>NC_086255.1:34055875-34374572 GCF_021018805.1 Prinia subflava
AGACAGCAAGTATCCAGAAGCAAAAATTAAATCTTTATAATAAGGGAAAACAAACCCAAGTAAACCATCTGCCACATGAGGAAGGTGGACTGTGAGACGCTGAGGCCAACAGAACTAAGCAACTGCTTGTCATGTAGGTTTAAGGAGTTAAGGTATTGTTAAGTGTGTTCACTCATCTTGAGCATGGTTTTTCTCAGGAGGCTGGGATTTACTTTTTCTTATATTGAAGGTCAAACACTAATTCACACACCCTTAGTGCAGTTGCACATTTGAGCTGATTTGGCTGATACAAAATAATTCAAACTGGCCAAGATTTCTTCCCAATTCAGCAGCTCAAGGTACAGTCACCTGAGAACAACAGAATCCCAGCACAAGTAGGCACATGCCTCTACCTTTTATGCTTACACATATACAGATGTTTCATATATTTAATGTACACTTAGGACTTAAACCACATATGTCCAAATCCTAACCTCTTTATCATCTTCAGATTTCCTATCCTCCTCCTCTTCCTCTTCCTTCTCAGACTTCTCTAGCTCCTTTTGCTCTTCTTTTTGCTCCTCCACTTTCAGCTGCTTTGTCAGTCGAGCTATCAGCTGAGATTTCAGCCCCTTAGAGCTAAGGGTTCGACTTTCTAACTCTTTGCGAAGGTCATTTACCTGGTAAATAAAAGCTTTGTGAGTGGTATCAAGCAGTGACATCACAAAACATTCCATTAGTAGAGAAAGTAAACATAAGCAGCACTGCAAAGTCAAATGTATTTTTAAATCATGTGCTGAAAAACGCTAATAGTTACTGATACAAAAAACATTTAAAGTGATGTTTTCCACAAAAAACTTCTTTCTGAGGAACTTTTCACAGAGGCAGAGAAAGCATTTTGTCAGAGGAAGATAGTTTATTATTGCTATTGCTTTAGAGGAAACTTTTTATTATGTCTCCTGATATAGTTTAAGAAGGCAGTAATTGTATAAAAATGTATAATTTGAGTAATTTAGACCCCACATTTTTTTAATGTAAATAGTAATCTGGCAGATTACAGCAGAACTCTTGTTTTCCAGGTAATGTATCATAAGTGATATCCTTTAATTGTACAAAGTTCAGAATGGATTCAATTAGCTGTATTCTCTTACTACAGCCAGGAGTTATCCCTGCATACTGTGACAGCACATCTAGGACCCATAAACTGAGCAAAAAACTACTGAAGGGGTTTTTTGCTCAGTTAAGGGAACACACAGCTGCATTTCAGGTCATGTCTTAGAAGCAAATAAGTACAATGGAATAAAATTTTAAGAAGTGTTTGTTACCTTCATTGTTTTTGGATCCAGTTTAGACCAGTGTGTAGGCGTAGAGATCTCTTTAGCTTCCCCATCATCCTTTTCCTCTTCATCCTGACAAATGAAATTTGGAAATTATCATTCAGAAAGCTTGAAAGCATTTCAGTTATTTTTAAAATTCTGTTGCTGATCTGTGCAAGGTCACAACTGTTTCAGATAGTCTTCTCCTAAAGTTATTTAGACAAGTTCACACACACATTCTACCACTTTAGAAATGATCACAGTGCCACTCAGCCAATACAAGCCAGATCTGTGGAACACAAAAGGGTGATAAGCAACACCACAAAGGATATTGGGGTTACACAGACACTGCTGGTCTCCAGTAACCACACAGTGGGTGATCTTCCCCCACATTTTAAATCCCCCAAATTACTCTTTGTTCAGTCAGACCTTCCCTTATTCCAAGATGTTGATCAGCCACGTGGCCTGAAATTCAGATGTTTCGGACTAGTGTTTGTTCAATTTCCAATATCACAATTAGGACTGGCCACAAAAGAGAATTTAGAAATTTCAGAAAATGGCAAAATGTTTGAAGACAGCTATTCATAAACTGAATCTCACTCAACAACTGGTCCCAGATTCCAGCAACTACGTCTACAATAAAAAATTTTCTGCGCATCATAAGCACAATTTAATTCCGTTTGTGATATCAGCATACACATTTAAAGTTAGTGAACTAGCTGAAATAAAAATAAAAAGCAACATCCACTACACTGCTGAAAGCTGGTTTACCAGTCATTGTTACCAGTTATGTTCCTCCTGTGTATGTATGTTGTGTAGTATGTGGTGTGCATTTTGTGCCTGTGTTCCTGTGCCTGTGAGAAGCAGAAATAGAAAAAGGGATTAGCGTTCAGTGCCTGTTCTCCATCAGCCTCCTTGCGTTCACCCTGAAGCTTCTCGACCAGCTGCTGCTTGTATCCTCGGGAGAGGGTTTCCCACTCTGAGCGGGTGGGAAGGCAATGCCAAACATCCGGGAAAAATAAAACCACTGTCTCCACATGAGCTGGAACTGTACGCCCCTTGTGGGTCTCCTCAGGGCGATGGTAGCGAATCTCTGCAAAACGGTACCTGTTGCAAGGGAAGAAGCATGTTGGAAAAAAAATTCTACAATACATTTTAAAGAGCCTAGATCACTTGTAGCACATCAAGTAAAGAAATTTTGCTGCAAGACCTTGAGGTTTATCTAAAGAAAAAAATTATGGAAGCCATATTTTCTCTTTTGGCACACTTGCAGAAAGGTATCGCAACTGAAAAGGAGGAAAACCAACAAAATGCTTTTCATACAACTTGTTGTTTAGCCCAAGTAGGTTTTATGTGCAAATAGAAGTTGTTGAAGAACTTCAAATTTAGCATACAATAGGCTTTCCTGGTATTAGTACAACTAAAGTGAGTGTTAACACAGGACAGAAACTCATCAAGAGAAAATATGGCTGTATAACAAACGGCTATTTATTTATAACAAAAGAACAATGAAATGAAGTTCTCTTGACGATCCTCTCCAGCTATGCACAAAATGAAAAATATTTTCAACGCACATTCATTAAAAAAATTACAGTATAACATGTCAAAATAAGCCCACAATTTTTAATTAGTTCTTAATGCAGTATTCAGCACAGTTGGCACCAATCAAGCTGATTACCAAACAGAACATCCTTTGAGTAGATTACCTGAACTACCAAGAGCAGTTGACAAAGAAAAAAGGGGTTTTCCAGCTTTTTTTTTTTTTTTTTTAAGTCCTGGCAACAGACAAGTATTTATTTCTAGAGTACTTGGCTTTGCAGTGCAGTACTTACCATTGCGTGCACACACTTAAGTCAATCCCTGTAAGAGCCTTGCAACAACGAATTGCCGTCTTTATCAGCACCGAAGGGTCCTTTTCTGGATCAGGTCCATCCAGTGATGGGGACCAGTGTCCTCCAATAGCCATAGCTTCATCTTTGCCTTTCATACCCACTAAAAACTAGACAGAAAGAGTCTTCTGAATGTTCCCCTGCTAGGGGCAAAAAGTCATTTTCCCAAAGTGCAAAGAATATTTCATAGCACACACACTGAAATCCATGAGTAAACTGTCACATTATTTTGAAATCTGAAAATGAAAATCAGTCAAGAAAGAGTTCAGTTATTTTTTTCCACAGATTATTTCAGCAATGGAATAGGTTTAAAACATCATCACTCATTCTTGCTTTCAAGATTTTCCACCAAGTTTGTTCATTGGTATAGGCTTGTTCCTTTGCAATTAAAACCTTTCTAATCCAAAAGACCGTAACTTAAGTGGTGTCTGAAGTCTGATACACATTTATAGATGCACCTGCTTAGAAGTGATAAAGAAAAGCTGTGACAGGTGAGACCCACAAGAGCGCCATACCTATAAATAAAAGTATTCCCATGTGCCAGAAGTTAGAATTGCACTGGAAAACAAGTTTGTTGTCCTGAAACACCACAGCACTTACAGCTTGCTCAGTTTGATGGTTAAGTTTCACTTAACACAATGGCTGCTAAACTGTTGCTTCATGTGTATTCTCTTCACAGCTGAGCCCTTACAAAACAAGTATGTGGTTGTAAAAAGCAGCTAACAAAGTCCACTGAGTTTAACTAAGTTGAAGAAAGCAGTGAATGTGAAGCTCCTATAAAGTGGAGAAGAACTGACATATAAACTAGGTCTCTTCAGAGGAAAAACTGAGTCATCATTCAGCTGTCTACAAGCTCCTCTTATTGTCAAAAACGGTAAAGCTCCAAAACCAACCTTTATTGCCAAAAGTGTCTGGCATTGAAGCATATTTACCTTTACAAGTCTAGCAGGATGCTGAAATCCATCACGAAGCTCTTGGGGATCCTCAGCCAGAGCACACGACTTGTGGTAGAGATCCTCCATGCTAGGACTAGCCATCAACATCACCTGTGGGGCAAGGCAGAGCAGCCTGGTGAAGGTCTCAGTGCGGCTGACAAACAACGACCAAACGTGCAATCACACACACCAAAACCTCTGTACCCTACACAGGGGTTTGATAAAACAGGATGCTCCTTCTCAGTTACTCACTATGTGTTGAAACTCGACCTTCTAAAAGGCAACTCTTGCTCTGCACAGACAGACTGGAAAACCAGGATGTCTGATACTTGAGCAAACACTTTACAGTTTTCGTACACACAAGGTGAGTAAGTTAAGTCTATCTTTATCTGAATGTCAATATGTGCTCCATCAAGGGCTGTAATCATGTGTAAAAGACGCTCTTATCAAAACATTTTCCTAAAACCTGTTCCATTTGAAGTCTGTCATTAAAACAGGTCTGCGATTTTTAGGGCAATCTGTGTTAGAAGTATTACATGTCAGAGACAGATCTCAATCTACTTCAAACAAAACAATAAATATTGATATGAATAGGAAAGAATGAAAGAAAATACCACTAAACAGAATAACACAAACTGCACAGAAAGTATCCTTGAAGGAATAAAAAGGACTCCATTACCTACTCAAAATGAATTGCCTAAGAAACAATTTCCTTGAGACCTTACAGAGGCTGGCTTTCTTTCCTATAATTACATCACTGCAACTGGGTGCAGAGAATGGAACAACCCTCTGTAAACACAAGAGGTAGCACAGCTCTAGTAACAGCAAAACAAACTGAATTTCTGTCGTGATTCTTTAAACTCTACGTACTAGCTTTTTACCGAAGAATGTATTTAAAGTGTATTTTGCTCAAATGGCTGCAGAATATTTTCAGTTCAGTTATACTCACTTTTGCACCCTATTAATAAAAAAATTTCTAGTGAATAGTATCAGTGGAAAAGCATACAAACCTTAGCACTGTAGAGATGATCAGCATCAGGTGGATCAAGGACAGCAGCGTTCTTATCTATAGGATCTACTTCTCTATGCATTACATAGAAATTACAGTAGTTTCCCAGCTGAAATGGTCTAGACATAGGAAAAGCATCCACCCATGTAAACTGAGCATCAAAGAAATCGCTCGGGATATACAAGTTCTGGTAACGCCTCCTCAGCTCCATCATATCACAGCTACGGCTGAAAGACACAGCATTATTTGAAAGATACAGCAAGAAAGAACTATTAACGAAGTACATCATTAAGAGGTGTATTAACTGGCAATACAACCATTGTATATTTGATGCTGTACATATAAAATCTCAAGAACACTACATTTGAATGTCATGGATGAAGTTTAGTAACAAGTAACTACTAAACACTCGTTCAATGCAAGTGTCTGTATGTTAGGGAATGTTCATTAAACAGTGTTATAAAGCTGTTTTGCAATAGCATTCCGAAGTAACACAGAACTTCCAACAAGTTCATCATACAAGGTTTTTAACCATTATGTATTTGACCCTTCTTTCAAGTGAGGATCATCATTCCACACCCACGTACACCCGCGAGGGCTGACACAGCTCACGGTCAGCCGTGCCCATGACTGAGGGAACTGTGGGTGAACACGAGGCACTGTGAACGTACCAGTCCAAGGAGAACTTGGAGAACTGAACCGTGTACCGGGGAACGACGCGCCGGGGCCTGCGCGGGGACCTCTCCCGCTCCCGCCTGGGCGACCTCTCTCGCGAGCGTTTCCTCTGCGGAGACCTCTCCCGGGACCTGCGCCTCTCCCGTTCTCTTTCACGGCTTAAAGAACACACAAAATACAAACGTGTTTGCAGGCTGCCAACACTAAATGAGCTCTAGCACAACAGAAGCCAGACCTGCCAGAGACAACCCCAAAGAGGGAAGAAGTTTCAGCACACTCTCTTTACAAAAGAAACTGATTGCACAACTCCTTACTTTCAGGCAGATAAGAACTCTTTCCTAATTCATAAGGGTAACACTACTTGTGGGTCTTGCTGACCCACTGGAGCAAGCAGCTCAGCTCTTGGGTGAGGACAGTTCTTTATGGAATGCTTGGATTACAGTCTGGTCTACATACCTCCTGTCATCTTTTCGGTTTGGCATAGGGTCTCCACCTCGGTCATTCCTCCCAGAAAATCTGGATGGTGGCTCTAGCCTTCGAGCTGGTTGTGGCTGTGAAACCAGACGGACTGGGGGCTGCAACAAACCACCTGAAACAAAATGTACAGCATTAATACAGAGTAGGGGACACCTACCTACACTTGACAAACACTGCTGCTTACAGCTGGTTCACTTGTGTACATTTTCTAACCTAACTCTACAATCAAATTTAGCCACTATTAACACCCACCCAAAGAAACTCAAGAGACCTCAGCTTTTCTTCACAGAGGCAAACTGACACCCTTGTTATGTGAAATTGGTTTAAAAGCATCTTCTTGAGATGGAAGCTAATATACCCAAAGCACATAGAATCCATCTAAATAAATAGCTAAGCCTTTTTGAAAACTTAAATTATGACAGATATACTACCTACTTATTGAACTGAATGAAAACTGAAATCCCCATTTTAAGGCTATTCATACATAAAGATACCTGGCATCCTGAAAAATTATTCTTAAATCAATAAATCATACTGCCACATCAATCCCTCAGCACATACTTTCTTTGTCTCAGGACATTTAACCAACTGATTTAGGTGGAACAGATGTTACTGAACACCAATGAGCAACTAGGACTAATTAGACTGTAGTATGTATTTATGCAAAACAATTCTGCTTTCGTTTTTCTACCCTTGCTTTTACTGTGGTAAGACCAGTCCTAATATTATCACTTCTATCACTGATTCCTCAGCCACTCAAAATTCAAGAGGCTTCACAACCTTTGTTTTAGATTTGCCATGTTTGGCAGTGTTTCTTCTCTCAGATGCCAACCTGGCTAACTGAAATGAATAAGCAAAGAAATAACAGCTTTAACAATACAACTGCAAAACCTGATTTTGCAGAATACTGCAGAAGATGCTGAAGGACTGCACTGCTATTAATACTTTCAACTCCCAAACTTGTCTGGAAGAACAAAAATTACATCAAATTTGCTTCCGGATTACAAAATCTTAACATGAACAGGAGTCCATGGGGATTTCACTAACCGGGTGATTTCTGAGCTACTGTAGGCCGTGTGCCTGCCCTGAGCTGCAGGAAGACACATTCAATCTGAAAACTCAGTAGAGTCCCCTCCACATTATTTCAGCTATTACTTCAACCTTCTGATTAACAAGAAAATAACCATCACCCACTAGGCACCGGAGCGACCCCCAGGGAGGCGCGCACTGAAGGAGCACCTTTCTGCTGCGGCTGCTGCAGCAGCGGCTGCGGCTGCGTCTGGAGCAGAGGCGTGATGGAGGCTGCTGAGATCTGCGCCTGCAGCAGGGACTGCGGCTGTGGCTGTGCCTGGACGCCGAAGGTCTGCTGAGCGAGGGGCTGCAGGACGGCCGGCGGCGTCTTCAGCAGCGGCTGCGCCTGGCTCTGGTTCTGACACAAACACAGCGCGTCGGCAGCGAGCCCCGGCACGGGCAGCCACCGCCAGCGGCACCGCCAGCCCCGCATACCTGGTTCGGCAGGGTCTGGATCCTCTGGGCGTTCCATTTGAATGGCATGTTAGGGTTGTAAGTAGCTTCTACCAAAACTCTGTCACCCACCTGAGGGGTCTTTCCTTTAACGGCACTGCAAATGTTACAGAAAACATATGTCAGAGTCTTTTTCAGATAGGTTTTTTGCATGTAACATTTAAAGATGGGAGAAAGGACTTTGGCCCTAAGGCAAAAGTCCTAACAGTACCAAGTTAAGACATGCAGACAGCAGGTTTTATGCTTTTAATCACCCACAAATTCTGCAATTTCCTATTACAAGGAGCTAATAACCTCTGGGTCTCCCAGCTTTGGGCTTTGTATTAAAAAAAGCTTACAAAATTCACATGAAGTACCTCAGACTTAGCATGTATTAACCTCTCTGACTTTCACTGTTGAATGAGAACACCACGCTATTGCAGGCCCTATCAGCAGAGTCACAGAACTGGCGTGCAATCATCTCAACCTTTGATTACTGAGAGCACCACGGAGCACATCTGCAGGCGCGTGCTCACAGCTTACCTAAGCTGAAAGAAGACATCTTCATCCACAAAGCCAAATGTGTCGTGCAGCTTGGTGACCACACCGGTGAAGACACGCTGCTTTTGGGGCTGGGTCTGCTGCTGGCTGGAGCGGGGAGCCGGGTAGGAGACAGTGATCTGCGCTGCCGGCTGCGGCGTGGACAGGCTCAGGCTGGTCGGGAGCGCCACTGCTGGCTGCAAGCAAAACAAAGGCAACTCTCAATCCTACAAGCAGCTGGCACACCGACAGGGAACAGGTCCTTTAGCCACGGAGACAGCAGCTGAAAACGACTATAGCACCTAGAACAGACATTTGCAGATGGTGGAAGTGTTCTGTATTTTTGTCGGGTTGTTGGGTTTTTTTGAAGATAACACGTTTCTTACTTTGAATGAAGACTGGCTTTGTTTATCCTTCTTTTTTACAAGAGTCAGCTTCCCCCAAAAATGCACCTTGTTCAGACAAAAAGGTTGAAGATGGGATTATTGTCTACACGTAACCCATACAGTGGGCCTGGAGATAAATTCCCAACTTTGCTAGGAATAAACACTTAAGAGGTCATTCTGCATTTATATCCCACCTTACTGTTAGAAGTCAGTAAAGGCTGAGGCCAACACAAACCCTTCCCTAACTCAACAGTTGCTTGCCTTCTTACAAAAGCAGAACACAGTAAGTTAATGAAATCAAGACAAACATTTTTACCTTTTTAAAGCCTGTTTAAAAGTTCAAGTGAAAATGGAACTAGAGCAATTTGCAGTGCTTTAAATGGCTGCATGTTTTCAACCTGTCCAGCTCAGCAAGATTCTTTTTAAACCTCTTTATAACACATACTGTTAATACAGGAAGTTAAATTCCTTCACAAAGAAGAGAAAGATTTTCCCCATTTGTTATTTACTGCAAAACAACTGGACACTTGAAGTTCAAACAAAAAAAAATTTAAAATATAATCAACACACATGTTCCCTTCAAGATTAAGGAAAAGTAGTTGCTATTAATTTTTGAAACCAAGGCTATGCATATTTTAACATCTGGATAAAATAAACCTGTACCAATAAAATGTCCATTCATATTAGTTCATTTTACAGATTAAAATACCAAGATGTCACAACTTTGCATTCTTGCATTATCTGTGTTTGGGGATGAAGACCAAACAATAAAACCAAACTAACCTGAGTTAAAAGGGTCTGCTGAGGTTGCTGCAACTTAAAATAAATAAAGTTATAAATTAATTTTATATGCTTAAGGAAATTGTACAATTCTACCTCCTCTTTACAAGTAAGAGTTTTTGCTTAATCTGAGTCAGTTAATAGTCCTTTAGGGCTTGGTCACTTCAGCAGTTTGCACATCTGTAAAACTGTGCTTGTGACGTTAATTTTAAGATTGTAAAACCCAGGTTTATTCAGAAAGGAGAAATGCTAAATTTTTTTTGAACTGAAAGTTAATAGGAATACAAAAAAATGTTGGCAGCTGGAACAGCTTAGGCATGTAATTCCCTTGTACTTTTATTCTTTTTAAAAAATCTTTTAAAGTTTGAAGATCATAATGAAAATCCAAAAGGGAACGTTTTTGGACAGTGTCTTTCCAGCAGTTAAAATACACGGCCCTGTTTGGAGTAAAGTTCAGCAGAGAATCATTTACACATGGAGCAGTATGTATTTTTAAAATTTGGTTTTGCATGAAGCTAGGCAGGTTTCCATTCTGCATGCATTTTTCCAAGTTTATGAACTTCAAGCTCTCTTTTGCTACACAAAATATTACTTAAGTTTCTTTAACTTCCCATATGAAGATGATTTTGGAGACAAATCCTACAAGACACACAACTGACATTTTTAAAGTTATTTGTGATGTACACAGTAAGAATCAGACAAACCTGTTGCTGTACACTATAGAGAGTCTGCTGAGGTTGTGAATATTGCTGAAACAGATAAAAGCAAAATATCTCATGAACAGGAGAATTATTACCACAGTAATATCAAATATAAGTTATCTGCTTAGCAAGTTCTAGATAAAAACATTTAACGTTTAACAATTTTAATTAAAAAGTAGCTAATAATATCAACATATGTTATTTTCATAACAAACATTCTGAGCCTTCAGAGTGGGCCCTGATGTTCCCTTTCTGGCTAAAGTCAGCAATTTTGTTAAGCCTGACACTCAGACAGTATTTAAGGCACATTATGAAATCATGCAAAATTCCATAAAGGATATCTGCAGTGATGGGAGATACTTGAGATGCTCAGTTTAGACTCAGCAAAACTCCTTCTCCCGAAGGGCTTTCCACAGCTAAAGCTCAGCCCCCCCACAGCCCGCAATCCCACCTGGGCAGCCCAATTCCGCTCCTGCTAGCTATGACCCCACCCCCCCA
Organism: Prinia subflava; assembly: GCF_021018805.1. Taxonomy (NCBI): domain Eukaryota; kingdom Metazoa; phylum Chordata; class Aves; order Passeriformes; family Cisticolidae; genus Prinia; species Prinia subflava. The sequence continues at coordinate 34,066,564 of NC_086255.1, forward strand.
TCGTAAGCCAGGTTCCCGCTGCAATGTTCACCATTTGCCATTCTCCTTTCCTCCTGGATCCTTGAGCTTTACGGAGCTCGGGGAGCGCCGGCCGCTGTGTGTGCTTTACCTGCTGCAGGGCCGCGGCCGCGGCTGCCGCCTGCTGCTGGAGCGCGGCGGTCTGCGTCAGCTGGTAGTTGGTGGGGGTCTGTGTGGTCAGCCCCGCGGCTGCCAGCGCCGTCTGCTGCGTGTAGATGGTCGGGGAGGCTCCCAGCAGCGAGGGCTGCTGCACGCCCAGGGCAGCTGCGGAGGGAACACGGCCCGTGAGCGCCTGCAGCACCCACACAGCCCGGCCCGCACAGCGGGCACTGCGCCGTGCTCTGCGCCCGAGTCACGCTCACCGAGGGGACCAACAAAGTTCCAAAAGTCAAGATAAACAACCACATCCCACTAGCTTCTCTCCTAATTTCATCTACCCATAGTAAACCACAGCAGAGGAACAGAGACCATTACAGTCCCTTCTCTGGAGCTGCTCATGATTTTACAGCTCTGGAGCCGTCATCCCCACCTGCACCCACCCTCAACACACCCCCCCCACCCCGTGTACTTTCTGGAAGATGTTCCAGGTTGTGGGTGAGCCAAATAAAGACTGCTGCTCTGCTCTGCAAATTAATACATTCCATTCTATCTGAGGGCAAGAGAAGCTTTACTGTAACAGCATCTATGAAACAGAGGCTTATGGAACTTGTCCTCTGAAATCACACAAGCTTTTGCTTCACTCAGTGCTGTCTTCTTCCCCTGGAAAGTGGGGGCTGGTGGAAGGAACAGCCTTGTAACAACAGAGGTTAATCAGTCCCCATGTATAAGGGGACTCAAGCTCTCTCCACTCTTAATTGGAAGTGTTTGTACTGCCCAGACTCAAACTGCCTAGAAGGAAAGATTAGTTTATTTAGTTTATTTATCACGTCAGCTTTTAATTCACCACAGAACATAAGCAAATCACGAGGCACGACCATGCACAGGCTGTGCTTCTGAACAAGGTATGCTCAAGACATACAGATGGGTATTTTTGGTGACAAAGAGCCCTGCAAAATGCAAATCTCAGCAAATATCTGGAAATCTGCTCCCTCTATGGCAGGACTTTTTCAAAAAGTTATTGGCAGCTGCATGATCAAATATCACTTCATTAAACTATCAGTCTAGTCCACGTGTTTAAATAAAACCAGAGAGAAACTTGGCAAGGAAACATTGCCAGCAAAAACAGGTCAGCCAGTCACCTTCAGGACTGAGCAACATTCAAGATTAACACGGTTCTTCACTCTTCCAAAGCCATCAAAGGCACACAATGGAATGAGGAACAGATTTACAGTATTCCTGCAGCGTTTGTGCTCCACACTGTTCTTACTGATGCCAAATGAAGATTTCGTTCCCCATCCAGGCATGCAGTGAAACACTGCCTGTAGTTGGTGACTGTTACCAAAATGCTGTACCCTGCTCAACAGGTCCTGAACTACGTAATCCTTCCTACCACACTGCCCTCACCAGCAGAGCAGAGTCTTTCTTGATGGCACTGATCATCTTATAATTTTGGAATGAAACAGGAAAAAATACATAAACTGCACTGAAAATAATTGCTATCAGTATGATCTGTATCAAATATTGTCAAATAAGCATTCCAGGAAGTAAAGTATTCTAAAAGTAAGTTAAGCATTCTGCAGTGTACAGCATTTAATTAACTTCCTCCCTGGAAAATTCCAAAATTTGCATTTCTTTGGAAGCCAGCAAACAAAATTTGAGGCTTCTCTCATGACAGACCCTCCACTGTCTTAATCCTCTTGCCTCCTGCTTGCTCATCAGCTTCACTTTGAATGTGCATTTTGGACCATCCAGAAGGACACCCTCAACTAGATTCTCCCCTGTGTCTCACATAACACCTTAAAGAGACCTTTAAATATAATGCAAAAGCTTTGCTGCTGCATCCTGGGACAACTTTCATTTTTCTTGGCCGCAATACTTTGCTGGCTCAGTCAAGGCAAATAACCAATGCATTCATCTTTCTCATCTTACTTCCACATGCCAAGCAGAAATTCCCATTAGTGCAGAAATCTGCTCCATGCTGTTACTTTTGAACATCTGTGACTATGCCAACTATTGTCATTCAGTCTGAAGTTCTATCCTAATGTTGTTCCAGCTCAGAGGGATGAAGTTGGGAAGCATTACCACAAGCAAATTTCATAAGTTTTCTCCTACTTCTTGTACCAACAGTACTCACAAAAATGCTTTCTCCCAAAATCAGATCTTGGGAGTACTCAGCTCCTCAGTTTCACTAGGGCAACTTCCATTTCAGCATAACCCAGAATTATCTCAAGCAATTCCCAGCCCACCCTAAGACTCTTATCCCATTCTGTCAAGTAAGGAAAAACAAGAAATTTTTTTGCCATCTCTACTGTCACTTTTTGAGCATTAAGTGGCTATCTATCGTCTACAACACTGCAGATCAACTTACTAAGGAAGGGCAAAGACAAAAGACAGCCAAGATCCTCTCCAAGGATAACATCTGTAGTAACAAGTTTTTCAAAGCTGTATCTTGTTCCCACTGATTTGCCCTGGAATATTCTAGGACTTTCATCTGACTAACTTTCATCTGTGTGCTCATCTTGGTCAAACAGGCTCCAATTAATTAGGCAACCGAGTTTGCATTACTAGTTAAAAAGAAAAATAAGAGAACAAAAAGGACAAATCACACAGAAGAACAAGGGACAGAGAATGAATCAGACTGAGTCTGGAATTGACATCTGACTGCCATATTATTATTACTGGCAACAAGCATCTGCAGTGGCAAACAATAGCTTCTTGGGATTTGTAATGATCTCAGCAAGTACAGTGATGGAGATGCCTTCCTCCAAATGCAGTGCAAACAACTCCCAGGCACCAAATACTGCATGGCACTGCCAGCTGAACGGGCTCAGGCAAAACGGGGTCCTAGACTGAGCCCTGCTTAGGTAATAGACACTTCTGTTGCAATAGAACACAAAGACAGCATTTAGTAGTCCCTATTCCTACTCCTAAACTCTAAAAATCTCTAAAAGTTGGGGAAACATCTTCAAAGTACATGGCTACATATGTCTCCTTGGTAAGTGACATAGGTTTATTAAAACCAGAGTAAAGGAGTACCCTGTGCAGTGCTTGGACACTTCTCAGAGCTGTCAAAAATTGTGAGTTTGGGTCTTTGGGCTTTCAAGTTTCTCTAAGCTTCACACTCTTGCAGCACAAACATCACTCAGCCTACTCCAAAAATACTCCTTTTAACAGGCACGCACTAGACACCAGGCTCAGCGTATTTGTCAAGGGACATCTGTTTACAGCAAGCCAGCAAACTGCACCAGCCACTGCTCCTCAGCGGGCTGAGATTCACCACACGCTCACTCTGTTCTTACACATTGCTTCAGTCACCTCACAGGGCCACCAGCAACAAGACACCGAGCTCCAGGCACTCCAGCTCTTATCAGCTGCACCACTTTTCACACCAATGCAGTTAAGCCTTGATACAGCAAAGACAACACCACCCATCAGGCAGAGCACAGCAGAGCCAGGGCTTCCCCAGCACTAGAACTCTATAAATTATAGTCAGGCTTTTATCAAAACCCTGGAAACAGCACAGGGCAAGCACTGAGACACCAACCAAAGAGGTGCCGAAAAGGAAGAGCTACAGATGAAGAGAGAATTCTCCCTTGCAGGCGTTTCAGGAGTTTGTACATCATTATGCAAGTTAAAAGTAGTTTTCTGTAGTAGGCATGATTTAATTTATGCTGTAACAATACTTAACCAGTGGAGGCTTTATTCTGGTTTTAGTCTTGTGATGCACGAGATGAGGAGTAGAAAAAAATTCACTGTGTTACATGTAGGAGTTTCTCTTCACACACTGATCTTTGCTGGCACCTGGAATTGCCCATCTCTCTTGTAATACCACAGGCACAGAGAGTAATTAATAAGCCCTCCCAAAGGGATCACCAAACCCTTCACTGCACAGCACATCTGTCTACAACTAGTGTGTCACACCCTAATAATCTGAGAGCTTTAACTCATTTAGTTACTTCTTCACCAGGGATGGTCAAGACAGCATCCACATCAGCAATTCCAAAAAAATCCACCAAAAAATCCCTAAACCAAAACAGCGAAAAACACAACCCCCCAAGGCTGCTATTACTTTTTTTGCAATTATCAAATTGGGTTTTAACACCACTCACTGCTTCTGACAGCTTGAAAAAAAACTATACATCATGTTTCTTGTGTTAAGAAAAACCAAGATCTCCTTCCCTCATACCCAAGCTCCTCAAACCTTTGGAGACGGAACCTGATACTTGGACAAAAACAGCTGGCACGTATAAACATATGTAACAGCTTTGGCCAACCCTCTGAAAGTATGATTTTAAGATGAGTTTATTAACACTGAGATTCACAAGGGTAAGCCAATATGCAGAATTTCTTGGGTGCAACACAGGTGAGCAGCAGCTGAGGCTGGTCAGCACACCTGAGCGCTGACAGCACCCCCTCCGTAGGAAAACAGCCTCTCTGGAAGGTCACAACTTCAGACTGAAAGGGGCAAGCTCAACCAGAAACACTGTTCAGCTCCCAGCAGCGCCAAAGAGCACTGCTTGCCTTCCAAAAGATGCTTCCTGTGCTCTGTATGATAAATCAAAGGAGCCAAAAAAAGCAGGGGAACAAGTATGTACTAAAACAGCAGCTGGGCAGAAGAATGCCAGGGACTGGATTTGACAGAGCACACAGGGAACAAAGAGGATGCAGACATGGTGACTGTGCATTGCAGCAGGAATAGGAAAGGACACTACAACGTGAAGAGGACACCAGGAACATGAAGGAACGTGGAGCTAGCACAGGAGGAAGGTAGAAGTGCAACCAAATGTTACATCTGTAATGGCTCTCATATGTGAGTCAGGTGCTGCCGAGTCAGATGAACAGCTATAAATCCCTGCAGATACTGTCCTCACTGAGCAGGTGAAAAATCTCCCACAGCAACTGATGCTGACCAGTCCTAGCCCAGTTTGCACTTCATTCAATTTAAGGAGGCTCAGAAGTAGGCTGGCCCAGGCAGTCATGAGCATAAGAAAACGGGTAAGAGGCTGATGTATGCTCCATCCTCCTGCAGGGCCCTTCTCCTGGTCCTACCCCAGCAAGCTCTGACTTGCCAGCTCCTCCCCTTGGGAGGTTTTGTGCAGCTTTCCCTCTGAAACAGGACATGGAGCTGGTCCTCCACCTTCCACCACCATTTCTGATGCATTAGCTGTCACAGCAGCACATGAAGAAGAGTCCAGCCCAGGTGCTCCCATTCTTTGACTGCTCCAACATCTCCCCCAGTCTGAAAAGTAAAGCTTGTTTGTCCCACATTCCCAACCCTTTCCAGCTGTTAGGGATTTTCTTATGGAAGGAGATGGTGTCATTTGGATAAGGGAAGTGTGAGCTATTCAGAGAAACAGCAAAAAACTGCCTGCGGGCAGCTGCTTAGGGACAGCAACAGTCTAGGTAGGGAATGGAGTAGCATGGGCATGGAGAAAAAGGGAAAGGCACACTGGGACCAAGTGCTGTGAAGCACACGGTGGGTGGTCACCCCCTGAGGACACACAGTGTGACTGGACCAGTGCCCATGGGAAAAACCTGAGATAGAGGATTCACTTCGGAAAGAAAACCGAGTCGGGAGAGGAGAACGATTCCCACCCCAGACACGAACCTCCCAACCTTTGCTAGGCTGCCAGACACAAAGCCATTGACAAAGGAGGTGTGACACTGAACTTCACATCAGAGCAGCTGCAGAAACCACACACCGTGAACCCTCTGAGTGCCACGGCTGTGCTGGAGTCTCTTCACACCGCACAACTCAACTACAACACTTCATTAACAAACTCTGTGTACTCCAGAGAAGCAAAAGGCACTCCAGAACTCGAAATGGAAGCACCAAAATTCATCACTCATCAAGCCCCACGTTCTTGCCTCAAACCTTTTGTGCTGTAAACCAAGATGAAAATGGAGCCAGCTAGGTTTTTAAACAGTGGCTTGCAATTTATAATGCTTAGCTAAATCAAAGGAAACTGTCTACCATTATTAGGGCAAAACCTCTGGTATAGGGATCTTTAAATTCTAATTTAGCATTAAAAAGTAAATCTCCCTTCTCACTCAAGTAACAAATTTCACAGAACTTTCCACTATGTGGATTATGTATAATCTATTAATAAAATAAATTAATAAAGTAATTTGTAAACATTGATTCAGGCTGCCCAGGAAATGAAATCTGGGAAGCATTTAAAAAATCTGTAATGTCTTACTAGAGCTGATATTGTTTAATCTAGAAACATGTAATTTAATAAGAGGTAATTTGACTTACACATCTTTGGATATGAATAGCTTGATACGTTATTTATTGACTAAAACAATCAATACAAATTCACCTGGGATTTTACTCACACCCTTAAAGAAAACCAAACAACAAACAAAACCATCAGACAGTATTATGCAACGACTTTTAAAGTCTCTGTTGTGGGAAAAAACTCCCGACTTAAACCACTTAAATAGACTTTAGATAAGTTAGTTAGCATCGTGCCACTCTGAAGTGCATACCCAAGTATGGAATCTCCAAATCTACTAGATGTCAGGGTTCAAACACTGAGTGTAAACTGACCTGGCTGAGACACCGCAGTGGCTGTAAACTGAGTAGCCCAAGGGGGATTTTTCTGTCCTCCAAACTGAGCCATGGCAGAAGGTAGAATCTCCTGGGTGTCTATCTTCTGTAACTGCAACCTAGTAAAATAAAGCACAGCTGCAATCTTCGAAACAAATACCGTCAGGCTATTTTAGTTCTGGGCCAAAAAAGAAAAAAAAAAGAAAAAAAAAAAAAAAAAAAAAAAGAAAAGAAGAAAAAAAAATCTCAGGCAAACAAAAAAACACCCTCAAAAGCAGAAAAAGGAAAAAAAAAAAGTCTCGAAATATTAGTTTTACCTCCCCAAAGCCTGATGGGAAACATGCGTCGCGTATGGGAAACAGAGAAAGTTGTAAGGCAAGTTATTTTACTTTCCTAAGGCACAATCTCCATCTCCCACTTCGTAACAATGGGACTAACGCGATTCAAGACGCAAAACCGCATTCCCATTTGCAGGAAGATTAAGGGAAAGGTGACTCCGCGGAACCAAGGATTTATTATTTGTTTTCCGCGGCCGTGCCGGGCCGCGCGGGCCGCACGCGTTCCCGCTTCCGTCGGGGCGCACAAGGGTACGGCGGCCCCGGGAGCCACGCGAGCGCGGCAGGGCCGCCACCGGCCCGCGCCTCTGCGGCCCCGGGGCCGCACCCGCGCGAGCTCCTTCAGCGCCCGGGCACGCTCCGCCCGCGGCCGCGCGCCGGGCCCCGCCGCCGGGCGGAAAGCGCCGCACGGGAGAAAGGCAAAGGGAGGCGGCGGCGGCGCCGGGCCGGGCGGGAAGCGCGGCCTTCCCATCCCCTCCTCCTCGTTCTCCTTCCTCCCCCTCCCGTCTCCCCTGTCCGCAGCGCGGGCCCCCGCCCGGCCCGGCCCCGCTCCGGGGCGGCCGCCGCAGCCCGCGCGCCCCCGGCCCGTCGCGCCGCGCCCGCGGTACCTGCGCGGGACCGCGCCGCCGCCATCGCCGCCCGCCCCGGCCGCCCGCCCCGCGCATGCGCCAGTGCCCCGCGCTACGTCACGGCTGCGACCGCGCGAGGCGGCGCGCGCCCGGCCCTGCCGCGTGCGGGGCTCGCGCGGTTCGGGGGAGGGGCCCCGCCGCCATCTTGGGCGAGGCGGGCGCGGGCGGGGCCGCGGGGCCGCCATCTTGCGGCGGGGCCGTCCTGAGGGAGCCGCGGGCCCCGCGCGTCCGGGCCCGCTCAGGGGTCCCCGCGGTGCCCCCGCCCCGCCCCCGCCCCGCCCGCGGCTCGTCCGTGCTCACTCACGGGGCCATACCGCTGTGGGAGAGGCAGCCCTCAGCCCCCGGGCGCGCCTCCGAGAGCGGACTGTGCGCGCACAAACGTGCGGGCCATTCTGTGGGGGGAAGGGGTCAACTGAGGTGACGGCACAGCAGACGCGCCAGAGACGCATCAAAGCTCTTAAGATGCTTTGAAACGGAAATTGCAGCCAGGATCAGTGCAGTAACTATTTCAGGAGTTCTGAGCAAGAGTAATTTCTCTTTTTTAGTCTGAGTTGGAAAAGACTTTAAAGGATCGCCGAGTTCAGCTTTTTAAGTGAGTGGCCGATTCATGTAGGCATTGATCGAACCCATGACCTTGCGGTTGTTATAAAAAGCTTTCCATCGCATAAATAGTTTTTTACACGAGTTTGTTTTGAAGTGAAATAGAAACATGAATTCCTTCCTATTTGAGAGTAAGTCAGCAAGACGCACTTCGTAAATGAAAATAGGACTTGGAAGTGTTACATTGTCATTAAAAACAGAAGTTAGTGATGGAACAGAATCCTCAGAAGCAGCAGCATCAAACTCCCATGCAGGGAGGTGGATAATGTAGGAGGGCATCTAGATAAAGAAGCACAAGATCATCACGTGCAAGTAAACTTCTGCCAGTGTTTGGTGGTTAAGAATATATAAAGACAGATCTACCTTTCCTGTTTAAAATATATTTCAAATTAGATGAGGGTTTAGATGTTTCACACTCAGAAGCATAGTTCTTACTTTTTAAGTCTACACATTTTAAACCTTATCTCTTCCTGGCATAACTGCACCCAGCTCAGTCAGTTGACTAAAGCAGAACCTGTATCCTTTAATCTGGAGATAAGATTAAATTTTAAAAAGGTTGCAGAACTTTCTCCTGTCCTGTATGTGAGAAGGACAATGGCAATATTGTATTAAAGTAGAATATCAGAGTATTGTGAAGTAGCTCTATTCTGCACTCTTCTGGCCCAGGGTCTTTTATATCAGGCAATAAAGGCTCTCAAGGAGAGCCCCAGGAGCTCACAGGAGCCACAATCCTGACTCCCTCAAGCAGAGCTTTTCGTGTACTTTCTCCTTTCCAGGTACACACTGCTGCCCTTACCGGGCAGCTTTTGCCACTGCCATTTTCAGTACACTGATGGTTCCTTTTGGCCTCTTTAGGTCTCTGAATCATCTGTTCAAGACAAACCACGCTGTTGTGATGAGAAACAATTGTAATGGAAGTGGCAGTGAAAAAAAATGTGCACTTCTAGTCGTGTTTGTTAAAATAATTCTAGGCCCCCAAACTGTCTTTTAAATGCATTGGATAATTTAATCTAAAAGTGATGAGAGGACAGAAGTCTGAAATACATGAGATTTCTACAAATTACCTTAAAATAATGAGGCAGGTTAAGAAAAAGATACAAATGTGCATGATGACTCAACACTGCTTAGACAGTGTCCTTACACAAACACTGAGCACCAACAGTTGTCCCTGTGCAGCAGCAACAGAACTACTGTGGTATTTTCCTGCATCAGGCAGAATGAAACTCCTTCCAGGTATCTTAGATGTCTGCTATGAAAGAAAAATGTAGAAGGAAATGTGGGAAAGGCTTAGTTTTGGTTAGAAAAAAACATTTAATTGAATTGGTATTATGCATTTTGGGGACAGAATTGGAAGAGATCTCTTAATGAACACACTTTTGATATCTGTACCATTGATAAAATGCAGAAATCAGTGTTTCATATCTAACATGAAGTAAAAAGTGAATAAAGCTGCTATATCCATCCAGCTACAGGGAGATGGTTATTTCACCCAGTTTTGATGATGAAAAATCATTTTTTATTTTTTCCATATTTTTGCTGGAAATGCATTTCCATGCGTCCTGTTCAATTTCTGAATTAATCTGCAGATCCAAACCTGTCACTACCAGAACCTGCTTTTTGCAGCTCTTGATGGGGTTGTTTATTTATTCTCTTCAGAAGGCCAGAAGAGATCATTCAGAGAGAATCAAACACATTTTCACCTTTCTAGATCTCCAGCAATGGTAGCAACAGACCAGTTAAGGGCTTTTTTGATGCTTAAATTAGGATAAAGTGCAGCATGTGAGCATCTAAGCAAATTATCATGGATTTTTTGGTGCACAAAAATTTCTCTTGTAGTCTTTTTGATTGTAGCCCCAAGTACTTCACACTTTGCCAAGTGTGTGACACAGTCAGTGCTGAAATTTAATAATAAAAATAATAAACTGAACTTTGTTACATACTGCTGTACAAAGTATTTGACAGAAGTGTTTCTGTACTGGCCAGACCACTCAAGAATACAGGAAGGACATAACAGGATTAAACCAACCTGCTCAGGTTTAGCTGATTGCAAGTAATGATCATTTATTTGTTTTTGTTTGTTTGTTTGTAAGAGTCCCAGGGTAAGGACAGAAAAGTGGTCTGCTATATTGCAGTAAAAATTAAATGCACTGAGAACAGACTTCTGACAAAGTTTTAAATGAGTAAAAAAGTTGTAGCATAAATAAAGTAATTCTGAATTACTTTCCAGGTAATAGACACCAGAAGCACAGGGAAAATTTTTCATCTTGAAAAAGGAGAGGAGGTTTTTTCAGTTAGAGCAATTGAGAGTCCCCATCACTGGAAGTTCTCCAGACACAGCTGGGCAGGGCGCTAGCACATCCCCCTAGGCTTGCATTGCCACAGAAGGTGGGGCTGGGGGATGGTTTGAGGTCCCTGCCGACCTGGGGTGCTCTGTGATCTGTGAACATCACATTAAAATAAAAAAGAGATGCCCAGGAGCCACAAGAACTGTGGTCCTTCATAAAGTCCTAAGTTTGAGGGATTCCTTTATTCTTACCCAGTCTGAGTTGTATTCAAGTCCTCAGTACCTTCAGGAAGGCCCTGTTCATGTTTCTGTAGGTGTACTGGGTTTGACTGCACACACAGCAAAGATTTCTCAGCTCTGTCCTTACAACCCTGGGGTACCCGAGCCACAGCAAAGGCACATCTGTAGGCAGGCAATAGGGAAAAGCAGTGAGAAGAAAAATCCTGAGCACCCCTAAAATCCCAGTTCTGTTGCTTGAGAAGCAGGAGATGGAGAGCTGAGAACCCGATTCCCTTCCAGCACTGCCTGCAGTGCTCAGCCTCTTCCACAGCGCAGCACAGGCTTCTCTGCTCTGCAGGACAGACAGACAGTTCCTGTGCAGGACAGACAGACAGATCCCGTGCAGGACAGACAGACAGTTCCCGTGCAGGACAGACAGCTCCTGTGCAGGACAGACAGCTCCTGTGCAGGACAGACAGACAGATCTTGTGCAGGACAGACAGGCAGCTCCTGTGCAGGACAGACAGTTCCCATGCAGGACAGACAGGCAGCTCCTGTGCAGGACAGACAGTTCCCGTGCAGGACAGACAGGCAGCTCCTGTGCAGGACAGACAGCTCCCATGCAGGACAGACAGGCAGCTCCTGTGCAGGACAGACAGACAGCTCCTGTGCAGGACAGACAGTTCCTGTGCAGGACAGACAGACAGCTCCCGTGCAGGACAGACAGACAGTTCCCGTGCAGGACAGACAGCTCCCGTGCAGGACAGACAGACAGTTCCCGTGCAGGACAGACAGATCCTGTGCAGGACAGACAGACAGTTCCCGTGCAGGACAGACAGACAGCTCCCGTGCAGGACAGACAGCTCCCATGCAGGACAGACAGGCAGCTCCTGTGCAGGACAGACAGACAGATCCTGTGCAGGACAGACAGATCCTGTGCAGGACAGACAGACAGTTCCCATGCAGGACAGACAGACAGTTCCCGTGCAGGACAGACAGACAGTTCCTGTGCAGGACAGACAGACAGACAGCTCCCGTGCAGGACAGACAGACAGTTCCCGTGCAGGACAGACAGACAGTTCCCGTGCAGGACAGACAGACAGCTCCTGTGCAGGACAGACAGACAGTTCCCGTGCAGGACAGACAGACAGTTCCCGTGCAGGACAGACAGACAGCTCCTGTGCAGGACAGACAGACAGTTCCCGTGCAGGACAGACAGACAGTTCCCGTGCAGGACAGACAGACAGCTCCCGTGCAGGACAGACAGACAGTTCCCGTGCAGGACAGACAGACAGTTCCCGTGCAGGACAGACAGACAGACAGTTCCCGTGCAGGACAGACAGACAGACAGTTCCCGTGCAGGACAGACAGACAGCTCCCGTGCAGGACAGACAGACAGTTCCCGTGCAGGACAGACAGACAGCTCCCGTGCAGGACAGACTCAGGGTTTCACTCGCAGGCTGCCGTGCACAGGAAGAGCAGGGCGCACCTGGGAGCTCCTGTGTGCACCAAGAGCCTGAGTCAGGACTGCTGCAGGGGGAGACTGCAAGGGAGCACGGCCGGAACTCCCATTTCCGCTCTGTGGCTCAGATGCAACAGTAACTGCACATTTTTAACTGCACATTAAGGGAACACTCGCTGTATTCTTTGGGGGTTCCAGAGCCCTGGTGCTTGAGTGCCTCACTGGTGAGCTCCCCACACACAGCCCTTGGGTTTGTTTAATTTCTGTGAGTACCTCCCCAGGCAGGGCTGGGTGAGGAGGATTGTCATGCAGTGACACCTGAGCCACTTACGGCCTCTTACCCTGGGAGAACAGGATCATTTGTGACAGCACAAGGAATCAACGAATCCCACCCTTACCATCTGTGGGGGCCAAAATCCAGCGAGTCCTTACCAGGCTTTGTGCTGCTGTGCAAGGCAGTCAGGGTCCAGCAGTGCAGGGTTTGCTTCAGGAAGCACTGGCTTACTGAAGGGATCCCTCCAGCGAAGGGAGTCAGTCATCCTCATGCAAAAACAGTCTCTGTGTAAAAGTGGTCACAAGAAACGGAGCTGCTGCCTTTTTACACCCCAGGAAACAAAGGGTTTGCTGTTCTGAGCTGAAAAAAGGCCATGTCATGCCTCTAGTAGCAATGTAGGACCCCTTTAGGATCAAACAGCATGAAAGGATTACCCAGTTATGTTACAAATGGGGATGTACACGTGCGACAGCAGGATTGCGAGTAATTTTTGGCCTGGTGTAAAAAGACGTGGACATTTTTAAGGATTTGAGCACTAAGAAAGCAAGGATTTTATATTAGTGGTATATATCACAAAAGAGTATCTAGAAGTAAACAGACTGGACATGGAACTGGAGGCCCATTTTGGGAATTGTGCTCTATCCAATGGTTATTGAAATAGCTAGGTTTAAATTTCCACATTTTAAATTCTTTTTCAGTTTCTCTAAGATTAAAAACACAGATGGGGATTGCTGGTATTTTATTTTAGGCCGCATCCTGAACCAAAACAATAATTGAAGCATTACCTTGCTTATGTTTAAATAACATTTGAGTATGTTGCTTGTTCTGATATACAGAGTGCACAGAAACCCAATATTTTGATGAATACCCTTCTGAATGTAAACTAATACTCTGTGTTAAACATTACCTATCAACAGCAGTAACCAAAATTAGCATTGTGCAACAGCAAATCCTGGCATTCTATGATATGTGTAGGAGTACTACAGAAAACTTAACTGTAGCACCAGCAAAAAAACTTATTTTGCAACTTAATTAATTGTTAACACCATTTTAGTAGGCATTGCAATCTAAGGCTTAAGAATTTAAAAGCAACCAACTGTACTACATCAATATTCTATTACCTTTTATAATGTATACCAGAAATCCAGGATATAAAAAAGGCACGAAAGGCATCTCCTGGTGGTCAGCTCACTTTTGGCAGCAGGGATTCCGGGCCAGGTGAATCTGGTTTGGATTTGTTCCCATGTGTCAGTACCTCTGTGTGTACCAGACCCCATTCCAGTGGGAATGCCAGGGCAGGCAGTGGGCAGGGGCTGGCAGCACCCCCAGGGACCTGGGGAATGTTTCTCGTTGCCAGCTCTCCCTCAGGAATGATGTCCTTGGGACGGGTGCAGGCCCTGAGTGCCTTTCAGAGCCCCTGGGCTTTCCCAGGACTCCGGTATTGCCCCTGGCACAGGGGACTGTGCTGAACAGACTGAACGGGGCGGTGCAGAGGGCCTGGGGCAGCCTGGGAGACGCTGCTGCAAAGGCCAGGAGTGATTATCCCAAAGGAGCAGGATGGAGCCTCCTCGCACAGGAGGCTCAGGGCTCCCTGTGGATGATCACATCCCTCCCCCAGGAATCAGATGTGCTGGATCACACAGTGCAGCTCCTTTCCAGGGCATTAGTGAAGCCACAGCATACCAGCATTTTCCTGCTCCCTAGGAGATTCCAGTTACCTGGAAGATAATTTTCGCTTATTATTTTGCTGCTGCACGTACTGGAGAAGGAAAAGAAGCAAGTATGAGCAGAGTTGTATTCCTGCTTTTCTTCAGATCTAAACAACAGGAATTCTGTTTAGTACTGTTGTGCACTACAATGTCAGTAAAGCAGGCTAGTGCTGATGCCTGTTTTAAGAAAAACCCCAGCCCTACGCTCTGATTTGCAGCAAATAAAACCTGAAACATTTCCAGTGCTGGTAATTAAACGCCACTAAATGATTCCCAAAAGCTTGCTCTGCCAGACGTGTGGCAAAAAGGACACTACAGATGTGTTCCCAAACTGCTTTGTCCTTTTCAGTCAGAACTGAAGTTCAGATTTTCTGGCTGCTCCTCTTGCTGCTCTGGAGCTGGGCACGGGTCAGTCCAGCCTGAAGCAGAGGCAGGCTGAGAACAGGGCCTGGATTTCTGCCCGTCCCTTCCCAGTGCAGAATCCTGCTGACTGTTGGGTGAAGCCCCTGTGGGTCCTACTGATAATTACCAAATACACTTCTACACATTGTAGTGGTTACTGTTGCTAAGAGCAGGAAAGAAAAATTAGACGACTGAGTGCAAAATAGAAGTATAAAATTTATTTAAAACCACCCACAAAGTTCTGTGTAATCAGGAATGATACAATTTGTAATAGTCTTTTTAAAAACTCATGACAAGATTTAAAATATATTTTCAATTACAGTATTCATTTAGCCTTATTCAGTTAGGACAATAAAAAAAAAAGAAAATTTACGTTCTAAACAGATGAGACACACAAGAAAAATAGAACAGAACAGACAATCTCCACAACGACAATTTTTACATGTATGTTTCAATACTAGTATCAACATTTCAATGCATCTTGCTACATAAACATGAAATCATGTACAACAACTGCTTGCACCAAAAAACATAGCTTAATTAGATCTTTCAAGTAACATGCAGTCACAACTCACAAGTCTTCAAGTACTGCTGGTAAGGGTTCCCTTGTCTGCAAAGAAGATTTTAAGGTTCAGTTTCTCAGCTAGCATAACTCTGCCCAGCTCCACAGCCTCAGGGAGCTTTGCTCAGTTATACTAGGAAAGAATCAGGGCCCAAATGTTTTTTTGAGAAAAGAAGTGATTTTTACACTTTCTCCTGTAAATACTGTGACATAATGAAGTGCTTTTTCTTTCTGATTTTTTTCTCCCTGTACATAATTTTTTGCTTAAAAAGGTCAGGTTTATGTTCCAGATTTCAATACAGTACGTCGGTAACTGGGAATAAAACCTAAAATTCGAAGTTGAAAAATAAATATCAAATGCATCCCAAGGAAAGAGAGAAAGATTGAAAAGAAGAAAGAGAGAAGGAAAAAAAACCCATGCCTTTTTTATTCTTTGCTTTGGCATATTGTTAATCTTTTATCTTCCCAAAGCAGGAAGGAATTCATTAGCCATAGCATTTCAGTACAGCATGTCCTTACATATTTCTGTTCCTCCTTAATGACAGTAAATTCTGATCAGTACTTGTGACCTGTGTGATAGTCACATCATGAAGAGCTGTCTCTTCCAAGCTGAGCAAATAATCGTAGAATAACTCACTGGCAAAGACTGAAATGTATGAATGTTTGCATTGCTGAGACCTGGCTTTCTTTCAGCAGTACTGGGATATCCCATTTGTTCTTCTTGACTACAATTATTTTTTCACTTAGAAGACAAGAGCTTCTTGCAGTTCAGCTGCTGCTAGGGGTTGCATGGCTTAGTCAGGCCTTCACAAAGTTGGTACAAACTCTGTTCTCATTAGGCTCTGCAGTATCACAATTTAATCACTGCAATGGAACAATTTAAGAAGGACAGTACAATTCCTTTTCCTCAATTTGTTTTTGACCCAGAGGTTTGCACTGCATAACTGCAATGTAGCAGGGCTCTGGATTACATAAAACTTCCATGGGCAGCAAGGGGAGCTCTGCAGGACTCAGGCATGCAGAGCAATGCCAGGGTTTTCCCTGGCAAGTAGCACCACAGTCAGGGAAGGCAGGAGGTGTTGGCTTTAGCTCTGTGTCCCCAAACTCACTGTCACACTCAGTGTGACAACAGCACACGACACTGCACACTCTGCTGGGTGTGAAGTCAGGACAGAAGGGAGTTCAGTAGATTGTCACAACCCCAGTTTATACCATCAAGTAAAAGGGACCCAAGTGATGATAAAGGGTAGCAAGTATTTTAATAAAAAGTACCATAAAAATAGCATTTTTGATAATTTTGTGAGATTTCTGAGCTGGCCATTACCTACAGGTACAAATCTTTTATCACATTATCTCTTTGTAGACAGTGCTGGGCAAAGGATGGCCAATATAAGCAAATATTTAAAACCTGGTAAAATCCAAGCAGGTCTCTCTTCAACCTGTATTTCTAAATTAAGAACAATCTGGATGTTACTGGCCAGTATGTGCACAGTATGGATCCCAGGAAATTGATTTCAGATGATTGTACAGATCAGTCATTTGGTAAGTGTTTTTATTTATACTACTGCCCTTTATACTCTGATCGCTGTGATGGGATTCTCCACAGCACGGCAGCTCAAGTGACATCCACTTCAGGCCCCTTTATCCTTCCAATGCAATGCAAAGGACAGTAGTGTAAATGAGAACCAGGGCTTCCATTCTGACTTTACGACAACTCCCAAACCCTAGACCCCTTTTCCATTACAATATAATAAAAATACAGATACACATGTAAATACTGATAGGTCACAAAACTTTCCACAACAGCATTAGAAGGTTCTGTGGCAACAATGCACTACTGAACATGGAAACTGCAGCAGCACTTTGGAACAGTCCGTGTGCTGTGATGGGCACTCTGAAGTGCCAGAGCTGTCCTCCCCAGAGATGCAGTTGTGGAGGTGTACAAAAACCGCGCTCAGCGCTTTGTGAGGAACGTCTGTGAGGTGTGCAAAGCGTGGAAAAAGCACCAGTGATCAGTCACACCAAAGCCACTCACCTCCACCTTATTTAGCACCCCAGTCTTGCACTCACTGCAAGTATGCTGTTGGAAGATTCTGGCATTTGAACACAAGTGTGTGTGGAAAAATGCCACCTATAATGGCACAGCAGAAGGAAAATACACTGGAAGAATTAAGGATACAGCATCAAGAAGCATCTTGTACCTTTTAAAACTGAAGTTCAGCAGTACGTGGTTGTACATGAGCAATTGTTGGGAGGGTGCACTGGGGAACTGGATTGGAAAATGAATCCCAAAGTCTTTATTCTCAGAAAGACAAAGAAACAGTGATGCTGACACCTCAATACCCTTTAATAAACGGCAGTAACCACCTTGATTATTTTCTTCTCAAGCTCCTTCAACTCCATTTTTTTCCACAGAGGAAGAACATCTTTTTTTCAAGCAGTCCTATGTTAGTTCAGGCATTTAACTTACATGATACTTGGATATCTCACAAGACTGATCTAAGACTGAAAGATGTAAAGGAACACTCCTGCTCTTGCAATCCTGCAGGGGCTGCAGCAGCTGTCTGATGTCAGGAATTGAGCAGAGCTGTTAAAAGTCACTCAAAAGACAGAAGACACAGATGCTACCAACATGAAAAAATCCTGTACTCTGAGAAGGAATGACTTTTCCTTCTCAGGGGATGATGGTCTTCTGGTCTTGCAAAGTCTCTCCTGTTTGGCTACTTGCAGGTACAAGAACAGATTGTAAGAACTACACACACACAAAAAATCTGAAAATTAGCCAGAAAACTGATTATTTGATTGAAAAAGAAAACAGTGATTGTGACAGATTATGAATTGTCCCTCTCTACTGGACTTTAAAAAAATCCCAACTGTAACATTCTAGGCTCCGTATGAGAAAATGTGAAGTAAAATCCCTAGAAGTGTCACATATAGAATGTGAGATGAAGGAACCAGACTGGTTGGGGTTGGAAGGGACCTTAAAGCTCCCCTCCTTCCAACCCCCTGTTCCCCGCTTCCAACACACCAGGTTACTTCAAGCCCCATCTAAGCTGGCCTGGGACACTTCCAGGGATGGGGCATATCCACAGGCTCTTGGCAGCTGTTCCAGGGGACTGAAAGAAATGGACTTTAGGGGCAGAGTCCCAGGGAGAACAGCTCCATGTGACACTCCTGAGATGATGGTGGCTGATTTCCATGCACAGCAGGACAGCGTGGGGGGACTCGCAGGCAGGCTGGCAGCCTGCTGCTAATGCCAAGTGCTGAAGCAAATCTGCAGAGGGAGAAACTTCTGCAGTAGCTGCAAGCATTGAATGCATCCAGCAGCACGTGACAAAGTGAGCCAGCACTGACCACAGCCAAGCACAGCTGATGACCCAGGACCATGGAGTGAGAAAGGTGGGAGCATCCAGTGTCACCCGTACAGAGTGACAACTACTAATCAACACCAGCCTTTTAAAGTGTTTCTCAGGGAGACAACACAGCATCACGTAGAACTGAGTCTTCATCATTTAGTCAAGTATGTGACAGTATTAAAAAGTTTTGCCTTTTCTCTAAAAGAACCAAAAAAGTTTTAACAGGGAAGTAACACAGCATATATTCAACCACTTCTTAGAGGAAGTGATCCGTATATATCTTGGTGCCTGATCAGGTTCTACTATTAGAAATCCTTGGTCTTTCAGGAAACCTTGAATGTAAAACTCTTTCCTTTATGGAATTATAATTTTGTAGCAACATCCTACAGCAGCACGTAGACAACTTGTGAAGACTGACTAAACATCAGGTGATCCCAGAAGAGACTGAAACCACTTCTTGAACTGTTAACTGTAAGTACCACATCCTTTAGACTTTTGACACTGGTCACTCTGTTTTAGATTCAAGGAGAATGTGTGTCACTGACTAAATGAAACAAGCTACTGAATTTAAAGTGAGATAGACCAAAAGAAGTGTTAGGATAAAGAAGTACCATGGCACCTACATGTACACAGAAGGTCGACTCAAAACCCAATTGTACCTTCACAACTTTGCCAGTGATTTAATGATGCTGTGCAGAGAATTGTTAAGGTTGGAAAAGACCTTGAAGACCATGAGGTCCAACCAGCGCCCCGTCAGCTCTCCATGCTCTGTCCTGATGGTGGCCAGGGGCAGCAGACAGCAGCGCTTGCTGCCGGGTTTGCCTATCAAGAGCGGGGCCAGCTCTGTCCCCGCTTTGGCACTGTCTTTAAACCAGTACATGCAGGCAGAGAGCAAGGGAGAGATTTCTGCCTGTGGAGGGAGTGCGCAAAGAGGTGAATTTGTACATAACACCCACAATGAAACATCTCCCTGGTTAGAGCAGTGCTGTGACACAGACACTGCAGTGCAGTACTGAGGTGTCACAACAGTCAATGGAAAGATCTTCCTGCCACACTTCCTCCTGCAAGTCAGATCAAAACCTGATAAAGCAGGAATTCCCAAATGCGATTGGACTGTTCCTCATCTCCAATTGCTATTGAAGAGCAGATTGGCACAGGTCACAGCTTGGCAGACAGCCTTCAAAGCAAGAAATAAAACACAACTTCATGGAGATGTCACAAAGACCCTAATCTGAATTTCAGTGACCACAATGAGCCTGAAAGAGTTTGTCTCACACTGCCTGAATGTAACTGGTGTTAGCATACAAAAAGCATAGAAGTGGCCATGCAATTGAGTTTTTCATATATCTGAGAGCACAGCTATTTCCTTCTGATAGCCCAGAAATTACAGGATTTCTATGGAAAAGAAACAACTATATATATAAATGGATTACAAAGCTGATGACTGCTTGATAAACGGAGTTAATTTCCACATCAGAGAAGCTGCATGGGAAGTGAAAGAGCAAGATCAACCTCTGAGTTGGCACAGATGTTGGTCAACTGTTGTCCATATCCATCCAATTAAATATGCAAATGGCAGGAAAACTTGATGAATGAGCACTTTGCGGTCAGCAGGGCTGCAGCAGTGTGAACAGAACCCAAATTTAATCCACCATATTTAGTTAATACTGCAATGAAATTAAAAAGGTCTTTAAAAAACCCCATACAGTTGTATGCTAGAAAGTATTAGACAAGCTGTCATTTACCCATGCTTAACATAAAATGTTACTCAAGATACTACAGTTATTTCCTGTGCTACATCTAGAGGAGCACTGCCATAGGCAACACAAGGACTTTCACCAGCAGTTAAGATTCTTAGAAAGTCCCTAAAAAAATCTGAACACAACTGTTACAGCTTGGAAGCTGCAAGTATTTGTAAGTACTTACAACAAAGCTTCTTGGATCTTGTGACTAAAGTATTTATAGAAATATTTCTTTCTGTTTCCTGCAATAGACTAGCATGTGAAAACCCAGTAAATTCACTGTTTAACTGGACACAACAGCAGGGACTCCCACAGGGAGTCAAACAGAACTGGTCCTGCATCCAGCCCTGCTCCTCCCTCCACTGCAGTGATGGAGTTGTGGTACTGGACCCAGTGGACCAAGGGATGAGACACATTTCTTCTGGAAAGTCAGAGGTGTCCTATGCTGGATCATGACAGTTTTTCCTGGCATACTGTAAAAAATTATCCAAGGACAAGCACTGCCAGCCCATATCCAAATCCATGTGCCGGTTTTTCAGCCAGAACTTTGTGTCAGCTGATGGAAACCAAATAAAACATGCAGGTCTGACCTAGCCAACTACCTTAACCTTCAATCCTGCTCCTGGTCTGGCTGTACAAGAAGGACTTGGGTTAAAACCTAAGAGCAAATTACAGGTGGCTGTATGGACTGCAAAGGAAAGAAAAGACCACCAGAGTTGAAGATTTTAAGAGATAAACACTGTTATAGAATGATAACCTTACTGAAACCAATGCAATTTGTGTACAAGACTGATAAATATCCTGAAGTGTTACAAGAAATAGCACAGAGTTGAAAAGCCGATAAATAGTTGCATTTTCTACACTGCAGTACAGCAATGGAGAGGATCAGCTTCTCAAATCACAACCCACTACACGTCCAGCAGGCAGTGGAAGTGGCCAACCTGCCTGGCAGGACACGCTGGAAAAGCAGTTTAGGTGAGAGACAGCCAAGGAAGGAGCACCATGGGTGATGTGTTATTGTATATGTGATATATTTCTCTCATGTAAGTAATATTAATGAAGTAGTAACTGTGAGTTTAGCACCTATCAGTTAACAGTATTAATTATGTTAAGATACACATTTCTTTGTTAGAATTGCCATTTCAAAAAAAGGTAGACCTGGGCTAGCTGTTTGAAGGGATCCTTTCACATCCACCTTTCAGTGCCTCACTTCTTAGAGGGAAGCTGCTGGTTTTCCAATGGAACATTTTTATCTGAAGTTTCCAGTAAGTTAAATGTGGGCACTTGTAGAAGATTCAAATCAAAATGATCCACTTTAATGGTATGAACATTTCAAAAGGTAAAGAGATGGCTCTGTAGCTTACCAATTTTGCGTAGAAAATTTATCATGAGAGTGCTGAATTGCAGCACTACAGAAACTGAAGCTGTCAGGGCTGTCAGTGAAACCAATAAACAAATCTCTGCATGGTGGGACAAATACATGACTGAACAGCTACGGAATGTACAGCACTACTGACTGTATGGACAGCTGCATTTCCTACTCATCTTCAGCTCACCAAAATATACAAGTTTTAAAATGGAAATCTAAGGCACACAAAATACCATAATGATTTGATGTATACTGTATATTACATAGTCAATAAGCATAAAACTGCTGGTACAAAACAATGGCATCATATTGGTTCTGTTTTATCATTATTTACAATCCCTTCATATCCTCTAGTTGAACTAATGTTAAGCTTTGAACTAAAATTTGCAGCATACCCGGTTTTTACAGGTTTTACTGAAAATAGGTAAGATACAAAGAACTGGTTCAATTCCTCCATCCTCTGCCGTTAATAGCTTTGTTAACTTGTTTAAGGAATGTGTAGAACTGAACCCAGGATGATTACATAGTGACTGCCACTTCAGACCTGGCTCCTGCACACACTGCACGTGGCCACAGGAGAGGAGTCCCAAGGATCTAGAGGCGCACCAAAGGATTTGTAGCACCAAGGTCCTGACTGGCACCGTGTGTTCCAAACACCACTGGTGTAGTTTTCGTACCGAAATGTCAATAGAGTTCTTGCACTTCAGCTTCTCAAGGAAAAAGCACCTTGTCTTTAAATAAAGCAGATCCAGATAGCTCACATGCCTCTACACAGCACCACTACAGTATCATATTATCAAGTATATTATTAGCATGTTTTCACACTGGAAAAGAGACTTCATTCCAGCCCCAGGTTGCCCACAGGGAGGCACCAAGGCGGGAGGGGACAGCTTTGTCTGCGGGCGCTCGGACCCAGCGGCTCCCGGCGCCGGCTCCGCCTGCCCCGGCCAGCCCGCACGGGAGGAGCTGCACCATGAGGTCCGTCCTTAGCTAATGCTGTCGTTTGGTAATTGGTTTAAATAAATAAGTTTAAACAAGAAATACACAGGAGAGGAGAATCAGAAAGAAGAGTGGGATGCTACAGTGTTTAAAAGCAATGGAGTGTCTGTTTTCCCTCTGGTTTAGCAAATACTTGTTTTGTGATATGTCACTTTCTCAACAGAAGTGAAGAACATAAATTTCAAGGAGGGATACAACCCTTTCCATGTGAAATGTACAAATTGATTCAAAAAATTTAGAAAACATTTTTGTAGAAAAACTGAACTCAGAAAGTTGGTGAATATTACAGATAGGTTATTCTTAACAAAAACTTTGCTGCTAAATATTAGAAATTTGATCGTTTTCCAACACTTCTGTTGTATTTTTCCCAAATTATTATTTTTTACCAGAATAGAATAAGGCAACTCTAGGGGGTATTTTTTATCCCAAAACAATCCTACCCCTGAGGCATTAGGAACATTTGGTCGCCATGTTAACTTCGAACGCTGCAAACAAATGAAACTGATGCACCTATTGCTCAAAGAAACCATAACAAATGCTGCCTTTAAAAAACCAGATAATGGTCACAACTCCCAATAGCAACACACGTATCGACCAGACATTTCATGTTTGTACACTCTCTTGAAAAAGAACAAAAAGGCTCTATAATTCATAACTGTTTAAATGCAACATAAAATCTTCAATGAAAAAGGGCAAGTTAAAAACAACCACATATGCTATCAGCATACATCCTGCAGCTGGAACTCTGCACAGCAAGAACAAAATCATTTCTTCTGTAGAGTATGCAGAAACCTTAGACAATATGATCCTTATACTATACTATTTCAAGTTAATTTTAAAAATAGAAAGTGCTTTTAAAATATATATTTACAGCTTAGAAACAACTTCCAGCCATCATTATCAATAACTTCATTCTACTGACGAATCTAAAGAACAAAATTAATTGGTTTTCTAAAAGATTTGTCTGTAATTTGGACTATATAGCAATGGTTGGAAGTTGTTAAAGCAATGGCACCATGAAGTAATAATTCAGCTTATTTATTTTTAACTGTTTGATGTGGTTAAGCACCAAGAGCTGTGTAGAGCTATAACTGTATAACTTGATTTAACACCATAAAATGTGAACCTGTTAAAATACCTATAAATGATTTTTGTAGTAAACAGACGATTTAAAGCACCAAAATATAAATTTCTAAAGGTAATAAACTGAATGATTCAATCAAGGTTAATAACCTAAACAAAATCTTTTTTTAGAATGTATTAAAACTATACAATTTTCTTTTTTTTGCTTAAAATGTGCTTGAGCACCACCAAATGTTAAAGTCACAGTTTAAGAAGAAATCCCCCCCCTTTTTTTTGTTTTTACCTCAGCCTTAAAATGGTTGAGATGAGCAAATAGTAAACGACACGAGACTTGTTCTTGAACAGCACCTTAAAGAAACACCGTGCGGCCGCAGCGGAGGGGCGCCCACGCCGCCGCTACGCCCAATGGTTGTAGGGCCCTGCCACTCGTGTCAGGGCGTACGAGGACACCGTGATGACGTTGTCCTTGGTCACCGTTAACGCTCTGCGCGACGGAATCTGGTTGAACTCGTTGTCTTCATAAAAAATATCTCTGCTTTCACTTGGCTGCTTTGCTTTTCTGTTGCCAGAATTCAGTTCGGGATTCTCCGTTCCTAATCGTTCCGCTTCTTTTTCTTTTTCTCTCGCCCTCTCGGCCATCTTGGCTTCCCACATGGCTAAACCATGTTTTGGCTCATTTAAATTTTTGTGTTGGTAAAAAACTAAAGAAATTCTCGTAGGATGATTGCGGTTGGGTTTTTTAATTGGTGTGGTAGCGTGGAGTTCACGTCTTGCACATTCAATTAAGATAGAACCATGAGAAGGTGCCACAGCAACCCCACCAATGTCATCATCCAAAAAATTGTGCTCGCTGTCTGACCACAATTCCTCAGCCTTTTCTTCAGGATCAGCTGGTTGTCCCAGTGCACTGTTTTGCTTTTCATCAGCACAGTCGAAGTCACAGATCTGTCCTCGATGGGAGCCGCCCTTTTCCCCTGGGCATCCATGGTCACAGTCAGCTTCGGTTCCAAGGGCATCCTTTGCCGAAGAGCTTAGCGGTGCTGAGGAGTCACAAGAGCTGATCCTCTCCGAGGAAGGAGAACTGTCCAGCTGAAGCTGACAATTCTGTTTGTCTGGCTGATGTTCAAGTAGAGTGGGCAGGGGCTCTTTGTGGGCCGGGGGGCCTGGAGCAGTGACCTCGGGAAGAATCGGTGGCACACCATTCACCTTGTCGCTCAGCAGAATTCCAGTATAATCTTTGACTGACACATCAAAGCTCTTGCAATTAACATAAGGTGTCACGTGAGGTTGCTTGGTACTGCATTCAAAATACCCGTAGGGAACTGAAAAATCTTGTTGAATATTAGTCACTGCAGTTAGGCCAGACTTATGTGCGAGAGATGGATAAGGATGTAAACCATCCACCTTAAAGGGGGAGGAAGCCGTGTACTGCTTCAATAAAGAGCAATTTTTAGTAGTATTTGAAGTATGTTTCATGGCATAAAGGTGGTTGGAAGTCTCCACTTTTATTCCAGGTTTTAAAGCATCTGTTTTGTTCCCTAGAAGAAATGCACACCGAAGTGTAAGTACTTCCCAATCAATAAAACACCTCTCATATTTTCATACTTGCTTTCTAACATGAAAAATGCACATTGACTACAGATTTTTCAAAATTATTATCTTTAGCTTTCTGGGAATATCTCTATGACTGTACACGTGAAATAAAAGATATAACGACCTTGCTCAATGAATGCCTTAACCTCTTCTAGTCAGGCTGCTGGTACATAAAATAGAAAGGTATTTCACAGAGGGATGAAGAAAATAAACAGATAAAATTAAACAACCACTGAATCTCAATTCACACAGCCCATCCTACAGAAATGCTTCTCAGCAGCTGACTGCTGGCCTTCAGTTTTTACATTACTGATGAAATTCAGTCTGAAATTCAGCCTGTGGATCAGTCAAAACTCTGACCTGCCTTAACCCCATATTCTGATCAAAGGAAGAAGAATGTTTATGGATCTTGCCCATCACAGCAAAAACAGTTCCTGAATTACAATGATTCATGCATTCCAATACTGACTCAGAAATTGCCTTTAAAAAAAAAAAATCTGGCAACATGCTCCAGGTAAACTCATCCTTACAAAATGGATTTTGAGTCATGTGATTTGGCTGTCTTGCATCTTTCCATCTAATTGCCTCATTATTTCAGATCTCTGTGCAGACATCCTTGTTCAGTTTCTGTCATTCCTTAACCAATTTCTAGCCATGCTGCTGGGCTTGATTGAGGAACAGGCTTCTCACATGACTGACCCTCATCATGGGTAGCTTCAGCCCAGAGCCCATGGGAGCAATGGGAAAGAATTCCATTATTTGATGGGCTTTGCATCATGCTCTGCAATGGCTTTACCATGTGTTTGCTGGCAGATTGGCACCCCACAGAGAGCTCTTGCTTACTCTCATAGACTGCCAGTGTTTCCTCTTTATTCCATAAATACACAGAATGGTTAATTGTTTTACGCAGTGTACAAGCATTATTCTTTCTTCTACTCTGTGTCCCTAGTAGTTTATAAATTAGTGAAGAATTAAAAACATTCCTCCAACAGGAATGCAAAAAAGTCAAAGTGAGATAATGCCAGACACAACAGTATGCAAAAACCAAAAGCTGTACAAGGACATGAGAAGGCCACACCAACTCTTTCAAACCTGTTCTGTGAAATAAAGTGTTTAACAGCCCCCACCCCAGAGCAAGGCCTTTGCCCTAAAGACTTTAAACACAGCATTTGAGAACTGTGTTCTCCATCACCTCAGGAGAGACGCGTGTTCTGTGAAAATAAGTTTTAACAACCCTTGGCACTCAATTATGGAAGTGTAGCAAATGGAATTCTTTTGTTTTTTAGATGTTATTCCCCCAAAATGCAGACATTCTTCGAAACACATTTACCTGTTATTCCTCCCCTTAAATCTGCTGCATAGGTCTGGACGTCTCTCATGAAATAAAATTCAAAATTACAGCAGATGGGCTATTTTCCTCTCCTCTTCCTAACAGGCTGCACTTTAATTTTATTTATTTTTCATTTGCTAATCACAGAATTTAAGTCCACATCTTCTTCCACCTCTTCCTCCTTCTCTGCCTCTCATTAGTGCCCAGTCCCACCCAACAGTCCAACCCAAGATGTGCCAGCAGGTAGCACAATCTGGACCTGCTGCTGACAGACTGCACTGCTGCTCCTCGCCAGCATCCTGCAAAGGACAATGCGCACTGTCACTGGATAAAACCTGGGGATTTCACAAATCTCTTGTGGTGCAGCAGTGTTTGTGCCACTGATAGGGAAGTGCCACAGCTCATGTTCTGAGAAAGCCATTATCTGCCTTGGGAAGTGGAGAACACAGTTCTTGTACTTCAGTGTGACAGAAATTCAACTTGCTTATTTAGGTAAACATTCCAACAATGTTCTTTCAAGATGGTCAAACTGCCATTATTTACTGGAATAGGGGAACTTGGAAATACTTCATAGCTGTTCACAGATCACCAACAAACTATTTTTGGGTGATCACCTGGGGATTTTTCTGCCCCATGAGACAACACTGGCTACAGTGTTCATCAACCCCTAAAATGCAGAATATAAGAATTTTTAAAGGAGCTTGTCCCTCCCATCAGACATGTAAGAGAATACAGAATCAGAACAGACTGGCAGAATTTCCTAAGTCTCACTCACCTAAACAATGCAAAGTGTTGCCAAGATTTTCTGGGGCTTCAGTTTTCAGTTTTACGGGTGTTGAATATTTTTTATCTATTAATGGCTGCTTTTCAGTCGGGGTCCTCCTTGTGTCTGGTTTCTTTTTCTTGGTAGCTCTGAGAGGCTCCGCCAACATTCTCACTTCTCTGGGGAACGCTGTGAGCACCTGTATGGCTCCGGCTTTGATCTTGGCTTCCAGGCCCTCCTCAGTGCCGAACTCATCTGTTTGTGAGATCTTGTAAAGAGGCAGCACATGGAGCTGCTCGTCGCTTGGAATCACCCCCACTCTGCGGTTGTCTTCCTTCGTTAGGGTACAGACCTGGCGGGCAGAACCAGTCACAGATAAACCACGCACACAAACGCGACTCACACAAAGGCTCGGGCAGCCATCCTAGGCCCCACTGCTCACTCCCATTCCATGGCCTCAGCGCCACGGGGCTTCCAAATGCAAACATCTCACAAATAACTGTCTGATCTGTGGTGACACAGGAGAACTACTGGTACTTTAAGACCACATGTCTTGGATGGGAAAGTGAAATTTTGTCTCAGTTTACAGTATCCACAAATATATGCCAACCTTGGTAAATAATTTAGCTGTAAATATACTCTGAAGTTCCTAAGCATTCCTATTATTTTTTAAATACATCAATACATTTTTGATGTTCAGATTAGTTTTTAAGGGTTACAAAATATGAAAAATTATTTTTGCATTAAACAAGAAGTGTCTGTGATCTGGAATTTATTCTATGATTTGGAATTGATTTTAGTTTTTGTTTTGGCTCGTAAATGAAAAAAAGCCCAAAGTAGCACAAACAGTCACTAATACTGCTCTATATGTTTTGCAAATCTCAGCTCTAACTCCCTCCCTCTCAACACTTTCTTAAATTAACACCACACTGTAATTAACTCACAGGACCCAGGAAATGTTCTCTCAGGCCACTGCCCTTCTTCCTGTTATTCTGTGCTGTGAGATCCTGGAGCCCAGAGGAAGAGTGCTGGTTATATCCAGTTTGATGAGCGCACATCAGAAATGTGAAGGAATATTCCAACTTACTGCAATTGCTTTTGTATTGTCATTATAAATGCTGAACGTTTCCAGCACTCCTTGAGTTCCAGCTGTTACTAACACTATCCCTTCCCCTTGAAAGCAGCGCTGACACTGGAATTGTGATCCCTGGCATCATTCCCAGGGGAGGGCAACAGCTCCACGTGCCTGAGCATGTGTACAGACATTCACCCTTCTGCAGTTTTGTCACTCCCAAGGGGCTGCTCCATGGCTAGAAAGCCATCCATCGATATCATGGCTTAGGGCAGCTGCTGTTTCACAGCAGTTACTACCCCCACACACAAAGGAACAGGAGCACCACCCAAGGATGAGGTGATACTCCCTAAATGGAAGTGTGTCGTTCCATCATTCTGTAGGCTGAATCTGCACCTATCATAAACAGTCAATCCAATTTCCCAGAATCTTGTCACCATGCCTAACATTGCAGGGGAGAAGAACATGATTATTTAGGGGGTGAAAGAAAACCAAACATTTTTTTTATTTTATAGCACAGCTTTTGCATAAAGGCATGGCACAATTATTTCTAGAAAAATAAAATTACAGGACCACAAACTAAAAAATCCTGAACCAAAAAAGTGGTGGCTTGGGCTTTATCAATAGCTCTATGCAAAGCCTGGCAGTTGCAGAGCAGCAAAAGGAGGAAATCTGAGGGGCAGAAACAAGGAAGAGCTGTTCAGGAGGCAGTTGGAAGGGATGGAGAGGGGGCTCTAGGGCAGTTAGCAGCGGCTCCATGCGTACTCACCTCCTCCGGGCAGCTCTGCACTAGGAGGCAGGTTTAGAAAAAACAACAAGTACTTCTGTGAGCAGTGGCTGGCACTGTGCCTCCTGTGGGTGCTGCACCCCGCGCTCCCGCACACCCAGGCCCGCAGTTCCCTGCTCCCAGCCCTGCTGGGCACCAGCCAGCCTGCCTCAGCCTCAGGGCCACCTCCTCCCTGCACCGGCTCCCCTCATTCCCAGCAACACTTCACAGCTCTCAACAAGAGCTTCTAAAGTCTCCAGAGACAATTGAGGCTTTGCCAGTTCAGTGACACCTGGCTGCAACTGGCCAAATTGCAGATGCCAAATTGCTCAGGAAGTGTGAGAGAGGGTTGGCATGCAGAGAGCATGATTATATCTGAGTGATGTTCTCAGAAAGCCCAGTGCACTCTCCCCTTCTAAATTATAAACAAAAGCAGTCATAAAGTCAGCTTGGCTCCCATTGGTTTTCATCAGAAACTGGGCAGTGGTCTTCTAGAATATCAGGTCCAGCCTGTGTCTGACCCATTCACTAGTCTGAAAGAAGTCTTGAAGATTAAATCCACAATATTTATTATCTTGAAAATTGACACCCTCATCTAATTTAAAATTATAAATTTCTATGCAAAAGCCAACACCCTCTGGAACAAGAACAATGAAGAACAGTTTTGAGGAACTTAAAAAGATGAGGGCTGTAGTACATTGTCAGCACTGTGGTGAAAGTACTGCCAACTCCAGCACACCCTGTATGTTAAACACTGAGTTTGAACACAGATTAATGTATATCCAAAATTGTATCCAGATCTGAAGACCTGTACATCTACAGCCTAAATACCACAACACCAATTTTAATACATGTACACTTTCATGGTCAGTGCTCCCTTGATATATTTTAACATAAAAGTGAGGGTGCTATGGCAAACAGATAACTGCAGATAATGAAATGGGAAAGCCTGCCATAAATTAAGGCTGTACAGTTAAGCTAAAAACTTACAGCTAAAGGTGGTAATTCACCAAAAGAGAAATATCTGCTTAAAAAAATACTCGAATATTCAAATCTGTGCAAAATATTCCATTAAGGAATTTAGAAGCTATTGCTCAGGAGTGAAAAGCAGTATTTTCCATTGGTACTGACACTGCTGCAAACTGACCAAAATTAAACACAAACATGAGAAACCCATCAAGTCTGCTAAAGGCCATTTACAACATGAAGCTGCATATCCTGCTACTCTGCTTTTTCCAGAACAGGCAGCTAAATCATCCAGGATGCTCAAAGGCCAAAGAAATGTTGGCCAAATGGTTTGTTTAGGTTTCCAATGTGTTTGGTGATCAAACCCATCACCTATTCTGGGTTTAGTGATGTCATGGTAAAAGTTGCATGTTTATGAAATTTGATTATTATTCCCTTCTTTTAAACTTAAAATGCACCAGGAACTCATTGCAATTCCCTCCAGACATCCATGTGTAGCCACACAGCTTCCAATTCTGGGTGTCTTTGATCTGCCTCTGTCCCCTTGAACCTCACACATAGGAATGATGGAGTCTTTTCCAGTGCTTTGTAATTCCAAATGTTTTACATTCAAGTTTCAGCAGGGCAGTCAAACAGCCTTTCTAAACCTGAGAGATGGAATCAGGTTTCCTACAGAGCCCTCCCTGTGCAGCTGGAGACAGAGTGGGTGCCACTGGGGCCTCAGGTGCTGCTGCAGCCTTGCCCACCATCACACATCAAATATCTTTGCTTCTCCTTTGCAGCCAAGACAAACCACATTGTTCTGTTGGCCTGATCCACCCTGAATGAGTGTGTGTAGGTCAAAACCAGAGAAGGGAACCCCAAACATATTTTCTTTATTTTCTTTTTGCCCACTTGATGCCCGCAGGCTGTGCCACCAGACAGGTGACACAGGCATGGCACAGGAACTGCTCTCTGGGAGCTCACAGGTTAGCAGAGCGAACCTCCCACGTTTCTCCATCTGCACAGTATAAAAACCTATCAGAAGTCCTTCCTTTGCAGGCCCAGGGGTTCATCTTCCCTCTCATCTGTTACAAGCTGAAGCACCAATTTAAGCACTTGGTCCTGCTGCAGCTCCAAAGCGAGCAGGGGGTGCAGAATGTGGTGTGACCGTGCACAGACATCCTGTCATACAATACAGTAAGGCACTGCAAAAGCAGAGGGGTTGGGGGTTGTATCCAAACCAGCAAGAGTTTGTGGATAGCCTGGTGATTGTCACTACTTAGTTCTACAGCCAGTAATAAATTACATCCTGTAGCTGCCCTCAAAGCACAGATTTACCTTCCTCTCCTTCTTCCCAGTGTCTGCTGCAGTCTGTGTGGCACCAGGGATTACAGCTGGTGTCTCTCCTTCCTTAGCCCCAGCAACAAGGGCCCCGTGCCCCCTCGGATGAGGAACACCCACATACAAGCTGCAGAACCAGCGACAGCCTTTTTGCCCCAGTCACTTTTAAACCCCCAAAAGAACACTGCCAGTGCCTTAAATGGATTCCCACAGGTATGAAGGAAGGGACCTTTTACAGCTAATCTAATAAAGAAACAAAAATACTTACATTTCACAGACTCCATCAATAACTATAAAGCCTTTATCTGTGTTGCTCATTTAGCTTCATATCCATAAGGAACATGCACCCTAACTCTGCAGCTGTAATATCAGTGGCCCTTAGGAGAATGTTAAGAGATGACAAAAGAGTCTAAGTAAAAGGTATATTTATCACCTTAAAGGTTTAAGACCTTAAAACTCTTTACGTTTTTAAAACTCAAAAACCTCAATTTGTAGCAGAACTTATTTTTGCTCCCTTCAGACAAACACATTAGTTTATATCTCTGTAGAACTGTCATTCTACTACAGAGCAAGCAGTGAGTGTTTGCTTTTAGCTTTCTTCCTGAAGCGGTGTAAATTCTGCTAGCCAGGAACAACGTTCAGCAACTCGGATCTCCAGTGATAATTACCATGTACTGGCAATCCCCAGTTTGTGTAAGTTAAGATGTACTATTGTCTCTTGTGTCTCCAGAGGGCATTTCCAAGGCACTCCCACTGCTAACACAAACTTTATAGGATGATTTATTTTCAGAGTCACATACAAATAGTGCAGCTGATCAAACACACATACTGAGAAAAATGCAAGAATGTTTTAAAATGTATTCTTTTAAGTGTACACTAAACTTATTCCTTATTATTAACCTCATTTAAGTCCTTTGCTGAACTTATGTGTCTGGTTTAAATAATTTGAATAGACTCTGGTTTTCCTTTACTTTGGGTACCCTGTGCAGAATTCCTGTCATACTTGCAGTAAAAGTGATTTACCAGTGATGGAGAAAATGAAAAGGTGTCACACTAACAGCCAGAAGTATTTGCAATTATCAACTTACAAGGTATTGACTTTAACCTTTTTAGCCTAGAAGAACTTTAGATTTTATAAATAAAGATTTTTTGTTTGCGCAAGGTGAAAGAGAAGAAATCTTAGTAACACTAACAAGGGCCAAGATGACAAGAACACTGTGTACAGACTTCAAAATGTAAGGCAGTTAAAAAGAAACAAGTGAGAAACAGTGAAGTCATGGATGCTGGAGGTTTTTAGTGCAATGCAAATTGTTCTCATTCTGCTCATTACCATGTTATCAGAAAGCAACCTCTGTGAGAGCTGTCACTTTAGAACTGAACTTGCACTCAGTACATTTTACAGACAAAATACATCAACAGTTATGTAAATAACCCCTCCATCATTACGACCAGTGATTTGTAAGAAATCATCCTGTACTTTAAGCCAAGTAGGCAGCCATACAGCACCTTCTGGAACTAGACAGGAATGCAGGAGGTGCTGGTATCACATATACTAATTTCTTTTTGTGTCCTTACCACTAGATTTCCTATGGTATTACTAGACCTGGGTATAAGCCAAAATTAACAACCCTAACTTTGTCATTAAAATCTGGACTGAAGCAAGCCCAGCATGTCCTGCCACTCTGTTTGCAAAAATCAACATTTTTTGCTTTAGGCTTCCTATTCATATGACTGTAATTGTGCACAGACAGGGAATAGCAAACACTGTATGTCCTGGGACCACAGCCACAGCTCCACACTGGAGAGCTGCACAGAGGCCTCGAGATAAATCCCAACTCCAATTCACCTTC
This sequence comes from Prinia subflava, assembly GCF_021018805.1. Classification (NCBI taxonomy): domain Eukaryota; kingdom Metazoa; phylum Chordata; class Aves; order Passeriformes; family Cisticolidae; genus Prinia; species Prinia subflava. The sequence goes on from NC_086255.1 coordinate 34,099,922, forward strand.
ATGAAGTCACAAGTAGGCAAACTTGAGTGTTGATACTTACAGATGTTTTCCATTTACAAACAGCCCCTTGCTGCAAGTATACTAAAATAAAGAGAAATCCTATCTCAATGAGAGAACACAGGTATGCAGTATTGATTTGTGAGAGAGCTACCCATGAAAACCAGATTGCAAGGCAGAGTTTTCAGCCGTTATAATCATTTGGTCATGTTCTGCAAAACTGACAAAAAACTGGCAGAACTTGGTAGAAGGTGACAGTGATAAGTTCTGCTCCATACAATCACCTTCCACAAGCTGTAATGTTCCATGCTTCTGAGACTTGTACTTGCAAACACACCACATACAATCCATGAAGTATCAACACCAGCACAGATAATGTGAAGCTGAAATGACATCAGGTGCTTACAGATAAATGCAGTTGTGGAACTATTCCCCAATACATTCCTCAAAAAGGGTTTAGTTGTCCCTCCAGGTGCTTCTGGCCATAACTTAGGATTTTTTTGGGATCTAGTATGGCAAAATAAGTAGCAGACTTAGCTGCCATTTTTTAATTTAAGAGGTAATGGAGCACTTAAAACTATTCTTTTCAGAATCTCTAAATTAAATGTCATCAAAGAGCATATTGTGCACTTTGTCTGACAAAGAAGTCTCATTTTCAAGTCTAGAATCTTTAAGGGCATCAAATTCTTATTCTTCAGAAGTAATTTTGCAATGCATACTTCCAACACTAAACAAAAAGAATAGTCTATTGAGGACTGGCATTCCTGATGGATTCCCAGAGCTGCTTCCGTACCTTAGAGGAACAGACGTTTGCTCACCTTACAAGCACAAAATTAACATTAAACAACTGTACCAGTCACTTCATTGGTGTCACGTACAAATGCTCAATGTTAACTATAGGTGTAAATGCAACACTTTATTGAATCACAGCAACACAATTCAATTTGCATAAAAAATATATATTCTAGAGTAAGCAGAGATTTTAGATAGGTTTTTTCGAGATATACATCCTTTGATAGAAAAGTTACTCTTCTTACCTGCACTGCTGCACAAGAAGTCACCTTGCCTTTCAGAGCACTGTGATGCTCCAACTGCTCAAAGAACTCTGCCAGTTTTATCTTTTTGGCTTTGAGCTTGTCTTTCTTCAACACTACAGTCTTAATTATTTCTAGAAAATCAGTTAACTGAGTAATTCCCAACCAATTTTCTCAGTGGCACTCCATCAAGGTATTTCATAGAACAGCCACACCAATCTGTGGGTTTTCCTTTCACACTGAGATTTTAAGACTGTAACAGTCACCTGGCTCCACCAAGATCCATACTACCTATGTTCCTGGCCTGTAACTACATTAACATGAAGCCTGGTAAGTGCCCAGTGCAAGAAAGAGCGAATTTGAGGAGCCGGGGGAGGTAAGTTAGTAAGGAATTAGTTTGCTTTAGCTCTTCCTCTACAGAGGTTTGTACAGTTCCTTGGTTAGACAATTATTTGCCTTTAACATCAGCCCTCACCCAGGAATGACTTATCTGCCCTCTGGCCAGGCCTCTCCAGAGGATCAGGTGTCTTTACAGAATGGAGGTATTTTGCAGGAAGGATCACTCCCATCCCCTTTTTGATGTGTTCTGCAATAAGATGAATTCATGTCCTCTGTTGACAGTAACAAATCTATACAAATAACACAGGCAGTGATAAATGGCAACGTGCAGTTAATGTTGAAGCAGCTTCCAAACCTTGGTGCACATGAACCCCAAGCAGCACTGAGAGAAGCTGCAGTGTACGTACCACAGTGCTCCCGTTGTGCATGTTGTGTGTGTCCTTGTGGGCGTGGGCACAGAAGTCAATGCACGCCGTGACACCGGAGAAGGGCCGGCCGTCCTTGGAGCCCAGCCGGCAGTCGGGGCCCATGTGCTCATTCTCCACCTGAAAGGAAAACCAGCTACACACACTGGGCACCGAGAGCGTGGGCCTGCGACCCCACGAGCCACCAGCAGCCTGTGACAGAATCGAGGCAGCCAGGCAGACTCAGTGACTCGTATTTTCTTATGAAACATGTCACATTTGTGCCTGTATGCCAACGAGATGATCACCTCAGCCACAATCACAATGTCTTGGACAGTAAAAACATTTTATTGACAGTATTATCTCTAAGCATTTTTCACATATAAAAATATGGTGCTACTTAAGCACTGGTTGAAGTAAAGAGGTGCAGGGCATGGAAGCCAAATGCACTGGGATTCACGGCCACTGCGAGGGCTGCAGCTCCACGCAGGAACACCCAGGCTCTGGGGCTGCTTCTTGGATTGAAACTGTGCCACTGCTCAGAGCTGGATGTCACACACCCACCTGGTTCTGGAAAGCTTCCGGAGCAAGCTTCTTATAAACTGGAGCCACATCAGTAGCTAGCGTTTGCAAATTATTTTCAAGAAGTTCCTCCTGCAGGGAAAGGCAACATTCAATGCTGCAGTCTGCTTTAAAAGAATCTCAGCCAGTCTAGAGAGGCTCAGCAGGTCAGCTTGTACCTCCTATTTCATTAAACTGACTTCTGTTCTGCTGCCCTTTGTCACTAACCATGAATGCCTACTTTTGCATTACTAAACCACCGAAGCTGTTAGACAGGAATCAGGCACGTAACAATAGAGGATACCTGCTAGGTCACAGGAACCCAGCACAAAGGAACGACTCATTTCTGCATCATTTTCCATACGCAGTCAAGGAGTGAGGTACCTGAAAACACAGCAGTAACATCCGGAGGAGAAAACTCATACCCCAGGCTGGGTGGGGGTGGAAGCCCAGGTCTCCTGTTACTGTTTTGCTATGCTCACACTCCATGGGAGAAACTCCTAACAGCAGGTAAATTCAACTCTTAGGTATCTCAGGTACTTTTCTCATATTGCAGCAAAACTTCTAACAGGAACATTTGTTAACTGTTCTGTTCTTTGGAGGGGCAAAAATCAGGACATAATGGAAATAACTACTAGATTGAGAAATAATATTCCCTTCCGTAAGCTAAGCCATGTAAACACAGCATTAGCTAGGTGGGCATCTATGGCAGTGTCATATTTAAGCTTATTTGTAGAAACAATCCCTAAATTCTTATCCCAAGTTTTTGCTTTTCCAGGAAAATCACCAGCAGCTGGGAAAGCAGAGGGCAGTGACAGACTCCCTAATTTCTTTTCCTCCAAGGACCAGGCTTTGACAGACAACTGCCACTTCAGGTTCTCGCAGTGTAGAGTGGCAAAAAATGAGCCAAAATATCGTGGCTTACTTCATTTTGTTTAAAAAACCCACCACACACTGTAAACACCAACACACAAACTCCAGGAGACTTCACTTTTTTAATGAGATGTTGTATTACAAGACCACACTGTATTTTTAAATCGTACTAAACCCAGTTTTATCAGCACTAAATGGCTACCACAGGGTTGTCTGAACCACACTGAAGGTAATGTATCCTTAATTGCACATCCTACCAGGAGGATATCTATCCTAGGAACCATTCTTTCTTCAGTGTATTACACCCTTAACCTCATCTCACTCAGCATCAGAAACCTACAGAGAAAATGCATGCACAGAGTGCTCCATGCATTGCCCTGTACAGGGGGAGAGCCTAAACACACAGGGAGTGAGCGGCAAAGGACACAGAAGGAACAGGATCCCTAAAATGAAAGAATGCCCAATAAATACACTTGCCTATAAACTGAAAGTTTATAGAACAAATCCCCTCTGGAGACAAGCAGAGCTGGGTTTGGCCTGTAGTGCCTCGGGCAGGTGTTGAGTGAGGAGGGCAGCTCTGTAGAGAGCAGAAGCCCCACCTCGGGCCCTGAGGAGGTTTGTGAATTCCCACAGTGCAAGGGACTCCAGGCCGGCAGGAGACTGAGGGCTTGCACTCCTGTGCATGAGCAATACTTCACAAACTCTTTTAGGACAAAAAGGAGCTACCAGGAGTGTCTACCTGCAATGAATCAAGTGACATCTATCGAGAAAGAATGGGTATTTCACACTGTATACACAGAAAGATTACTGGCAGCATAACCCTAACAGAGAACGTGGCACTGAGTGCCCAGCAGTGCCTCAAAACACATCAGCTCTGCTGGGAAAGATGTGGTGCTTTCACCTGGGAGAGTTCCACAGGGAAGTGGGGCCACAGAAAACTACAGTCAGAACAAAAGGCACTTTGGAGTCACCCTGAGAAGTCTCTTTTCACCAGGCAGTGGTTACCAGCTTACAACACCTTTATTCCTTCTTCAGGAAAATATTTTCAATGTAAAGTAACTAATGTGGTTGGATTTCTTTTTTTAGAGGTTTCTTACTTCACATAATCCATCACTGTTTTCTGTGCTGCCTCACCTTTATGGCATCACTAACACCCGTAAGCAGCAATTAAGGTATCATTTCACTGCATTACATTTTAGTGTATTCATTACTTCAATGCTATTTCAAAAACATGCAGTCCACAGGAAAAAAACAGTTTACTGTTGGTGACAGAGGGGAGCCCAGGCTGTCAGCTGGTCCCACAGCAGTGGGAAAGCAGCACAACCCCAAGGTACAAAATCTCTGTGCCAACACCAAAGGCCTGAAACCCTGAGCTACAGGCTCGGCCCTTAGAAAAAGGCCTTTACTTACAAAGAACTAAAATTTCACAGAGGTTACACAGTGAGCTAAATATGCATGCAGAAAAGCATTAAGAACAATTTTACGGTATATAAATACATAGTAATTATTCCACTGAATGAAATCTCAGTGTCATTTATTATTTATTCTAAATACTACAGTTATAAAAACTTTGTTGGGTGTGAGTTTGTGCTAAGTTAGACATACATGTCGGGGAGAGAAGGGGTGGAGAAGGCCTGGTTCTAAAAATCATTAGAAAAGGCATTATGAGAAAAAAAGAGAAATAAATCTTACTTGCTTAGGGTCATCAGTGAGAAGCCTAAATTTCCTGGGGTTTTTGCTTCTGGCAAACTTACAGCCATTGAAATACATACTCCATGAACAGCCAAATGAGAATGATGCTCCACAAGTTTCTGGGTCGAGTCCTTGACATGCACAAGTACGACTACAAAAGCAAATGAAGACACATCAGGTCAGCTGGCAACACAGCTCTTGGGTCTGGGGTTTTTTTAGGTCAGTGCTATTTTGCTATTTCTCTTATAATACAGAGAATAACTAAGGAATTTGTGAAAGTCATGGCTTAACCAGGTATCTTCTATTAAGAAAATACTCATTTGTAAAGGGCTGACTTTTCTCCATGAAGACAGTCTCAACTTCCCCAACACCCAGTTTTGGGACAGAAATATGAACACTCAGTTACAGCTATATAAATACACCCATGCATTCATTCTGACTTCTCCAGTTGGATAACATCTTCAACCAAGAAAACAGCCCTGCTATTTAAGGTTACCCCAAATCCAATAGCTCTTGTGTTATGTGCAGCAAAACCATTAACTCTAAATTGATTTGACTTTTTGAGTAGACCCTTTAAGAACACAAGCATTAGATTCAGGTCCCCACACAGCTCTCAGAGCCTGTTAAATGCGGGCTGCACAGAAAGCAGCACACAGGCTGCACTGCAGTTGCAACATATTCTCGAATCAATTAAACTAAATTCCTCTCAGCGGCACAGAGAAAAAATCCTAGTTTTGAGTGTTCAGTCTCACATCCACTTTACAGAGTCACACCCCCTCTCTTGGCAGCTCTGTCAGCACTGCTGTATGTGCACAGGGCACACTGGTGGTGTTTGGGCAGCGTGCACAGAGCCAGGAGCAGCTCACCAACACCCCTTGCCTTGGGCATGGCACATGCAACTCGCACTGGGAGCCTTTTCTCTACAAAAAAACAGGACCAAGGTGTGATATGAAATGGCAGCCGTGGTTTGCCACTGTCGATGCATGAGCCGCACTCCCGAGCTCCCGCAGCACTCCCGAGCTCCCCGAGCACGGCGGGGGCTCCCCGAGCACGGCGGGGGCTCCCGGATCACGGCGGGGGCCCCCCGAGCACGGCGGGGGCCCCCCGAGCACGGCGGGGGCTCCCCGAGCACGGCGGGGGCCCCCCGAGCACGGCGGGGCTCCGGAGGGCAGGCACTCACTCTTCGTTGAGGGCGCAGCGCCGGCTCGTGGGGCAGCCGTACTTGCGCAGGCTCTGCGTCAGCTCCTTGTACAGCGTGTCCGCCAGGAGGTGCGGGATGCCCTCCCAGGCCAGGATCAGGATCACGATCACCGCTGTCTGGCAGTGGTGCCCTGCACGCTGGCGGACCAGGCACAGCAGCTTCTCCTCATCGCTGCTTCTTCGGATCACCTGCAAGAACCGTTTGGATTATCCCGTGCTAAGCACAGGCACCACCCAATGAGCTGCTCTCCTCTGGGACAAGCCAGGCCTGGAAAAGCAAGAAATGCTGCCCAGAGTGTCCATTGCAAGGAGGACTGGGGACAGCATCGCACACCCACCTCTGGTGTAAACATGATTTTGTTTTGCTTTTTTCCCTGCAGTAGAAATAGCAGTACGTTTTACAGGAGAAGTAATATTTTAGGTGCAGTACACAAACACTAAAGAAGATGTATTACAAGGAAAATAACCTCTAGAAGGACAACAGATCCCCAGAGAACCCAACATTACCTTGAGAATATGACAGAAAACATAGTGCCAAACACTCCAGAAGGCAGGTACGTGAAAACACTCCAAAAGCACACACAGGCATGTGCTAGGGCAGCTACCAGGGTTACAGATCAGTATCTAAGATGGTTCCCACCTCGCAAAGAAAAATCAGAAGAAAATGATGAAACAGACTGTGCTCTTAGTGAGGGAAGGAATGGGAATTTTCAGAACATATCCCTAAATTACCTATATTAAAGTTCCTAGAGTACTGAAGCTTTTACTAACCTGTATGATACACAGAGCAACCTTATTCCTCACACACAGACTAACCAGTATGGAACAGTACAGTACACCACTGAACAAAAATGGGAAAAAAATTATAGTCCTACTCCCACATATTTAGGTTTTTGCCACAATCTGAAACAGAGTTGCATTTAAGACCACCAAAAATGCATTAAAGCCAGGTAATACTAGAACACAGTCTTTGAAAACAGGTTTATTTATTCATCCAGTGTGTTTAGCCTGCACAAAGCTGCCAGCAGAGGTGTCAACTTTCCATGTGAAGCTTCAAACACCACAGGCCTGGCCCTCTGGAAGGCAGTGGATGCTCCATCCTCCTCAGCCCTGTCATGGGGACTCGTGGGGCTCTTGCTGTGTGTGCCCAAGCCCTGCACTGCAGACCCCTCTGCCTGCTCCACTGCCATCCACCTGCTCCAGGCATGCAGCCACTCAGCCTGGCTTTCACCCAGCACCCTCTCCATCAGCAGGGCTCCCACAGGTAACAGACAACAGCACTGGGCGTGGACCACAAAAGCAGGAAGGCAACAGGCCACTTGCTCTTTCTGTACCTCCAAATATCTGAGCATTCAGGCAGATCCCCTCTTGGACTGATGTCAAATTTGCTTTGCTGCCAGATGTGCAGCTGTCATTCATATGTGACCCCCTAGCCTGATCACCTCTGAATATCTAAGTCCTTTGGACTCATTAAAAGCAGAGACCAAAGCACAGTTGCAATGCATCTGCAAATGAAAAGGTTTGCAACCGATGAACAGTTGGAGAGAGCATCTGTGGAGGCTGAGCAGGAAGAAGCAAGCTTAAAGCTTATTTGTGTCAAGAGATAAAGAATGGCCCTTCTAAAGTTAATTATATACTCTTACAATCAGCCTTAAGCTTACTGGGAATATGAGTGAATGCCTCTGATAAACCATTCCTCAAAAGAAGTCTTGGCTGTGACTCCCCAGCAGTTCAGTATGTTTTATAAAGAAAGAAAAATAATCCAACTCATTTACATTTGGGTGAGGCTTACAGAAATGTGTTATGGCTGATATACAATATACATTACTTACGCCAATGTGAGTTTCACATTCCTAAGACAGCACAGTTCCTCCAAGCCAGAACAACTTCATTTTGTTCAGTGTGAAATGATGTTTTTGCTTTTCTTTTTAATATTCAAAATAAAATTATTCCTAGACAGTAACTTCAATAGCACAGTCTGGTGCTGTACAACATCAGGTTGCCCTTCTTAAGTTCTCTTAAGAACTCAGCTATAAACTAGAAGCAGAGTCCAGGAAAAATGGCAAATGAACACAAAGAAAATTTATCATTTCCTTTAAACCAAGACCACACTTTCCTGGAGTTCAATGTCGCCAGAATTTGCTTCATTATGTATATAGCAGAGAATCCAATACACTTATTGGACATTTTAGAGTCCATCACCTTTGAGGCCACAAAGGCAGCAAAGGGATTTATGGGTTGTGTGAATTTCATTTCTGCGGGTCAGGGTACACCATGTGCTCCCCCAGCTCCACAGGCAGAGCACTCCCATCTTCTGCTCCTGGAGATCAGAGCACTCCCATGTTCTCCTCCTGGAGATCAGAGCACTCCCATGTTCTCCTCCTGGAGATCAGAGCACTCCCATGTTCTCCTCCTGGAGACCAGAGCACTCCCATCCCCTGCTCCTGGAGACCAGAGCACTCCCATCCCCTGCTCCTGGAGACCAGAGCACTCCCATCCCCTGCTCCTGGAGATCAGAGCACTCCCATCCCCTGCTCCTGGAGATCAGAGCACTCCCATCCCCTGCTCCTGGAGATCAGAGCACTCCCATCCTCTGCTCCTGGGGATCAGGCACTGCACCCATCCCCTGCTCCTGGAGATCAGGCACTGCTCCCATCCCCTGCTCCTGGAGATCAGAGCACTCCCATGTTCTCCTCCTGGAGATCAGAGCACTCCCATGTTCTCCTCCTGGAGACCAGAGCACTCCCATCCCCTGCTCCTGGAGACCAGAGCACTCCCATCCCCTGCTCCTGGAGATCAGAGCACTCCCATCCCCTGCTCCTGGAGATCAGGCACTGCTCCCATCCCCTGCTCCTGGAGATCAGAGCACTCCCATCCCCTGCTCCTGGAGATCAGAGCACTCCCATGTTCTCCTCCTGGAGACCAGAGCACTCCCATCCCCTGCTCCTGGAGATCAGAGCACTCCCATCCCCTGCTCCTGGAGATCAGAGCACTCCCATCCTCTGCTCCTGGGGATCAGGCACTGCACCCATCCCCTGCTCCTGGAGATCAGGCACTGCTCCCATCCCCTGCTCCTGGAGATCAGAGCACTCCCATGTTCTCCTCCTGGAGATCAGAGCACTCCCATGTTCTCCTCCTGGAGACCAGAGCACTCCCATCCCCTGCTCCTGGAGATCAGAGCACTCCCATCCCCTGCTCCTGGAGATCAGAGCACTCCCATCCCCTGCTCCTGGAGATCAGGCACTGCTCCCATCCCCTGCTCCTGGAGATCAGAGCACTCCCATCCCCTGCTCCTGGAGATCAGAGCACTCCCATGTTCTCCTCCTGGAGACCAGAGCACTCCCATCCCCTGCTCCTGGAGATCAGAGCACTCCCATCCCCTGCTCCTGGAGATCAGAGCACTCCCATCCTCTGCTCCTGGGGATCAGGCACTGCACCCATCCCCTGCTCCTGGAGATCAGGCACTGCTCCCATCCCCTGCTCCTGGAGATCAGAGCACTCCCATGTTCTCCTCCTGGAGATCAGAGCACTCCCATGTTCTCCTCCTGGAGACCAGAGCACTCCCATCCCCTGCTCCTGGAGACCAGAGCACTCCCATCCCCTGCTCCTGGAGATCAGAGCACTCCCATCCCCTGCTCCTGGAGATCAGGCACTGCTCCCATCCCCTGCTCCTGGAGATCAGAGCACTCCCATCCCCTGCTCCTGGAGATCAGAGCACTCCCATCCCCTGCTCCTGGAGACCAGAGCACTCCCATCCTCTGCTCCTGGAGATCAGAGCACTCCCATGTTCTCCTCCTGGAGATCAGGCACTGCTCCCATCCCCTGCTCCTGAAGATCAGGTACTGCTCCCATCCCCTGCTCCTGGAGATCAGGCACTGCTCCCATCCCCTGCTCCTGGAGATCAGGCACTGCTCCCATCCCCTGCTCCTGGAGATCAGGCACTGCTCCCATCCCCTGCTCCTGGAGATCAGGCACTGCTCCCATCCCCTGCTCCTGGAGATCAGGCACTGCTCCCATCCCCTGCTCCTGGAGATCAGGCACTGCTCCCATCCTCTGCTCCTGGAGATCAGGCACTGCTCCCATCCTCTGCTCCTGGAGATCAGGCACTGCTCCCATCCCCTGCTCCTGGAGATCAGAGCACTCCCATCCCCTGCTCCTGGAGATCAGGCACTGCTCCCATCCTCTGCTCCTGGAGATCAGGCACTGCTCCCATCCCCTGCTCCTGGAGATCAGAGCACTCCCATCCCCTGCTCCTGGAGATCAGGCACTGCTCCCATCCCCTGCTCCTGGAGATCAGGCACTGCTCCCATCCTCTGCTCCTGGAGACCAGAGCACTCCCATCCCCTGCTCCTGGAGACCAGAGCACTCCCATCCCCTGCTCCTGGAGATCAGAGCACTCCCATCCCCTGCTCCTGGAGACCAGAGCACGCCCATCCTCTGCTCCTGGAGATCAGAGCACTTCCATCCTCTGCTCCTGGAGATCAGAGCACTCCCATCCCTTGCTCCTGGAGATCAGGCACTGCTCCCACCTGTTCCAGGCCCAGAAGAGCCAGCTCTGCACCACAGCAGGCCCACGGCCAGGGACAGAGCAGCCAGAGCTGGAGCCCAGCTGCCATCCCAAAGGAACTGAGGGTTCCCTCCACGTGCTACCCCCTGACATTCCCACAGAAGTAATAAACTGCGTCTCTCTTGTGCAATAATGATAAATCTGCAGCAATGTCACACTCAAGGTACAGAAAAGCAGTTCTGAGCAGGACAACTGACTGGAGTGTCTCCTCAGACTGGGAACAACGCAGAAATCAGCTGGCAAACCTTGTGTCCGAAGGTTTTTGGTATTACTCATGATTTCTGTGATGTAGTTAGCAACAGTGATAAAGTAAATAATTTAATACTTCAGTTTGTTTAATTTTGGTCCCTAATGCATTTAAAAGGCATGAGAAAGTAATCATTTGTTAAGTGGGGGAACTTAAAAGCTAAGTTTTTCAGAATGGGAAAGTAAAAACCTTTCTCCTGCAATTGCTTTTCCACACAAGCTAACCATGACTGACTGTCTGACTCACACTGAAAAAATAACATAATCAACAAAACAGACTTGTAACAAGTTCGTGAAACATTACATAACACTTAAATGCAACAAGCAATAGCACTAGCCTGACGTTGCCCCAAGGAAGGTTTAGACTGGATATTAGGATCAATTTCTCCGCAGAAGGAACTGTCAAGCCTCGGCACAGGCTGCCCAGGGGAGTTCCCATCCCTGGAGGAATTTCAAAGACAGTGCAGATGTGCTGTTTAGGGATGTGGTTTAAAGGGCGACTTGGCAGTGCTGGGTTAATGATGGGACTCGATGATCCTGGAGGGCTTTTCCAGCCTAAATGATTCTGTGATGCCATGGTCAGCTTCTTGGAAGTATACAGGGCCAGATCAGGACAGTCAAGAGACAGAATGGGATTCTGAAAATTGAGGAGTACAAGAACAAGGTCAGAGCAGCAGATTGTCCTGTCCAGCCTTATCCTGACCCTGAGCTTGAATGGCAGCAGCTGCCTATAGAAGAGCAGCAAAAAAGGCATTAGCATGTGGACATGGTTCTCAGTGAAGCCAGGCACCTTCCAGCCACTCACCAGCAGCTCAGGGGATGTGCTGTCCCAGCTTTTCACGGATTTACCTTTTCTGCATTTCTCCACTCAGTTTTAAATAAGTGCAGCAATTCACCACTCACTACATTACCAGGAAGGCTTAACTGCAGATTATGTGAAAGCAAAAAACACTACCTTTCCTTCCTGCAGAGCTCACTCCCTGTCAGTGCCGCAGTAATTTTTGGCCATGATGAGAATGGGTAAGATATTGCTGTTCAGCTCTCCATGCCACTGGACACTTGGGAGAGCCCTGCTTTGTCCTCCCCTTCCCTCCCTGCCAGGCTGGCCAGTCTGCACCCACCTTTCCAGTTCTGCTTTCTGGAGACTGGGGACCAGACCCGGCCAGCCTGAGCAGCAACACACTTTCTCACAGAGGCAGAACTATGTTTCATGATTTCTTTGTTCCTCCCCAGTTCTCACCAGTCTCTCTTGCTGTTTCAGTCACAGCTGAACAAGTTGATGTCTAATGAACCAGTATCTTGAGCACGACCAGCCCAGCGTCCATCACTGTGTATGTGAAACCACAACACTGCTTTTTGTGGGACTTTATCAAGTGAGTTTTAGCTATTCTTTTAATGACCATTTGTTCTGACTTCAAGTCCTTTCTGCTATTCATGATGCCTGTCCCTCCTCTTCAATATCCTAAACAACTTTTTATCATCAGCAGTTTGGCTCCTGTCTCCCACTTTTTTCAAACAATTTCTAAATGGTTTGCAATGAACAGCATCAGCAAAGTTACACTGTCAATAAAACCTGCTTCAGCTGTCCAAATGCTCAAGTTCTACTTCCTTGGCAGAAGCTCTAGAACAAGGAATAAGTACACTGCAAATAAAAATGTCCTGAGACATAAGCCAGTCTATCTAAATTAGCACGTACATGACTTATGAAAGTAGCTAAGAGTCAGCTTGAAGAAGCTCAGTGCACCAGATGCTGAATTACCACATGGATGAGAAATTACTTTCCAATTACCATCACTAGAAGAGCTGTGTTAACTTTAACAGGACAGAAACCAGACACTGCTAGCAAAGAGCACAACGTTTTAACTGTGTTAAATACACTCCCATAAATTACTGGATAAAATCCCCCCCCCCAAAACAACAGAACCAACAAAAAGGTCCTTTTTAGGTTTTTTTCACCTCTATGTGCTTCCACTGCAGTATTCCCTCCAGCCCATTCTGAATTTCTTCAGTAAAATAAACTATGTCTGCTTTGCAGGGTATAAGTAATTGATTTGAAAGTGAGAACATACTTAACTGTTCCCTGTAATTTCCTGAAATAGGAAACTCATTTACAACACTGTGGCTCCAAGTTTTCTAACCTGCAGATTTTGCCTCTGTACAGAGTCCATGCATGGAGATCCCTCAACACAGGACAAGACTCTGCTACGTTACCATTCCTTAATAATCCACCAGTGCCAGGTGCTGTCCAAACCTGCTGCTGTTCTGGCAGGTGGTGCTGTGACAGACAGCAGGACAAACGGTCCAGCGTGACACAGAAGTGAGTCTGCCCTTCTTTTTCCCAATTGACCCTTATACACACACTAAATCACATTAAAACTCTTTTCTTACTAGAAAATGTTACATCCTTTTATTCTCAGCATGTCTAAGAGAGATTAAAATGGAAATAAGTTCCACTTTGCCGAATTGTCTCTTCTGGGTGCTAGCAGACTACATCAAAGGAGTTAGCTCTGAACAGCTGCTGTCAATCCAACCCTGTCAAAGTCCCTTGGCCATTTCTGCAGGAGTATCACCGATGTGCAATATTTGCAATCATCTGCAAACACTCCTTTTGCAGTTGCTCCTGGCACTGGTGCTGTGGTTGCAGATGGGCAGATTGCAGCTCACACAGGGTAAGTGATTCTTCTGCAATCACGCCACCAGCACTGCAGAAATGAGAACAAAATCCACATCTCAGCTCCCAGTGCCCTTCTCCTCCTCACTCTCTCAGGGCTCCCCTTCTGCCAGACTGCAGCCATGGGAAGCTGCACTTGGTTTGGTAGGGATGTTTGTTTGGAGGTCACATTGCTTTAAATAAAGTAGTGATAATACCAAAATTCTTGCTCGCTAATAATACTTGACCTTGTTTACCTTAACACAGCTTTTCTCCTTTATTTTTACTTTATTACTTTTACTTAAAGACAAGCTTTACTTTGGATGATGTTATAAACATTTCTGTCCAAAACACACTTCTCTAATTCTGTATTTAGCCAGCAGTGAAAATAGTGCCTGCACAGCTACACACACAATCATAATGTGGTACAACACTACGGCAAAAAAAACACTATCAAAGAAAGTGAACAAAACCCCCACAAACCACCCTCTCTATTTGCTAAAAATAATTTCCTTGAAGACTTCTCCCATAGAGAACATCACTTAATCATAAAGACAGTTCAATAAATGAAATAAAAGCACAAAGTACAGTAGGCTGCTTAAAGCAGAATGGAACTGCACATCCTACTTACACCTGTGTCTAGGAGACAGTCAGTCAGTCCAGCAGAATTTATTTTAAAGTCTTTTTCAAATCTATTTTAAAAATTCCCCACTCGTGTTCCAAATTACATGACAGCTCCATTGTCCCCTATCAAGCAGGGCTGCACCAGAACCCGTGGCCTCTGAACTGCCAAGCAGGAACAGAAAATAACAATCACATTTTCCTTTAATGGATTACACACCTCTTCTAGTACTAACCCTAACTGAGAGAGAGAGGGGGCCAAAGCAGGAGTAAATTCTCCATTTTCCTCACTTTCAATGACTTTCTCAACTCAAAGCAAACTAGCAAATTGGAAAAAAAAAAATCTTCTCTGCAACTTAACAGTTTATTGTTATTAAGGCTCACTCAGCACTTCACAAACTGTAGTTCTGGCATTTAGTTACAAATTCCTACTGGTTCAGTGAGCTAGAAAATCTTGATTATAACTGTAAGCTAAGCATTGCTCTAAACCCATTATTTTTAGTGGCTAATATCAGGTTTGTGTTTGTACAGGACTGTACTGAGGATTTTTATGTGTTTTTATTCCTAATTTTTTACTGATTATACAGCTTATTAATAAACAGCCAGCATAAAGAACATATGGATCTGTCAAGCTATAAATAAAAAACTCATAAAAGGCAAACAGCAAACAAGTGAAAGAGTCTAAGAAACAACTTCCAAAAGTCATGAAACACCATAACACTGTATTTTCAAATAAATCAGGGCTACCACCAGGATAACAGAGTCTAAAAGGACACTGGATCATCCAGTTGTTAATAAAACCCCAAGAACCAAAACTAACCAAACAAAAACAAAGGAAAAAATAGCATTCAGAGAAGATAAGGTTCAGATGTTACTAACAAGAAGCTTGGAAAGATTCCCATGTCAGAAAAGCTTCACAGGGGACACCAAAGATTTTTTTTTCCGAAGTTAAAGCCCTGACAGAAATGGTTAAAGGAAAACCGTAAAAAACAAACAAACAGACAAAACCTAAGCCTCCATTCCCTTCCCCCAAAAAGCAGGACTTAGCAAAGTTCAGGTGATACCCACGAAAGAAACTCAAGGATGAAACACCTGTAGTATTAAACGTAATGTGCATGTGCATTGTGTTGACTTTTAATACGTTGTTGCCAGAGGCCCTGAAGGTTCCCAGGAGGACCCAGCTCCGTAAAAAGCCCTGCAAGAAATCAGTTGATGCCACGATCAAACCAGCCTGGTGTCCGAGCGGGCAAGGCAGGGATCACCCAGCAGAGTTGATGCACAGAGAGAGCTCAAACTTCTCAAGGCACAGCTCAGCATTCCTGGGGGTCTGCTTTTGGATAGAGGTGGGCTCTGAGTTGGGCATTCCTGTGCAGGAATGAGAATCTGGCACAAGATCGAAAGCACTATGGAAATGCCAAATCGCTGCTTTGCAACAGTGAAAAAGCAAAAACAACTGCAAGGAATTACTGGGAACGGAGCACAGGGCTGAAAGCATTATTGCCAGCATTTTAACTTCCAGCGTAAGGGAACAGGAAGGAAAGGGAGAAGAAGATGACATTTGTGAAAGGCAACTGAGCACAAAAACACTGCCTCCAGCTCTGGGAAGCACAAAGCTGTGAATTACTGCAAACCAAGTGAGTCTTCTGGGAGGCAACTGCCCTGCTCTTCCACCTCTGTGCTATCGATAAGCCACAGAGACACAATACTGGCAAAGAGAACCTCGGCCTGACCTGGAGGGTTTTGTCATTTCTTCTCCCTCTTTTTTGTTTTTTTTAGAGCTGGAGCCTTAAAAATTGCATCATAACTCCAAATGAAGACAAAAGATAGCAATGATACCCTAGGTGATCCAAGTCAACACCCACTGAAACCAGGAGAAGAAACCCACAGGAAATGGATTTAATCCAAAACCAGCAAGACCCAAATCTCAACTGCTCTGAGGTCAGCACTGATGTGCTTTTGGCTTCAGTGCTCCAGGGTGATGCCTACAGTGAGCTACCCACAAACCACTCACAAATTCATCAACCCTTTCACATAAATTGAGGTAATTGTAATTTACCATCACCCAGAGCAGGAGAAAACCAAACCACAACACATGGTTTTACCAGCTAAAGCTCTGACCAAACAGTGGGACCAGTGAGTGCAATCACCACTGGCCGGTTCTGGGGATGCACAGTGACGTGAAACCTTTCATTACACAAACAGGCTCCTGGGAGTGACAGGCCAGTCACTTCAGCCCTTCAAAGCCTCCTTTTCTGTAATACACTACAAAACAGTACGACTTGAACAAAGCAAGAGAAATCCAAACGGAAAAGGAGGAAGAATACACTGACCCCAGCAAGTGTTCCAGGATGCTAAGTTATTTTCTAACCACACACCTGTCACCTACACAAACATCCACATACCCAGAATCTGTGGCAAAACTCTGTGAATTTTGTTTTGACAAATGAATGAGACAACACAATTTGATGGAGAGAGGATAAAACCCCAGAGGTCAAGGAATGTTGTTGCTGCCTTATGCAGTGGAAACAATCACAAGCTCATCTCCCCAGTTCATGTGGGTGTCAGTCTGAGACCTGCACACAGAACAGGCACAGGGTTCCCAACCTTGGGCAGTATTTACTGAAAATGTTTAACTGATATGAGCATTCTTGTTCATATGCAGAGGGGAAAAGTATCATCCTACAATATAATACATTAAAAATACAGAAGAGATGCTTATTACTAGAAGAGTGAAAGAGAAATAATTCTGCAAGTTTATGGCAACCTGAAATCTAAGAAAGGAGCCTGTCCCAGAAGATGTTTAGCACATCATCTTGGGAGTCACTTAAGAGAAAATAACTTAGGAGACAGTCAGTATTTTGGAATGCAGTCACTAACAGAAGAATGTATTACCTGTACACAGGTATTCCAGAAAGCTTCCTTTAATTTTAAAATGTTTCTAATAAACCAAAAAGATAAAATAACCTAGTGGAAATAGGGAAAATTATTTGTGAAAAAATAGTTTAATGTGATCAACAGATAAGTTCCATTCTTCTATCCTGTTTGCTTCAGCAGAGCTCCATCCCAGCGCTCTCAGCAGCGAGTCCCTGGGGAGCCCTGAGGGTAAGAGCATGTCCATCTGCAAAGCAGAAATGAGTCTGTTCCACAGGACACTGGAAATGAGTACGTGAAAGCCCCTGTGCAGCTACAGAGCTCATGGCTGCAAGTACCAAAGAGCACAGCAAATCTCTTCCAGATGCTTTCAAACAAACCACACCATCCAGCTTCTTTGGTTATAGCCAAAACACAAATATGCTCCACAGAAGAGTTAAAAGTAGCAACTGCCCATGAAAAAGAAATGCAACACATTGGGAACATCAACCCAAAATATGCATCTTGTACAGGATGAAACAGTTCTGCAGGAGAGGTCAGGGATTCCCTTCCCTCTCTTGTACTGAACAGTCACACAGCAATAGGAAACTTGGGAAAACATTCTTCCTCTTTAGGTGTGAATTCACACAAAAGAAAGTCACTGCTCCCTAGAACCTCCGTTAAATGAACATTAAAGCTGCATCTCACAAACATTTTACACACAGAAAGGTGAAAATCTAACGAGAGCAGGTTAGACACCTAAACCAGCCCTCTCCACAGGCACCCCAGGGCTTTCTGACTGTCACATTTGCACACTCCTCCAGGACACCTCCAGCCATGCCAGAGAGCATAAATGCTGCCATTTCTGCCTTACACAAAACACAGTGTGCTGATATTGGCAACAGAAAAACCAAGGGTAACAGTTAGTTTAAATGCCTTCTTCCTTCTAGCTGCTCACAGCTGTTTCTGTGGTAAATCCTTTAGCTCCTGTCCTCTGCTAAAACTAAGGGTTTTACTTAGCTGAAACACTGACAAGTCTTTCCATTCTTTTTGGGTCAGTTGTTTATGAAATTATTTAATTTTTTTCTTGGATACTGGATTTGTTATTAAATATTATCTGAAGCACAAGCACATATGTGATTCCCTTCTGAAAAACAGTTTAAGTATTGGAGTATAAAAACCACATTTTGACTGTTCCAAGCACAAGCAGTAAATGTTTAACATGCACATTCACTCCCATACAGTATGCAATAACCTCATTTTTGGCATGTAGTTACAAACTCTACCCTACCAACTGTACAGTTACCTTCACAGTTTTTTCAATCAAGTCTGAAATTCCTAAACACAGCAATAGATTTTTTTCTTTTAACAACCAAGTTCTTTTATTATTTTCCAAAACTCAGTTACAAGATTTCCAGTCTACTTTTTACCTCCCTCAGTGGTTTCAGCAAAGATTAAGGACAATCAATTCTTTCCAAGCCCTCTCCTGGAGCTTGTGTCTGTTACCTCATTTCCTGGCTCCTATGAAGCAATGCAAGACAAGACTTTGGTGAAACCTATCACCATAGCATTTACATTTTCAAATACTGAGTTAAGTTCCTCAAAAATAGTAATGAACCCCTTGGCATATGAGAAATTCTTCCATCACTCTCTTTTCTTCAAGTGGTCATGCAACTGAGAAAGGTTTTTAAAAATGTTCCTGGATCGTTTTCCAACTCCCCCAACCAACCAACCAACCAACCAACCAACCAACAAACCAATCAACCCTCTCTTCTTTTCTCTCTTTCACAACTCCCAGTGACATATTTCAAAAAACACTCCAACTTTCAGACACTGTCGGGTATTTCTACCTTTGTTCATCTCTGCAGCTCTGTTAAGCCTCTCCCTTTCACACTCATTCAAACCACAGTACATAACATACAGCACCACACCTTCAATTTAAACAAAAAAGGTAACAAAAAATTGTTTTCCTTAGCTTCATCATTCAGGCAGACTTTTCAATCAATTAAAAATCAGATCTTCATTAAAGATCAGATTAGATTTGAGGTCAAGGACTGCGTATCATTTGAAGCCACACAAAACAACTTTATTAATTTAATACAAAAACTTACCCACTTGGCAATTGGACAGCCCTGAGAGCTCTTTCCTTCCTTCCCTGTATAAACCACCACTTCTATTCTTACAGCACTTCCTTTTGCTCCATACCTGCATTAAACAAAGTTCATGAGTAAAACAAACTACTGGAGACCATTTTAAACGAGGACACATTTTCAATAAAAGATTAATGAATTTATTTTTACTGAGAACAGAAGAAAAACAAAGTATTTATAGAGAAAAAATTTCATTTTGTTTTAAAATCCTACTTGTAAGAGTAGTTTTTGACATCTCTCTTCTGATAAACTTGTGCCACTAAAGAAATGTCATCTGCATATAAATCCTAGTGCAATCAGTCACTGATATGACTTTTTTTCTTTCCAGTTTGCCACAGCTTCTTCACAGGCAGGACACCAGAAAACCTTACTCTGCCAGCTGCTGACCTCTGTCCTTCCTACTGGTTTCAGGGGTACCTCAGAGCACAGCACACTTGAACTCCAGCCCTGAGCTTATAAGGGCTCAGAAAAGACACACAAGTTTGGACCTGAAGCGCTCATGCTCACCTCATGCACATCTGAACAAGAAAACGCCTTATAAATGAGTACTGACAAAAGTTCAGCAAAACAAAGCTAAACACAGCAGTTCATTTCTCAGAGCTCTACTTCTTCCCCGTTTAGACAGTCAAAAATACAATGAGCATTAAAAACTGAATTTTCCTCACCTGTTCTCCATAATTTCTCTCACAGCAGCAACACTTGGTCCTGTCCCGAGGTGCGTGTAATAGGGGCCTTCATCTTTTTCTATAATTTGCTCTGTAAGCAGGTAAAGAAAACTATGTTTGCACATCCAAAATTTATTTACCCCATTAAAAGTAAAGTTAGAAACACTTTATGGAAATGCCTTCCAAATCAAATTAGAACACGAAGTTTGACACTGAAATATCATGAATAAAGAGTATGACAGGCTTTTCTCTTCAGACACATTGAAATGATTTTATATGTATTTCCTTTGATGATGCTGCTAGCCATTTTTTAATGTTACACCATAAAACCCTAATTATAGCAATATTTTGCATTCTTTCATTGGAGGAGCTGGCATGAATTGACACGTCAAATTCCCGATGTCCTTGCTGGTGGGAATATCATTAATTGATTTTAGACAAGGGAGAATTGAGGGCAATAAATTAACTGATAGTCATGTCCTACAGAACAGAAAACATAACCCAGGCCCCTTAACAAGCCCTCTGTCGATTCAGAACGAGCACCCGGGTGAAACAATGTGCCTGCAGACGAGTTGCTGTGAAGGCTCTGACCTGTCTTTCTCTCTGTCAGCGCCGGCACAGCGCCCTCACAGCCCCAGCCAAGCCGTGTCTGCACAGCCCTGCAGAGCCTGCTCCGACAGCTCCTGCTGCAACAGAGTCACTCTGCAAGGGGCCTCAACTCCACCCGAGCTCTCCTCGTGTGGCCAGAGGTGTGAGGAGCCTCGGGCATGGGCTCTTCCAGGCCATCAGGACCGACACTGACAGGAGCAAGGCCACCCCCAGCTACGCTCTCCTGCTTTTTAACAGATTTAGGCAGCAAGGACAATACACCGGGACACTGCTGCCCAGCCCACTCAGGCACAAGGCAGTTTGCGAGCATCAAAACCATGACCTGATACAATGCAGGTAAGTGCACATAAAGCACAAGTCAGCAATGGCAGAACAACGAACAGAAAAACTCTCTTTCCTCCAGGTTTAAGTTTAAGGGGAGGATTTCAACCTGCCAGCTGCAGTACAAAAAATACTCAATTCTGCTGTGCTCTGCAGGCCCAAAGAACACCAAGCAAAAATTACAAAGAGGGGAGAGTTAATTTCCTCCTGTCTTCTAATGGTGAAATACGGATTCTTGTGCAACAGCTGTCACATACACTTCCTCACATAAAAGGGAGCAACACGAGCACACCTCCATTTGAAATGTACAGGCAAAAGTTAGCAAAAACACTTACCAACACAGTCACAAGTTGGCAATTCAGATTGTCCTTTTTTGGTAGGTGTGTCTATTAAATTTTTTGTAGGGGTATCAAGAAACTTCATAGGTGATTCAAGGAAACTGCTGAGCGTGTTTTTTGCTGGGGAACACCCTGAGTCGCCTGTGCTCTGGGCGTGGTCAGTACCCAAACTGGAAGATGTCAGAACGGTCACCTCACCCACACACTCCACATTCCTGAGAGCTTCAGCAGAACCTGCTACCTGGGCCCCGCCACAGGGAACAGGCACCACCTGGGACTTCGGATCTACCTGTTGTTTGACCTGCTGAACATAGGCTTTGTTTTCACTACACATTTCGTTAGCTCTCAGGCTGGACTGGTTAAAAGTTGGTGGCAAAGGATGTGCCTGACTGACATTTGCTGTTTGCTGTACCTGAGAATTACATTTTTCTGTAAACATCTGTGGGTTTTCAGCTGGTCTTTTCAACAAGGAGGCTGTTTTCAGCTGTGAACCAGCCAGAGGATTACGGGAGGACAGGTCGCTGTGTTGGCTACGTGCAATAACTTCATTTTTCAGTGGGTCGGTGCCTAGCGGGTCACTGGAGCCCGCAGTTTTCCTTTGCTCATTCACCACTGCACAGCCAAACAACCTGTCTTTTTTTTTCTCCTGCGATGCCTCAGGTAAACACCTGTGAAATTTTATCTGTGCTTGTGGGAGAAATAATCTCGTTTTTTCTTGTGATGCTAAAGTATTTTGACTGAGCACTCTCTGTACTTTGGTTCTTGGAGATTTCTTTTCAGACGGAGCTACCCTAGAGTCCTGTGGCATGGTTTGACCAAGCTTGTGCAGTTTTGATGATATCCAAATGTCCTGCAATTCACTATGCTGGCATGACAACAGCTCTAGCTGGTTTTGATTATTTTGTTGATAGCGTGCTTCTTGAGGCTTCTTTTTGTGTCTTGGTTTCCATGGCATAGCATTTCCTTTCTTATTTGTTGCTTGCTTTTGCTTTAACAATAAGGAACTATAATTATGCCTAAAAAATAAAGATTCTTTTTTCTGCAACACATCTTGGTTATATTTTGGCTGCCTCTCATGTGATATCAGATTAAGCAGTGATGCCTTTATATCGTTCTTCTGCTGTGGATTCGCCTGGTTTGATTCAATCAGCGCTGCCAGTTGAGTTAGCTGTGCAGCTACATCCTCCTCATCCTGGCTGTGAATTCCTCCTTCTTTAATCAAATTACCTTCCGTTTTCAAATCGTTACACATTGGCTTTTGCTCTAACTGGCCAGGAGCTTCCAAGTTGTTCCTTATTTGCTGGACATCACATGAAGCACTGCAATACCCTGTGAGGGTGACTGGCTCATGAGCACAACTTTTGTTGGGATCATATCCTGAAAATGAGGCTGCATTAGATGTTGAGTCAGATAAAGTTTTGGTATCTCTTGAGGAAAACTGTAATTTATACATCTCACCAGGCGGATTGGCAGGTTTATCACACAATTCAGACACTGAACTTTGGCCATTGTACAACACTGCCTTATTAGGGAGCTGCTTCTGGGAGTGAGCGCAGTGAGCCAAGAGCTGTTGCTCATTCTGTAAGTAAGTGTCTTTGATTTCTTGCAATGCAGAGGATGTAAAGGAGGATGAGATATCCCTTTTAAAACTATGGAGCAAGTTGGAAGCTGTTTCTCCTGTACATTCAGTACTTTCAATTTTAGCTGGTGAAGTTGTTTCCAAAGGAGCTTCAGACAACTGTGTTAAAGCTTCAATAGCTACAACCTGCTCCAGAGTTAAATTTCTGGTTTTAATCAGGGACAAGAAAGTGGGCTGGAGTGCGGAATTCTCAGGCTGTGTCTCCACGTTCGGTACTTTAAAGCCATCCTTCTCAGCCTGCAGCTCCTCTTCAGGCAGCGCAGGACAACACAAGCTTTCTTGCACATCCAAGCTGGACCCTGTCTGCAAAACTGACTTATCAGAATACTCGGAGGTGCAGTTGCAGTTTTCCTCTTTCCTCATTAAAACATCCCCTTGGTTTTCTGGGTGAACACAGCCAGTGCCACTCATCAGAGCGCTTACTACGTTATTCAGATTGCTACCCGTCGGCCATTGCGTGTGGGAGGTGCTTGTCAAATCTGTCCTCTCCTTTGCAGATACATTTTCCAGTGAAGCAACTGCTTCTGGTGGTGAATAATGCAGGGTTTTTATGCCATTTTTGATGGTGTGCAGCAAGGATTTTTTTGGCTCAGTGAACTGACTGGGAGAGGCTGCTCTTTCACTGTGGTCAGTGTATTTCAAGTGTTCAGTGCCCGTCACAGCTCCGTGGATGTCGCCGTTGACGTGGACACCAAAGGATGGCTTCTCGTTATGTGCCCACTTCTCTGCTTCTAAGCCAGTCATTCTCTCTTTCTCCTTGGACTGCACATTTTCAATGGGTACTGCCTGGTTTGTCTTCACCCTGTATTTTTCACCATGACCACATATACTGCATTCCATGAGTTCTGGTCTGCGGCCATTTACTGCTTTGTTTTCTAAATTTGCCTATAAAACAATAATAAAAACCCTTGTTGTAACAGCTGCTCAAAGCACATTAAAAATAAGAAGCTTCATATTTACAGCAATTAAACCCTGCTTTGACAGATACAAGGAATATCTTAATTAGGCACAGACATTGGAAAAGAAACAAAACAGGAAGTTATAACCTGAAGGCTAAAGACCTATCCATATTTATAGCTATTTTCCCCCACTGTTGAGGGACAGAGGAAGAAATTGGGTAAATGTGGTGGTGGGAGATTAATGAAATGAATAGTCAGATAAATGATGTTAACATTGAATTAGACGTAAGGATTCAATTTTGAATTAATTTGCATGAGCAGATTAAAAAAAGGTAAAAATTTATGTTAAAAGCAAGACTGTGGATTATAGCACAAAGTTCAGCAGTAATTTGGCATAATTACATTCATTTGGCTAGACCAATAAGCTGGCTAAACCAAATACACCACTTGGTTGGACACTAGCTAATCCTGAAAACCTTGCTTCAAGTCCTTAATTACAAACCCTAAGCAGAAATGAATACAAAGCCAATTTACATCAGCTCACTTGGAAGTTACTCTTTAAACAGTTGTTTAGCTTCTGTGTTTAGATGGAAATTTCCAGGTTTCTCAACAGTCTCTCATGTAAGCTATTCAAAACTGTTGCTTTATAAACTTTAGTATTTCACTGATACTATACAGTGCATGTGGTTGAAGCAATGCCAAAATCTAGACAGAGTCAGAATACTGTGTCCTGGAAAGAATATATATATGGGCCTTAAGACTGTATTATGGATATGAAGTAAGGAGTTATGCAAAGCAAAAATAAAACTAATTAAGGCACAAACTTATGCAGAAACAGTAATTAAGGCAGGAATCCAATTTTTCTTATGTTACTCACATTTTATTTATATTACATTTTCTTTTAAAAAATCGTTTTAAATCCCAGTAGACAGTGCTGTTCCTTCACCTGACTGCAACATTTAAGAGTTCTTCAACCCCCTGTAACCTTAAGCTGTACTTCAAAGAAAACCATTACTGTTTTTCAAATCAGGTACCAGCAACACAAGGGGCTAATTAACCCCATGTAGGCACCGTACCTCACAGCAGTGCCCAGAAAATCACCCAGTACGAACCATTCCGTTCACTCAGAGATGGTTCTGTGCTCATACCTACAAAGGACATGCACTTCTGACAAAACTCAAGAAAATAAATGCAAAATAGATTTATGATTAATTATAACCATCGAGATGGAATTGCCACAAACCCTCAGGCAAAACAAGGCAGCTCCATCTGGAGCTCAGTGGTCACCTTGCAACTTATAAAATCCAAACCAGGAATCCATAGCATATCCTATATGTTCTGAGAGGCTTCATAACCTCTCATGAAAATGTTATGTAAAAACATGTCCAGCACCTGTGCAGCTAAGTCAAGCCTAAGATATTATATCCAGAAGGTTCCTTATTTATCGTCTTTTCACTACACACAGATCCTGACCAATGGCCAGTGAGCTGGAGCTCCCCTGGATCCTGGGGATTTTCTGTGAGTGATTCCCAGACCCAGGGGGTCACTGAGCACTTTCTAAAGGATCCACAAGAGCAGAACAGGTTCCACCATTCCATTGCTAGCAGGGGTAAATGCATTACACAAGTCTCTGTAACTGTACCAGAAAATATTTTAAGGGTCCACCATAAAAGAGTAAAACCCCACAATTCTATACCTGCACAAAACCTGAATTTCAATTACCTTAACTTCAGAAAGAAGTAGAATTGTTGTTCTTTCTTAGGCAAAAGTACATTTAATATCTCTACCAATCCAAAAGATTCCCAACCATGTAAATTGTAATTTTTTAATTAAAAATTATTTAATCAGATAACTAGGAAGCTGAGGACATAAAATCAAATAGATGAAAACTAATTCCCCATCAACTGCACATTTTCAACACAACATCACAGTTTGTATTCCATTCATCATAGGGATTGTTCACTACACTAAAAAACTAATAACTTCAGTGTGGTAATTTGGGAGCAATAAGAGGCATAGGGAAGGAAGAGGCTTCATCCACAATAAGCAGAGATTTTAAGATCTGGCACACAATCCACTGACAGCACTCAGTACAGAAGTGTCATCACAGTCCTTCCAACTAGATTGTTCCTCAACAAAATAATTTATCTGATCAAAAAGCACTGCTATGCTCAAAAATACTCAGAATATTCCCTAATCTGCTAGTACTGCACAGGTACAGTGTTGTGTCCCTACAGAACTCCAGTGATCCCAGCAGCAAAGGTGGAATTGCTTAAAAAAATTATTATTCATATTTCATATTTTCCACTAACATTACTAGAAGCAGCCCACAGGCAATGAGGAAGGAAAAAATCCCAGATGAATCATATCACTGGCATGAGTTAGTTCATATTCTATTTTTCCACATGAAGGCAAAATATTGTCATAAAATCAGATGTTATTGTTTTAATTAAACTCCATCTTTCAAGCACTGTGCTGCATTATCTCCTATTACTGAACTGCAGTGGATCCTAGAAGATACCTTTTCTTTTCCCACACCAGCAGAAAGTCCACTGGATAGTCTGTTAGCATGCGAAGTTAATATTTCCCACCACACAGAGCAGGGCAGACACACTACCAGGGACAGAGCTCATTTGATTCTTCCCTCAACCTAGGGAAAAAATCTATCTTCAAGTCCTGAATCTGCGTGTAAAAAACTCAGTGAAAACTACAGACAAGGATATCACAACCCCCCACAACAGTGTTAACATTCATGGGAGTTAAGCACAGAACTCAGATCTGATCAGTTTCTGAGGATTTTACACAAATGCAATGAAAAGCTGAAGAACAAAGCAGATCAATACTAATAATTTCCCCTCTCTCTCCTCAAGGAGAGCTCTACTCTGCTAGGAAGTGTGAGCCACTAACAGATCATGCTCAAGCTTAGGCTCTGCAGTAGTTTGTGCTATGAGGACAGGAACCACAAAGCCTGCTGTGGCCATTGCTGTATTACTTAAACTCCAACCAAAGACTATTTTTTATATATATATATATATATATATGTACACACACACACGAGTTCACTCTGAGCTAATGCTTCCAGCACATATGAACAGCCAGTTACAGCAAATCACTGACATTCTGAAGAGTCAGACTTACAATTAACTTCTTTAACACAAGATGCTGCTGAGGTAATGCAGAATTCACCAAATCCCAATCAAAATGTAATGCTTAAGCTACCCCCAAGATATTTCCACATCTGAGCAGAAAGCATCAATCTGTGTCTCTCATTTCAAACCTCTACAGGTGGTAACAAAACACTCTGTACTAAAGGACACCACCAGGATCAATTACTCTCAAACAATAAATATCAGATCATGCCCTGTCCAACTGATAAAATGGCTCTTCAAGCAAGTCTTGATGTGTAACAACCACTAATGCCAAATCCCTGTAAGATTTCCCTGTAACCAGCCCTCCCTGGATGATTCTGCCCAGGCCCCAGATGAATACAGGGCCCAACAGATCAAGCAATACTTGCACCCCCTGCTTGTGCCAAAGCTGGGATGACTCAAAACACAACTCTTCAGGGTCACAGCATCCATCAGCACGAAAGGACGAGTGGGTGCGGAGTGCCTGCAGGCTGCAGTGCCCTGGGTAAGCCTGGATCCTGCTGCAGTGTCTGCAGCCACACAGCCAGCCCCACACGTCCCTCAGAGCTGGACAGAGCTGGCAGCTCCTCACAGAACCGCAACAGTGATGTAAGTGTTGTTTCAGAAAAACTGTCTGGAAAAGACCCCCACTGTATTTCATCTAACATTCAAACAAGGTGTTTGTTTCATGGCCCGACTGCCACGTATCATTGCCTCACCAAGAGGCAAGAAAGCACCAAGCAGCTGACCAGCAGCAATTTACTCTCCTGTCATTTATTCCTTCTCTACTGTCTGCTCCCCAGGACATGCAGAAATTCAATAGAATTGAGGACTTGCACTGGACAGGACCAATTCACAGGGATAAGGAGATAAGACATGGATAGGATGGGCAACAGGGAGACAGAACACAGGTGCAGAGAAAAAGTTGCTTATGCTGAGTGCTGTGTAGGAATTCATGCGCTGGTTAGGACAGAGGCAGATAGAAGGTGGGATGCTGTAGAAGCTATAGGTCACCTCCTGAATACAGCTAAGTTTTCTTCTTGGGTTTTTTTTTCATTAAAGGCAGACACAGTAATACAACTAAGAATAAACTTGTATTTCAGACCACATGACATGTCTGACTACTGCAATAATGCAGACAGCAGCAACATGCAATAGGTTGCTGCCCAAGCAGGCTCCCCAAAGAGAACAGCAGAGTAGGGGCCAAGCTGCAAGCTGAGGCATATTCCCAGCAGTCTCTCCCCAGGCACAAAGCAGGTACCAGCACACTGTGTAACTGTGGACACGAAGGAGTCTCTTGGGGTACCACGCTCCCACAGTAGCTCAGCTAGGGCGTATTTTTCATAGGTCTTAATGCACAGAAACAGACTGGGGACCTTTGCTAATGTAACACAGCCTGAATGTACAAGGTGTTCTGTTCCTCAAGAGAGCAACATTCACAGATGGCACTGAGAGACAGGACAGTACTTGGCAAAATTGTGTTGACAAGTTTTACCACAGAAGCTGGTTTATACAGAAACTCAGAGGAACAAGAGGTTCTGCAAATCTGGAGGAAGGAACCTGACCAGGGGCATGACATTCAGGCTTTCCTGGAATCATCCTCCTCACTTCTAAGTTCCCTGAGTATCAAACCACCCAGTCACCACTTGAGCATCACAGCAGGTTTTGCTACAGCTGAAAAGTCTGCTCTAGTTGCTGGTTGCTTTTTTTTTTTTTTTTTTTTTTTTTTTTTTGTAGCCACAACAGCAAAGAACATTCTCTAAGCTACAGCTTAGCTCTCAGTTTCATCTCCATTTAATCTACATTTATATCATCTTTGCCATGTTCTTCAAACACCAGCCAACCTTGCCACCAGAAAAGCTCCTTATTGTCTCTTCCCAGGAGGAATTAGCACATTATGGCCTCCAAGTCTTCATACCTTTGTTCTCTTCCTTTTCTCTCCTACATCTCTACCAGAGCAGAGCCCTCCCACGCACCTTGTACAACAGCTTGAGTGAGACCATTTATAAAGAACATCTACAGTATCAGACTCTAAAGGATACAGTTACTAACAAACTTAAAAACTACAGGATACTAACCTGACTGTAAAGGTTTAAAATGGTGGCTCCCATAGGAATGTATTTATTGGATTACAGCTTGGCAATAAGCTCTCTCAGCTACAAACTCAAATTGCTGTTTCCATCAACTCCTATCTCTAGCTTGTAAAAGCTACAACCAGGAGCAAGAAAAAAGGGTGAAGGACGCCCCATTCTCCTACGCATGCATCCAAGAAGTGGATTTGTTAAGACAAAAAACCCCAAACATTACAGTACTTTTTCTGCCACAGAAGCAAATACAAACAAGCATTTTGCCTGGTCATTTTTGTTTTCATTGGGTTTTGGGTTTGGTTTGGTTTGTTTTTTACTGGTGTTTTGAATTACTCAATCATTTGTCTTCAACACTGAAACCAAGCACTCAAAGAGACCCTGGCAGCTCTGGAAAATATAGCACTTAATTAAGCCTGAAAAGAAAAATTATACAATCAGCAGCAGTATGTATTCCCCAACAGAACTTTCCCTAATGTGCTTTAGCTCAAAAGCAGAGATGAAAGAATTCAGTCTCTGAATTTACCCACCCTAGCTGAAGCCTCTTGTGCTATACCCATTTATGAAAGCATCAGCAGAGTGTTAAGGAAGGGCTGCCTGGCCCTTCCCTGCAAATGGAGAATCCTCACAGTGTTTGTAACAGGGGCTTCAGGGAGCAAACCACAGCCACATGTAACCTTCTTAGCAACAATCTGAGAGCAGTGAATGAATACTTACAAAAAATAGCAAACAATTCAAAGACCAGACATGATGCTTCATAAATCAGACTGGCAAGCCAGCCATTTCATTACAGCTAAAGAGAGATTCTGGGTTTAGCAAGAGGTATGGGATTGTGTTTACAAAAGGCAGGTTTCTACCTTGGAAAGCAGTGCCTTCCAGGAGACATTAACACGGTCAATTATCAACAGCACAGTAACTATAGAAACTCCTGGTACAACTTTATGGCTGAAAGGGTTAGTTAGATTCTTGGGTGCATAAATAACAATATAATTAGGAAAAGGCTGGTTACTTTCAATCCTGCACTCGGCACTTTTGCACCTGCTAGCAGAATAAAGCATCCTGTTCTGGCATCCCCAATTCAAGCGAGACATTGATATGCTGGAGAGGGCTCCAAGGACCACAAGAATGACAAAGGATTGAAACATCTTGGAAGTGAAAGCCTCAAGTTCACTCTCTACTCACTCTCTCCAATTTAGCAAAGAGAAAGAAAATTGAAAAGCCACAAACTCCTGCTCAGTCTATGTGGAAAAGAATGCTGATAACAGAGGGCTCCTTGTTCTAGTAGACAAAAGTATAACAAGACTCAATGACTTTAAGTTAAGGCTGGAGAAGTCTGGCCTTGAACTATGGTGCACATTTTTGCAGCGAGACAAAGAGAGAACAAAGAATTTTTTTAAGCATCTTGTTAGGTGTTTGGATGCACTTCTCATCCATGGGAATTTTCAAAGTCAAGTTCTTTCAGCTATTTTTTAAAAAAATTATGATTAAGACAAGTAAAAGGATACAGTCTTACAACCTCCCAGCACAAGAACAAGTGTTCGTAATGATCTTTCCTGGGTTTACCACATGTGAAACAAACTGAGACAAGTTAATTTCTCTCCAGGTTCAGTGCAGTAAAGATCCAAACTGCTAAGCTAACAACATAACTTCCACAGTTCCTGTAATCTAACCAGGAAGATATCCAGACCCTTGATTTAGGACACAGTTCTGTGCCCCACACTTGTTGTACAATCAATTACATTATTTACAAGTCACTACACGTTGGTAGCAGCTCTCACACCAGAACTGCTAAGGACACACAACACCATTCTAGCCTGGTTTTAAGGCTGATGAGGGGCTACAAGACAAAAAGGAGTAACTAATATTCCTTAGAAATAGAAAACTCAGTGACAGAAGCACCTTAACTCAGATTAAAAAAAAATAGCCATGCTGATCTCTTAAGGCACCAGGCTACAAGACAGCACTATTCAGCATTTTTCTTTTATGTTTTGCTTACTCTCATGAGGAAAAAAAGCCTAAAAAATAGTAAATTATGTTTCCTTTTCTGTCTGAGAGCTTCCACATCTATGGTTTAAGTAAAGCTCAGGTAGAATTTGCACTGTAACTTCCACTTGCTCTTTCTACAGGAGTTGCAGTAGAATTTGCACTGTAACTTCCACTTGCTCTTTCTACAGGAGTTGCAGCTTCACTCCCATGCTGGAATAACAGCAATGCTGTTTTGGAGCAGCACTGCAAGAGTGGTGTTTGCACCACAGAATTCAGACAGCGATCATCTGTCACAAAAGTGAATGCTTTGCATTTATAAACACAGAGCAGTTTCTCCTCTTATTCACAAGTCCAGCAAAGCCCTTATTTTAGTAAAATTAAATGCAGAGCCCCATTTTACTATAGAGCACTGATTAAACTATAACGCAGTACAGACAGCACCAACAAAACACTGAGAAAGGAATTCAGTCAGGACACAAACCACCCAATTGTAAGTCAGCTTCAAAAAATCCTAATATTCTAGAAGGCTTGAGAATAAAGTTGTTAGGACAACAAGGACAGTCTTGTATATAGTCTATATAATAATTTTACATAAACAGATGAAAAGGGATTATTGTTAGTTGCTTATATGTAAATGCCATTTTCCTTTTTCTTTACATCATTTAAGTTTCATACACTTAACATTTAAAAAGAAAGCATGAATTCTTTTTACCTTCTCAATGAAATCCTATAATTAGGAATTTATTTTAGTATGAATCAGATCTCTTGGTCTCTACAAAAGCAAGGCTCCTACTATTGTCAATGAGAAAATCTGCTGTTGTAGTATCATCTACATTAACTTTCCCATAATCAGTAACACTAAACAAAAATCTTGGTATAACACAGCAGAAAGAAAAAAAAATCACAGAAGAGAAAATTCTGCTGCCACTTAGGTCAGTTTAGGGCTTCTCAATGGTTTTCTCCCACATCAACTGCTAAAAGCAATTAACAAACTTGCTCAGCAATATGGTATCAGATCCTAAACAGGCAGCACCCATTTTCAAAGCATTTTCTAGATATTACTATCAATAAATGCATGGCCAGCAGCACACTGAGAACAGACTACTGGAATTGGCAGAGCCATCCCAGTTATTTCAAAGCCTGCATTACATACAGCAAGTACAAGTATTGATTAAAGCTCATAATGCAGTAGTGAATGGAAACAAAATCAACAAAGCAACATGCCTGGAAGAGAAATCCTGTGTTTATTTTGTAATACTTCATTAAGAACATCTAAACATGTCAATCAATATACCTACACAACTGACCTTCATCTCCACATGTACATTTTCTTTCCTTTCCACAAGCTATGATGCTTTTATTGGATATTTTATGACATTTTTGATCACAAAGATATTTTCTATCTGTTGTGAAGCTCCACTTCTAAATACAATAAAGTGGAAGGCCCTCCAATAAAACATGCCACGAGAGTCAGGATCTACAAATCAACAGTGATTCAAACCATGCAAACCCCTTCAAAGGCACTGTGACCATGAGGTTCAGCCTGGCCTTTCTGAACACTTTGCAGCCTCCACGTGCCTCTGCCGCAGCAATCCCTGAGGGGCGGCGCTGCTCCCACAACTGCTCTGCCACGGCACCAAAGCGTTCAGACAGGAGCCCCTGCTCCCCCTGTCACTGTGAAGAGACACTGTGCCTCTCTTCCCTCGGCGCTCCGGGGGCTGTGGGGCAAAGGGCAGCACGGGGACACCAGAGGAGGGATGGCAGAGGGAGCAGCACACAATAAGGGAGCCCTCCAGGAACGGGGCAAGGGCAGCACAGCACCTCTGCACATCCCATGAAAGAGCCTACATGGGACAGGCTCCAGCTCCACCAGAAACTGGAAAAAATAAGGATTAGAAAATAACTAGAGTAAGATTAATAATTTACAGATCACTTACAAAGGCTTTCTTTGTTAGAGCTCTATTCAAAAACATCTACATACATGAGTAGTCCTGGCAGAACTGTACAAACAACATGCAAGTGCTTCATATGTTCATGAGTGCATTCATGTGGAAGTGCTGGGAAAGTTGCACAGGCAAATGCCCTGTGCTAAATCACAACCATAATCATGCCTGCTCACATCGAGTGGCTGCATGAGCCTACCAAAAGCAAAATAAAATTTAAAGATTTAATCCCATTTAGACAGAGGCACATTCACCTTGAAAAAGATGAAAATGAGAACATTTTTTTCAAAAACTGTTGAAAAATCCAGGTAACAGCTAAGTTAATTATCTTACTTTTAAAAATACAAGTTAAATGGTTTGTGTAGAACGCTCTGTTACCACAAGTAAGGTCTACCTACCAAAAAAAGGGAGCAAAAAGACAGGGAGTAACAAACAGGCAGAAACTTTCAACCATTACTCAAAGCAATTTTAATTGGTATTTACTGAAGGAGTATGCTCCAAGGTGATAATGTCTATTAAAAAAAAATATGATAAGTCCTTTCTGGACAACATCCTTTCTAACTTGTATTGTAGCATTCTTCCTTCTGTCTCTAAAATTCCACAGCAGTGCAATTCCATTCACTGACTTGCTCATGTCTCAGTTTAAAGGGGAAAAAGCAATAAAATTTAATTTCATCCAGCTAAATATTCTGGCAGATATTCTGCCCTAAAAATATACACCATAATTTAGAATAAATGTTCCAGATCAGTTCAGTCCTTGCTGACTTCAAGCATTACCATGAACTTTAGCACTTGCTTTCCTAAATCTTGTTAATACATGTATGATCTTGATCAAAAAAGTGTATTTTTACCTTCTCTGAGCTGCAAAACTAAAACTGCATCATAAAAAGGGCAACAGCAAGTCTGCCAAGCCAACTTTATATTTTTTACAAGACTGCTTTGTATATGTGGAGAAGAAAAATTAAGAGGGTGCTCAATTAGCTATTTGCAGCCTTGATAGAAATGCAACTTTCCTGTTCCTAATACGATGTTTATAAACAACCCCAAAGTTCTGGATAGTGAGTCATCTCCGGTTTTTGGCTTGCCTTCAGCTGAGGGGATTTTACAGAGTGTGAGCAGGCTCTGTTCACACTTTGCTGGCGCCCCCAGTCACCACTGCAGCGTTTATGAAGAAACACGCAAACAGAACAGAGAATACAGACTGTGCAGGCAGCCACGAAATTCACTTAGCACTGCGTATGTCATTCTGGATTTCTCCCCTCTCTCTCTCTTCCCTATTTTTCCCCTCCCTTTTTTCCCCTCTTCCTTTTGTTTTGCTGTTCTTTCAGGTTTCTTGGATCTCCATCAGGGCAACAAACAGCCACAGCCATCCAAAAGGTAGCCCTGGCTCCCCAGAACGCCCAGGAAAAACCACGGATTGTGCTTCACCAGCTGCCTCCTGGTCTGTGGGGAGGTTTCCTCACTGGTGCCACTGCTGCCTACACGCGGTAAGTGCAGATTTTCCTGACGACACAAGGCCATGTGCACCCGTCCTGTTCTTCTAAGCCCTGTGGTAATGAACTTGGAAGTGACTGCAGGCATTTCCCTGTCTTTAGGAAGAGGTGCACTGCACTGCCCAAGCTGAGCCACAACACCAGTAAGTGGCTAAAAAGGATGATGTTAAGTGAAGCTGAGTGTATTATGTAACTTTCAAACTGCAGGCAAAGGAATTTTTAAGTATGAATCCCTTCTATATAGATTTTCCATTATCAGGAATAAAATTAAAGAAGTGTCTGCTTAGCTGGGAAAAGAACACAATATAAACCCTAAGGAAAACTAAGTATATTCCTTCCCTTGTATCCATTACTGTGAGCTTACAAAGACTCTCTCTTTAATGAGCACTTGCTTGCTAGAAGTGATGAATATTTCAGATGTTCTTTCAAAATAACCATGGAGAACCTAATACAGTATTTATGGCACAGATGAATTTCCTAAATGAGTTGCCCAATAACCAGAAGGAGCATTAAGACGTGAGTATGGAAAACTATAAGTAGTATGCAAAAGGTACAGTATAGTAGTGTGTATCACTTTTAGTCTTGTTTATATCTGTCCAACCCATTTGCAACTGGAAAACACTGCTTATTTCCCTGTACAGAATTTGTGAATGGCTTGGTCCTCAGCAGCATAGTTAGAACACAAACCCCCTAAGTAAATAAATGTGCATCTTCAAACTTTAGGAGAGTTAGGAAAAAAATCAAAAGTCCTTGTATTATTGGAAGAAAGTACCACAAATCCTCCTTTACTAAACTAAAGAATACTGTTTAAAGAAAATACGAAGAAAAAAATGACATATCCTGTTGAAATGTTGTCAACTGTCAAAACCTGTATGCAATGGTCAGATGCTCTCAGCCACTAGCAATCATAAAATCAAACACTGAAGTCATAATTCAACAGATAAGACAACACCACTTTACACAGCTGTCCCACCAGCAGAAGCCAGGTCAGAGTCATAGAACATAATGCCACATTTCTAAAAAATGCCCAAGTAAAGAAGTCTGCAAATGATGCAGTTTTTTTAAAGTTTGCAGCAGCTGACAGAGCTGCAATGTAACTTGAGATGCCCAGCCACCCTTGTCCCACCCAACACCAAAGGCCAACCCCCAGCCGCCCCAGCTCCATGAGATGCCTTCAGAGGTACTGTGCCTTCTTTGGTGGATGCGATTGGACAAACTCTTAGGAAATACACTTCAGCACCACAAAACTAATACAAATACTAGAAAACACGAAGAACAGTACCCCAAACAAAGAGGGAATCCACAGAATCAGCTCAGCCAAGGAGAAGTCAAACCGGAAATCAACCCAGGCCCAACAGTTGACGTGGCTACTGCGCACACACAGGAGCAGACAAACCTTTCCGTTCAAGAGCCAAGGGTGGAAAAAAACCCTTCAGAAGGCTTTTTGGAAAGGACAGGAATGACAGACTCATATTACATAGCAACCTGCTGGGCCATCAAATCACAAACAGTGGCAAAATGAACTCAAGGGGAAAATCTCAAGACCAACCGTGAGCCCCGACTGCAGACAGACACCCAACAGAAGGTATCTGTGACCAAAAAAACACATTTTCCACACTTTGCCAGGACAGGCATCACCCCAATTACAGATCATAAACTGCTTTAGAAACACTCCTTTTTTTGCATGCTACTGTCAACAGCACAAAAGATGGAATGAGCAAATACTTCAAGCTTTAGCTACACCCATGTAGTATATTGTAGTATATACAAAGAGCAGCAGTATTAAAATGAGTCTATAAAATCATACACAGAACAACAAAAATACTAATATTTAATGGCTTATTTCAATGCAAAAAAAAAGACCACTGACATTTGCTAGCATTGTACAACCACTATTAGTGTTAGCACATAGGTAGGTGTTTTGCAAAACTACTCCACATGAAAAGACAGACACCCTTGAGGCTGGACAGGCTATTTGCTCCTTACTTAATCTTAACGTTGGTTTTTCTTAACAAAGTTTCTGTAATGTGTAACAGTGACAACACAAACGTTGAGAAATTGGAATGTTTTCAAGTAAAATGGCACTACAGACCAGTTAGCATTTATCAAATCCAGTATATCCAATAACTTCTGAAATTTCAGTGTACTGAAACGATACTTAACTTATTACGTTTAGCTGATATAAGAGAATAGTTCAACAAAGTAAGTTTAACAACATACTCTTTGTTTGCATTTCACTAGCCCCATCTTACTTGCCCCATCCATCCTTCAACATGTTAGTTCGCAATAACAAAATTAATGATTTCATTCTCTTCAAAACAGTCTAAAGATTAACTGAGAGAAGTAATATCAACACACTATCTGTTACTTTAAAAAACCAACAAACAACCCAAAACATTAGCCATGTTGTGGCTAGAGTGCAGCAAATCTGTATTTTGGTACAAAAACTAAGGCATTTGCATTTGCAAGACCAATCTTTTGTTATCACGAAAGACAGCCATCTCAAAAGTGTGGAAGGAACATGTTACCACTGAAACTGAAGGTGGTTGTAAGTTTACAGGATTTTCAGTTTCAGTTGAGGTATTCTAAAGTTTAAAGAAAGAGAGGAAATCAAAACTTCAGTAAAGTAAGTACAAAAATTCCACTTTTGTTAACTTGGCTTCCAATTTAACGTTGACTTCTCACATGAAAATTCAGATGTCATAAAACCTGTATGCTAAAAGCATTTAACTGTTACCTCTGGAAATATGAAAATAGGAACAGAAGAAATTAAAGGGAACGTTCAACGCAAGGAAAAGCAAACTTTTGGTCTGCAGACTTGTGCAGGGAGGTTCAAATATGTCTACAACATGCTGGAGAGAAAGAGGAAAGAAAGGACATGTTCTGTGCTTTTAAAATTAGCTAATCTGCTTAATAGCTGGAAAGCGCCGCTACCCAGCCTTTAACCCTTTGCTTTCCTGGGCCGTATGACAAGAAAATGCTGCTCAAAACGGGAGGGGATAAATATCAAAGCAATCATCGGTTACCTTTAAAACTCTTTGCTTCCTCCTCTGAGGCCTTTTGTTTTCTGTTAGAACCTAAAAAAACATCAAATTGCAGAATATAAGTTGTGGTCAAAAAGGCAGGCAGACACTCCGATTTTTATTATGGAACAGCGATATTTCTGCCATACCCCGAGTGCTTTACACGCAGCCCTCGCACGGGCCGGCGGCGGCTCCCGGCGGCCCGTCCGCCGCCCCCGCGGCGCCCCTCACATCGCGGGAGCCCCGCGTTCCCCCTCACGGCGGCGGCCCTGCCCCGCCATCTTTGCTTCCTGCCGCAGCGGCGGCCGCGCGGGCGCGCGCCGCGTGCGGCCCCGCGGGAGCGCGCCGCGCCCGCAGCGCCCCCCCGCGGCCTCCCGCCCGAACAAAGGCGCGGCCGCCCGCAAGAGCCGGCACGGAGCCGCCGCGCCCGCGGAGCCGGCGCCGCCCCGCGCCCCGGGCACGGCCCCGGCGGTGCGGGCCGCCCGCTCCGGGCACCGCGGCCGGGCGCGCTCGGCTGGGCTCGGGCCGCAGTGAGAACGGGGTCAGGCGAGGACACGGCCCCGTGCACCCGCACGCGTGCGCACAGCGCCGTGCACGGGCGGCACGGCCCCGGCCCTCTCGTGAGCGGCTCCGGGGATGATCGCCGGGCACCGGCGGCCGCGGTGGGGCTCCGCAGCCGCACCGTCCTGGAAAGAGTGGAAATCGGTGCTCACCGGTGGAGGCCGCAGCCACAGCGCCGGCCTTCACCTGCTCTCCCAAGCCGAGGGGACGCGACGCTACTCGAAAACCTCAGCCTGGCGCCAGGAGCCCAGCGCCCACCGGACTCAGCAGCCGGCGGCCCGCTGAAAGACACTCCTCCGTCTTCATCTATTCCTGCACCCCGCAGAACAAACCTACTGCCATGAGAGCTGGCCACCATAGAAACATCAAGTGCTATTCCTTTCCCACAGCTGCACCCGCTTCAAACGCTCATCCGGATGGAAGGAGGACGGAGGGGTCACAGCTCTACCAGTGCTCACAGCCAGCCCTCGTGGATCACACAGACATTTGCTAACTAGGGACAACTAACAAATAACAACCTACAAATAACGCCAAAGCATTCACTGAAGCAAGTCACAGTTGACATCAAACCAGAACGCTGGCCACAGATTTATGCACGAAAGACAAAAACCAGTAAGAACACCTTTTGATCAGCTACAAACTGCAATCTGTTTTCTTATCTAGTGCTAGACTGTAATGTAATTACTGTCCACTTATTGGTGCAAATCAGTTAAATAGCAGAAATGCTCAGACATGGACACACAACTCATTCCCCAGTGTGGCAATTAAATCAGAGAAAGCTGATGCCCATTTTTTGTTGTCTGATGCTGCGTTGTATCTAAGCTCTTCATTTGTTGCACCATAATGATGTATTAAATAGGATTTAGGACAAGGTTAAAATGAAAATACGAATTTATATTTTTCCCCCAAGTCCCCCAAGTCTACAAGGGTCTTTTTGCACATTAAAAATGAGAGTGGAAATCACATACTCTTAGTGATCTGATTCTTCTTCACAGTTCTGGCTATTTAAGATGCTTTACAATCCAGGGGGCAAAAAGCAACAGTATTCTGTTTGCTTAGAAACCTAAGATCCTGCAGTCTGATTTAGTCCCCAGACTGGTGCATGCACTGGACAGCACTGGACAGCAGTTTCAGGTTCCTTGTAACCTCATGTTAGGGGTCCTCAGACACAAGGAAGGAAAGAAACCTCTTCAAATAATTTCCCCATAAAAGCTTTAAGAACCAATACAGAAAATGAGGAGCAGTGAAGAGGCAATTTGTTAAATACAGCCTCTGAAAATAACTAGAGCACAAACGAACCCATCTCACTGTAATTCAGGCTGCATTATAGTCCACGCACAGGAACACAGAGAAATGGCAAAGTACTGTGAGCTGTAATTATTTAACAGCCCCACAGAGTATGAGTATCTGTGTAAAATAAGAGTAAACTGCACACTCCAACTCCCTGCCCTGCAGCTGTGGGGTAGGGAAGGCTGTATGCAGCTTTGCTCATCACACAGATTACCAAACTCCTCTAGCTGTGTGCTAGCCCCTTATAAAACTTCCAAGTATTGTACTCAGGAGTGTTTCTATGTGCACTCATTTTAAAATTCAACTGACTTAAATATTTCTGGAATCTATTGTAAAATAAATACCACGAAGTCTAAATTTCTCGATTATAGCTGGGCCTGGCTGGAAAAAGAATTCCATTTTGCCTTTTTTTTTTTTTTTTTTTTTTTTTAAGATTTCAACACTTGGGTTTGTTCCAAAGCAGAGCAAAACTTTCAAAAATTCAAGAGGAGACAGATGGGATGTGGGAGACAAAAGTTCAAGTTCCTGGTCTGCATTAGGCAAAAAGCCCTTACCACCAACATCTTCTAATAATTCTCATCCTCTTTTTAAGTTTTAAACAGAAATTTCATTTCTCAAGCCTTGAGAAACTTAAATAGTTGCATTAAGACAGATAGTAGCTGTGAAACGTTCCTGTTCATTGAGCATTTTCCATTCAAGGAATGGTTTACTGGAAAGTTCCCCACCAACTTGAATTGCAGCATCCTTTTTTAATATGTCTGGGTTTTTCAGAAGTGAGTTAAAAATCCACAGAGAAGCAGGCCCTTATTGTTATTTAATATTTCATGTTACTCAGATTACAGCTATTAAATAAGATGTCTGGAGACACCTTTGGCAACCCAAGTGAACTAACACTCAGTGACCTCATTTTTTTGGTCAGTTTGTTGACTACAGGTCCCACTAAATCTAGCTATTTAGTTCTAATAGGAATTAAAGCTCTCCCCAGCAAATGCTTTCAATCCAAGAAGACTCCCTGCCTAGGCAGAACCCTAAAATGTGGGCACCTTGCCTTGACCAGCCCTGCAGAAAGCAGCCTCGGAGATGAGCACTCCCCACTCTGACAGTTCAGGGCAGCCCTGTGAGTTCATGGCCTTTGGGGCAAGAGGCGCTGTGGGCTCATGAACCAGCTCATCTGGGGAAGCGGAGCCGCTCGGCCTGACACGCCGGGGCAGGACAGCGGCTCCCCCGGACAGCGCCGGGAGCCTTGCCCGGCACAGCCGGCAGCAGCAGCGGCTCCGCAGGCAGCGTCCGCACGGCACCGTGTGCGCACTGCTCCATTGCAGCACCTGGCTGCCCGAAACCGGAATCCTTTCGCCACGGAGAGAAGAGAAACCCTGAGCCACTGCTCCTGTCCACAGGCTACTTCTGAAGCCTACAAAATCCTCGCTCCACACTGCAACTCACAAAGACAGCCCTGAGACTCTGCACTGCAACGGCAGCAAAGCGAACCGCTTCTTGGAATTAAATCTGCTTTTTGGAACAAAATAGCTGTGCACTAGCCCTCAGTGACTGCAATACTGTTTCAGAAAACAGCAGTCCTTAAAGACAAGACAAAAATGTGGCAGCATCACAACCCCGTGTGGGTCAGCTTTACAAACTCTTCACTGTGAAGTATTCTGGCATTATTCATCCTGAGGGACAGCAACCCAAGATAAAGCCTTCTTCCTCTTCTTAGGAAAGCTTCCTTACATTTCATTTACTGGGCTGCTCTTCCAAAAAAATTCAATACACAAAAAAATGTTTTCCCTTATATATTTTAGGATTCTTCTTTACCAGCTCTAAACCAAACATTGTGAATTCCTCAGAAGAGAGGCATTATATGCAACAATATTGCCACACACAGGGGCTCGGAACTAGAGCCCACAATGCCTTATCCAGACTTTTATGATGTCACACCCCTGCAAAATCCATTACATTCAGGAAGGTACAATATCACTGAAGGTTTATGTGGCTGCTTTTTTAAATGGTGTTTTTTAAGTCCAATATAGTTTTCAAATCTTTATCTGGATTATGTGAGAATTAATGGAAATATCAGTAATCTAATTAATGCCAGTTCCAAACATGCGACTGATGTTCTCCAAGGGCTGAGTGCACACGTGGGCATGGGTGTTGAAATATGCACTTCAGTTCACATTCATGGCTTCTACCAGCCAGGCTCACTCCCTGTAGCTGTAAATCCACATAAGTTCTTAAAGAAAACCAACACTTTTTCTTTTAAAAGCAGCAGTTATGGACTGCTAACCCCACAGTGGCTATACAGCCTTTTAATGCACACAGCTCTCCCTGACTTCACTGGGACTTTTGCATTTTTTAGTGGGGAGACATCATTCCTTTAAGGCAAAACTCCAACATTTAAACTATGCTCCCGCTCTGTCCCCCTACACCCTCCTCCCAGTGAATCACCTCGGAAAAATGCTTACATTCCACCAACATGAGAGAAAGAAGCATGACTCTTCTGAACAAGGAACACACTGAAGCCAACCTCATTTCTTTTAATTGTTTATGTTCACTTTCCATACCATGGACAGAGACCTAGAGTTTTGGCTATTCCTCAGCTGCTTTTTTATTTGAAACACATTACTGTCACAGAAGTCCCAGTAGTACCAGACTGGGAAAACAATGGAATTCCTTGCAATCTTATCTAAAGGATAGCTGCTAAATTAGTGATAGAATTCCCCATCCCCCAACACCTTCCCCTATATCTCAACACCTTGAAAGAGCTGATGTAACACTGTAGAAATACTTTCTCATTTCCTCAGAGCAGTTTCTAGAGATTGAAAAGGAAGCAAGGCCTCTTTCTAGGAATATCTGAAAAAGCACCAGCTTTCATTCAAATACAATTTTATAAGAAAATACCTGACATGTTTTTAAATGTCAGGAATACTTCATTTCCTCCAT
Source organism: Prinia subflava (assembly GCF_021018805.1). Lineage (NCBI taxonomy): Eukaryota > Metazoa > Chordata > Aves > Passeriformes > Cisticolidae > Prinia > Prinia subflava. The sequence continues at coordinate 34,142,022 of NC_086255.1, forward strand.
GCAGCACCCTGAAATTCCATACAGAATTTAACAAGAAATGAAGGAGGCCTTTGGTGAATCTCTGAATGCATCATACAGAATGTGACCAGTCTAATGAAATAAAAGCACACCAAAATAAAAGTTGCCAAAGAAAAGAATAAAACCAAGGAATCTCTCATAAAGAAAGTAAAAGGAGTGCCCATAGAGGACAAAGGTGAAGGGCAAAGCTAATCTGCAAGGAGAAGGTCAGGCTGAGCAACAAGAAAAGAAGTATGTTTAGCCTGGAAAACAAAGGTTGACAGAAAAGCTGGAGTGCTTCCTTTCACTGACCCTGCCAAAACCCTTTTTAAAACATGGCTTTTAGATCACTTCCTACCTCAACTCCATGAATCCTCTCCCATGAACTTTTCTTCAATCCCACTGACTAAATATACAAAAGGACAATGTCACTACTCTTTTTGCTGTGAAACGTCAGGACAAGTCTCTACCACGTTTACTGTTTTAATATCTATCTTAAGTCACATTACAACTGTCCCTCTCCTCACTTATTTTTTAAGAGCATTAAGGAGCAGTTGAGACAGAGGAGTTTTTTGAATGAATTCTGAGCCAAACTGTTTAAGTCTACTTCCCTAAACATCACACCTTAAAATACACTTCCCCCACAAAGGGGAATATACCATATCCCCTCACTGCTACGGGACTCTTCTTTCTGCTTGCCTACCTTAAAACCAGAACGGATTCTCTGCCAGTCCTGGTAAGCACAGGACAGAGCAGTGAAAGCAGGAGCTCTCCTGAGACCCCCGCAGCTGCCGGGGATTTCTACCTGCTGTAAGAACACACCATTTTAATGAAATTGCTCTTGAGCAAGGTTCTGCAGGTGGATTCTCCCCAGTGTGAACTGCTGCACTCAGAGTACACACCGGTGCAGAGACTTGAACCTCAGTTTCCCACATCCCAAGGCAAATGTCCCAGTGATTGAACTACCAAGACAGCCTCTCTCCCTCTGTGGTTCAGATACTATTGGATCACGTGAAGAGAACACTCCCAGCAGGACCTGGCAGTGCAGAGTCTCACTGCAGCTCAGAGGTCAGGGAATTCAGTTGGGATGTGGGAAATGTATGTTCAACTCCCTACTTACCTGATTTAAAGCCTGATCTTGAAACTGAAATCCCTCAGAAGGTCACTGCTGTTATCACATGGGCATACAGACTGTCTTTTCCCCTCCTCTTTATTCCAAAAGTTATGACCTGGGTTATAAAAGGCTGATGGGTCAGAAAAATGAGTAAGAAACACAGAAAAATAAAGTATGTGTGGGGAATGTGGTAAAAGACAAAGGAGAGAGGAAAGAGAAGTGAAATGAGAGAAACAGAAGAATAGACAATTAGAAAGGCAGAGAGATGCAGAAGGGGAAAATGCAGCTACAACTTGGTCCTGAAGTTTATGAATTGATTTCCACCAAATTTGTCATCACAAGCAAATTACTTTAACTGAACCAAAGAGCAGACAACCTGCTTTCCTTTGCTTTTAGCATTATGTACTTTAAAATACCAACAGTCCCCCTAGTAATTCAGAGTCTCCTAAGACTACCCTCAATCTTCCTCCTCCTCACATTTTGTGCTTACATCTTTCTCATTTTTCCACGTACTCAAATTAATCCACTGTTTTGGCCAACACACCAATATCTGGGACACAGAGTTAAAGCCACATTTACCTTTGATTTTATGGATTTACACAACAGGAACAAGACTAACTCCAGCTCACTCTAACCTACACTTCTGTAGATGACGAGAGGAAGTTACTGTACAACCTGTTAGCACCACCAGTAACCCTGAACTCTCTAAACTTGTGTGCTCTAAAGCAGCATTTCCCTTTGCAGTATTTTAAGCTGCACCTCAAGCCTCAAAAGACTGATTTAACTTGCAACTTCTTTGTCTTACCTCAAAAGGTAGCGTGACTGGTGGTGGTGGCTTTTTCAGTTCTTCACATTTTCTCTTTTTACATATCCGGTGACTAGTTTTGCGCTTCCTGCAGCAGCTGCATTCCTCACAATTTGTTTTCCGCAGACAGGGCTCACAGACTCCACAACGCCTTCGTTTCTTTTTCTCCAGCATAGGGAGCAGAGATGAATATGGAACAGGGTAATGAGTAGCTGGATTTTTAAGAGAGGACGGCCCCGAGGCCTCAACTGCTTCAGTGCTGCTGCTCACGTTGTTCTGAACCAAATTCAAGCTTACTCCGACACTTCCCAGCTGTGATGAATAATCATTATGCTGCAGTTTTGAGTCAGCTGGCAAATCTGCATTTATGGCTTTTTCTGAGGCAAGAGCAGAGATTTCCATGCTTGAAGGCAACTCTGAAACAAAACCTGCAGAGAATTGTCCAGAGCTTTCAGCAGAGATTTTATCAACTGTGCGTTTTTCTAGATCTGAAGATAAAGCGGGGATATATCCTGAATTCAAAATTAATGTCTCTGCATCAATACATTTAACAAGCTGTTCAATGTCCTCTACTTCAATATTGTTTAAAGAGGTATTGGAGACTGGTTCACATACTGTAAATATGTTTTTTGTGTCAAATTCTGAATTATTTTTTGTAAAGCTCAAATCTGAATTTGAACCAAGTTCTTTGTGAATGGGTACAAAATCCACAACCAGTTTCATGGGGTATTCTGCAGGTGAGCCTGCACCTCCAAAATGTAAAAGCAGATTTGATTCAGAAGCAGCTACAGAACTGGAATTTGAACCAATGTCTTTATTCTCAGATTTCAAATCCCAGCCTGCCCTCAAGCAGGAATCTGCAAGTGACCTTGCATCTTCTAATAAATGTTCTTGTGAGTTAAACTCAGAGGTAACTAGAGACGCAGAATCCAAGTCTTGTTCTTCCCTAGGTAGCACCATGTCCAACCCTGCTCCAATGTGGAATTTGGCAAGTGTGACTGACTCTATCAGTACTGCTGAGCTGAGGTCTGAGGTATCAACAGAGCTGGAGTCAGGGTTTATACTGTTAGGCACCATATTGAATGAAGCCTCTGCATGCACCTTTGAGTTCAATTCAGAGGCAATTACAGAGTCAGAAGCAAAAGATGGAAGCACCAACGCAGCATCTTCAACAAATGCTTCAGCTAAACTACCCGTATCAAGATCGCTGGGTATCTGCTCACAGGGCAGGTCTGCACGCTTAGATTTCACCTCTGAAGCTCCTGTACCATCATCAGTTGCCTGACTCTTTGGAATGGAGTCATCTGTTTCAGGTAGTTCTCCCTCCTTGATATGAGTGGCACATGCAATAACAGGCTCTTCACCTGCAATATACAGACAGCCTTCTACAGGCAGAGCAGCTAACTCATTTTGGGCTAAATCTTGTTTCAAAGCTATTTCACCTGGTTCATCGTTTTTCTCTTCTACTACTGCCAGGGCTTCTTGTTCATGTTTTTCCTTTGTTTCTAGCCTTTTTTGTGCTGCAGCTTTCCTGGGTTTTGCAATAATTGGAGTTTGGGACAATCTTCGGGAGAAGGATCGGTTACGGAGAGACATTGTAAAGCCATTGATGCTGAAGGAATCCTGGCTGTGAAAGAGGATATTGTCAGCTTTCTCCAAACTCACCCAGGACGCTCCAGACAAGGTCCTGGTTATGCTGCTCCTGAGAAGTCTACCTGAAGAGCTCATGATTGGTTTCTTTTCTTGCTGTTTTTTCTTAACATCTTTTTCTTGCACTGGCTTTTTGCCTTTTCCAGAACTAACGGCTTTTGTGGAAGTCTTTGTGGTTTTCTTTCTCACTTGGCTAGATTTGTTTTTGCTCTGGTTTGTTTTCCTTTTGCCTAGCTCTTCTCTTTTGGCTGATCTGGAAGGCCTCGCATGGTGAGCCATGTCTGCAGAGCAGGAGGAATGTTAAGAGGAGAGATGGAAAAAAATCATGAGCTCTTGAGAGACGTCTTCAGTAGAGAACTGCACACTCCCATTGCTGCTTTCTGTGCTCATACAATGCCAACTCTGAAACAGAAAAAGATACAAAACAGCATTAATATACTTCAAATTAATAAAAGATGCACATATTTTCAACTGACCATTTTTAATATTTAAAAATACAGAGGTAGAATCAGAAGTAATAGTATTGGGTGTTACATTCAACTAGCACAAAAGCTTTGAAAATATTAGTATACTACAAAATAGAAAGCTTGCCTAAAGGCCTGTAACACAAACTAAGAAGCAGACTGAACTCAAATGACCAGGCAAACATCATACATTTACTATTTTATGACAGCACGAAAAAGTTTGAGTTTTCTCAATTTTATTAAAAGTTCATTCACCAGTAAACTTCCCTTGAGTAAGGAGAAGTTCATATTTATCAGTGGAAGGACATTCAGGAACAAAAGAACAAAACTGAGTTTATTTTTTGTGTATACTCAATACATCATCACCAGGGCATCTACCGTTCTTTCACCATCTACTGGTGGCCCACCTTGGTACAATTCCAGATAAAATGCAAGAAGTAACTAGAGAGAGAAGTAACAATGAGCTCAATCTGTGCTATTACAGGAGAACTGGACCAGGAAAGAATTGTCTTTCCCAGTGTTATCTTCCAGAATACCTTCACAGCACACTGTATTACATTCCAACCTTGGATTCCATACTGTCTGCCTATATCACATGTTTTATGCAAGGTAGATGTCTCTGCTTCTTCACTATGATTTAATAAATTTACCTTCAAAAAACTGCCATACATCTGTCCCAAGCTTTTGTCCCCAGACACAACTGCAATGCAAAGGTCCCCCAACACAACTGAATCATCTCAAAAGATACAACAAATCTATGATGCTCCAAACCAATTTCCTTCACAGTGAGCTGGGTTGTTCTTAAAGTAAAGCAATTCTCACAAGTACATATTTTTAAGCACATAGTGCTTTTTGAGTATCTGTAGAAGGCTTTTAAAGCTTTATTTAGCTGTTTGAACAGATCATGTGGGTAGACAAGGGCAGCCTTAAAATGGGAACAGGCAGAGCCAGAGGCTCTTTAGTCCCCAGTGGGAAGGTACCTTTCCTTCACCATCATTCCTTTACATTCCTTAAGCCACTGGAGGTGACTTGAGAGGTCTTCTACACCTCTCATTGCTGGGAAGAGGCCAAGAAAAGAAAGAACAAGAAGTATGGGGATGATGTCTAAAATCCTGACCTCAAAGGAAGTAAAAGAAAGGGAATCTTGGCTTCTAGAGGAAATTGAAAATGAAAGAAGAGTGTTACCACGTTCCTGACATCACCACTCCCTCCTATGACCTCAATTCCCACCTTGAAGCCCACAGGGTGATCTCACGGGGGCTGCGCTTCCCCAGAGCCTGGTGTGAGCTCTGCTGAAGGTGGGGAGAGTTGCTGATGCAGCCTGAACAGCACTGCCCCAAGAGAAGCTCATGATGCTGCCAAGAGCATGGGCTGGGACAGCCAGCTCCCACGGCCTCTGTGTGGGGCTCACTGCTCCCCAAAGCAGCACACTGACAGCCAGCCTCTTCTGGCCAGCTGTTTGTCACAGCCCTGGGCAGGCTGCCCAGTGGCCACAGCACCCACCAAGGCTAGCAGTGACTCCCCAAACTCCTTTTGAGTAGCTTAGTTAAAGCATTTTGAAGCCTGGCTCTTATTTATTCAGCTGTAGCAAGCCAACTGATCCTCTGTACTACAATGTACAAACCAAGCATCTTATCTAAACATGATGTGATTATCGTGTATCACATCTTCATATTGCATATCAGATGAACATGATTACTGAGACAGCAGGTTTTATCACACACACAAATACCATTTGGAGCCAGCAGGGCTGCACAAGACAAGGCTAAACGCACTTCTCAGGTGAGCTCAGACAACAGTGCCCACTGAACAGCCAATAAACAAGCCGAATAAACAGCACCCCTCCTCCACAGCAACACATCCAACCTGAAGAGCAGACACGTGCAGTTGTTTATAGTTGTGGGTGGAGCTTCAAAGGTTGCAGAAGAGCCCTGAACAGCTCCTGCAGAAGCTCTCTATGAAAGTTGGGCCAGACAGTGAAATAGAAAAACAAATACAACACTGAAGTGAAGGTAATCCGAGTACTCTCCTCCCCCTACACTTCTCTGGAGGCACAAGGGGGAAGGGGGATGTGGCCATTAGGAGTCACTCTATGAACCAAAGAGGGCATCACATCAGCAGGTCCATGAAACAGCCCGCAAAAAGCTTCCCCAGTTTATCGGGGTTGTGACAGAGACTGGGATCTTCATTCCAAAGGATGGCCTGGAGGGCTGCAAAACCAGCTGGAAGAAAGCAGCAGGCACGTCTGCAGCCATTAGCAGAGGAGCTACATAGCAGTGGCAGGAGAAGAAATGCGAGCTGCTTTCAGAGCCTACAGTCAGGACAGCAAGGAAGAAAGCAAGCCAGGCCAGGCCACACATGGCAATGTGTGAATCATGGTGGGGGGAACTGAAGTGATCAAGTCTTTTCTCTTTATCAGCCCTAAACCAGAAGCAGAATGACCAGAGAATACAGGAGGGCTGCAGTGGAAACAGTGACTGGATTTCTGAGAATACTGAATATGAATGATGCTTTGCTCATATTTGCCTACACAATTAGTTGTTACTGTGGAAGTTCAGGAAGCACAACCCTTAAAATTATCAATTAGAATCTTAATTTATAACCATTTGGTAACTTTTTAAATCATTGCTACAATTACATGATAACATGTCTTTATTTGCATTTGGACAGTGATAGGACATGGGGGGATAGCTTCAAGGTGAAGGATGGCAAGTCCACATCAGATACTAGGAAGAAATTGTTCCTTGTGAGGGTGGTGAGGCCCTGGCACTGCCCCATCCCTGGAAGTGTCCAAGCCCAGGCTGGATGGGACTTGGAGCAACCTGGTTTAGTGGAAGGTGTCCCTGCCCATGGCAGGGGGTTGGAATGAGTCGATCTTTAAGGTCCCCTCCAACCCACACCATTCTGTGATGGCACAATTTGAAAATTGCAAAATAGTTGTTTCAGGACTGAAGAGGCAAGATCATCCTAGTGTTCTTGGGTTGGTTGGTTTTGTCTTTTTTATTTTTAATGTTTTAATACAGAAAAACACACCTGGTCTGGCAAGAGTGTAGAAAACTATCAATGCCAAAGCATTGCTTCTCTTCAGGGCCAAAATTAGAGAGTGAACACTTGAACAGAGTGGTTCAAGACTTCCCCTATACTCAGTAAAAAAAGAATGTTGGTATTTGTAGGAAATTGCCTGGCTTTAAATGCTGCACTAAAAAAGATGGCAAAGGCTTTGTCTGACTCAGAGATGACAATACAGGGTCACAAGAACAGCAATACTTTTATCCATTTTGTTTTAATTTTGTCACTGGAGTGACTTCAGGTTTTTCAGAAGAGATCTGAATAGACCCCCAAAGGAATTTTTTGGGGGGTAGGGGGCTAATGCTTCACTTTAGTTATACTTGCCTGGGACTTGGAGTACCTGACCTACAAGGTGATTTTACACTCTCAGGCAAAATGTCAGCAAGAGATCTCTGCTTCCCTTAAAAAAATCCTGGTCTTGAACACTAGTCTGCCACAACCACCTTAACCACTAGCTAGAAACTGCCTGACATTTTAAATAACCTGTCCTAGAAGTTACATTGCTATTGCTTTGTTTCCTCTTCCACAGTTAGGACCAGAATATTAGGTAGCTGCAAGGCTGGTGTTAAAGTTCTGTTTCCTGTAACACTAGGAAATATTTTACCTTTCCTTTTCCATTTAAAGCACTGGCAAGGACTGTTGGTATCTGCAGCAGTTGCAAATCATCTCATGCCGCTTCTTAAGGACAACAAATGGCTTTATCACATTGGTCATATTTCACAACAAGTAATTAATATTTCCAAAACATCTATGTGGACTCAACAGGATTATAAAACATGAACCTCATGGGACAATGTAACTTGTCACTTTTCTATCATCCTGAAGAGAAGAAAGCTTACTTCAATGCTTTCTTCTAAAAGCCAAGCCAGGTGAGACCTGCCATGCCTTCCCTCACAGGGGAGCACAGGCGTCTCTGGGATGTAAAAGAGGCAATAGGTAAAAGGAGGTTTTGCAGGGAACTGCCCTAGATAATACCAGTGCATCCTGAAGCCGACTGTTCCTTAAGCCAACTTATCTCTCCTAATCCATGTGCAAAGCTCAAAGCAGGTTTTAAGGTCAGTTGCTTAAGTTTTGCTCATTCGTGGTAATGAATCTGGAACAATTCCACTGACTGCTATAATCCTCAACAAATACTGTTTAAAAAGCTAATCAATGGCTAAATCTTTTAGTCCTGTCTTGGTCAAAATTCCAAACAATTATAATGAGAAGTCTATCTACAAAGTAATTAAGAAATTTAACCCCATACTGTCAGAATGCCTCCAGAAAAAAAAACCAAAACAATAACCAACAACCCGCCCAACCAACCAACCAACCAACCAACCACAAAAAAAACCCAACCCAAACCCACCCACAACTTTACACAAATGGGTAAAAAAAGATAAAGCAAATTTTCATTCTAGAGACAGTGTCAATCAAGATTCTGTTACATAATGTGATTCTTGTTGGGAGATGGCAGGGGAAAAAGAAAGATATTAGAAGATGTGTCCTCATTAAAAATGGTCGCAGTTTTTTTATGGTGGTGTGAAAAAATGGCAAGTGAACCCCTGAACAAACAGAGCAGTATAGGGGGAAAAAACGACACAGCTAGCAGTCAGTAGTTTCTCTAGTCACCTGGTTTCACTACAGTCAGATGTACTTAAATACATTTTGTTTCAGTGTTTAGATATCTTTTAAAAAGTCCCTTGAGATTCCTCCTTAGGAGAAACAGATCTGGAAGCTTTCATAAAAGCCACTCAATAATATGCAGGTCGCAAGCAATAAGGGCCACAATGGGACTAAGCTGTCACATGAGCTCAGATACACAATTTAGTATTGAAAACCACCTCATCTTCTGGCAGCAAATGCTCTAGAGGAAGATGCAAGAGACAACCACAGAAGACAGACGTTAAAAAAATCTGACCCTCAGGTAAAAATCAGCATATTCTTCCCAGCTGAACCAAAGCCATCCTGCTTTCCAATTCTGCCTAGTTCCCCGCATCTACTCATTGCTCTGTAGAACACTTTGTATATGAAAAGAAGGGAAATGGGTTAGGAGGGGAGAATCAGCTTTAATTTTCCCTTTCCCCCTTCTTTAATCCTTGAATACACATTTGGCTTTGGGTAAGAAATAAAAATGGAACTTCTCATCTGCTATCTCAGTACCATGAATTATATCACACACAGAGGCTTCCCCACTCCATTCTCCTCCAGAGGCTTTCTGCTTTATGTTACAGGACTATGACACTCACAAGCAACGGGATATATTTCATCCACATATATTGAACTTTGCCTTAAGGCAACACTTTCCAGCAGTGTTCCAATGTGGGACAGGCACTGCAGGATGCCACCTCAGTTTCTCACAGACAAAGGCACGTGAAGAACAATCCTTTACTCACTCATCAGCAACGCAGGCTGATGCTGAGCAGACCAAGCACCAAGGCCTCCATCCTAAATTTCCCTCCTTGCTGGCGGCGTTAGGCCATGACTGTGTTTGGAGGATAAGGCAGGGCTGCCACCCCGCTGCGGGAGGAGCTGCAGGCTGCTGTGAAATAGGCACGCTCCGTGAATTCAGCACGAGACGTCCATGGTTAGCATTTTGCAGTGTCATCACTTCAGGCACCTTGGCGGCTACACAGTGAGTCACACAGATAAAAAGATACCACAAAAAAACCTCCTCCAGTTTAGAGAAAGCTCTAATAGAATGATTAGGAGAAAGAAAAAGAAAAAAATAGAACCGTGGCAAGGAACCGCACATGCCTAAACCACAACCCAGACTAAGCCTCAGACAAACAACTTGAACCGAAAATCCATTGTGAAGACTCACACCACATGTGCAAGTATCCTCCCTTCAGCCAGGCAGAAGCAGGGGCTTACTTTAATCTACGTGCAGTGCAGCCAAGCACAGACCTTTAAAGGTGGAATGTTAAAAAGTAAAAAGTGAAAAAAAAAACCCAAGTAATTTCTAAAGGCTCCTCAAAGACAAACCCCATCCACCAGAACACTCCAGATACATTTGAATACAAAAAAGTATTAACAGAACACCCTAGCTCATCATATGCCTCTCTAATTCTGCATTTATGCTGTTTAAAGCACTGCATTCCTTTTTGATAATATGACCCTATTCTTCAGGAGGTTTGACTTTTCTTAAAAACAACAACAAAAAACCCACAAAAACCTCCCACCATTAACGGAATCACCTTATCTCGAACTCAGCTAAAAGAAGGGGGAGGTGGAGAGAAGAACCTTCAGGCAAAGATTAAGCCTGGAAAATTTCAGCCTGAAAGGTGTTTTGAAATTTTAAGTATCTGAAAACAGAAAGCAGGATGGAAGTGCTTAGGCCAGTTTCAACAACCACAGGTACCATGCCAGTCATAATAAAACACTGTTAGTGAAGATTTTTAATTACTACACAGTAAAGAATTAGGTCTTACAGAAACTGTGAATATCAAAGTTCCTTGGTACATCTCACCTTGAGTTCTTCCCAAGTTACCTGCTGTGCACAACCCAGTCTGCTCTTGTCTCCTCCAAGCATAACAAACTCCTCTTATCTTGAGGGACTGACTCTCATCCCAGGAGCAACCACCACCCCTTGGGTTGGTGGAGCAACTACCTCAGAAAAGCATAAACCAGCTTTCTCCTTCTTTACAGTAAGGGTCGACCAGGCTACCTGCTCAGACCAAGACTAAATGCTAGATTTTCCCAATTCAATCTGTTTTCCTAATTCGTGTTGAGTGACATAATGAAAACAGGGTAATTACACCACAGAATAGCTTTCTGCCTTTCCACAAGAGTACCTCAAAAATCACTGAGCACAGCTGGAGAGAACTATCATTATTTGGAAGATTACTATTATTATTGTTTTCACAGGTTTTTCCATTGTCTTGAAAATTTAAAGAGACATCTCTGCTTTAGAAACCCACTCAGCCATGTTTAAACACCTAACGCTGCGATCTTTGCGCATTTTGCCATTATGGTATTATAATTTCTAGAATGAGAGTTCATTAGCCGGTGCTGCCACCCTGGCCAGCTTGTTTACACGAGTCGACTCCAGCGCCTCGCTCCACTGACACTGGTGTGCTCACGCCCAGCTCCACATACCCGCTGCACATTCCCCTCTCCTCCTTAAAGGAGTAGCAATCTCACCACGCTGGGCAGCTGCTACGTAGGCCGAGATACAAGTGGTGCGGACTACGTTGCTCTTTAAATATCTTTGGGGTGCAGCAGGATAGGCTGGCTGCGTGTAGGACAGGCTGGGCACACAATTGGCGCGTCTCCTTTGACTTAGCGCTGCGCCTGGTCCCTCCGCAAGCCCAGCCTGCTCCCCTGCTCGCTCCTCCTTACCATACCTTTGTAAGGTTAGCTGCTCCTGCCTGCCAGCAGGCCGCCTCGTCCTTTCTCCTCACCATTCGGCGAGGCACATCCTTCTCCCCTGGTTCTTTCACGAGCACGGCAGGGAGCATTCCCGCCAGCACCAAGCCTTCAGTTGCCAAAAGACCACCACCTCTTTAGCCCCAGCTCCAAGAGCAGCCGGACAAGCACTCAGCGCCCAGGAGGCTACAGCCCTGCAGGGCTCTGGTTCCTTTAATGCAGGCAAGCGGACCCCAAGGGAGGTAGGGGCAGGCAGGGCCCTCCTGGGGGGAGGCAGCGGCTCCTCGTGGCCTGGCCCCGCAGCTGGCCGTGCCCCCCCAACCCCGGGAGCCCTCCCCGGGGCTGCAGACAATGGGGCCAACCCCAGCGGCGGCGCTGGGGACCCGCAGCGCCCATCCGGACGCGCCCGGCTTCTCCCGCGGCAAAGGCGGGGAGCCGCCCGCGGGGATGCTCCCCCAGCCCCGCACACCCGCGGCACCTCCACAGGGCGATGCTGCACAGCCCTCGCTCGCCGGCGGTGGGAGTGGGCTGCGGGGTTTTTCGGCTGGACGGGGGCCCCTACGGCCGGGCAGGGTCTCCTTTAATTGTTCCCTGTCCTCCACGCAGGCTGCAGTCAGTTTCTCTTGCCTGGCGGGTTCTTCCAGGCAGGCTCTGGCTGCTGCAGCTCAAACACGCTCCAGCACAGCCAGGGAGACCGGACTTCTTCGCTTTTTCGGCCAACAAACTCCGTTTTGCATTTGAATAACCCCCAGCCTGCCTTCCTCCCCGCCTCGGAACGGCCCGAGCCGCGGGGCTCCGAGCCTGGCCGCGGCGGTGCCTCTGCCTCCCCCTCCCCACTCTACCGCAGCTCAACTTTGCAACTAGCCAAGGGGATAAGCGAGAGGGAAAGGAGTGGAAAAACTGAGGGATTAAAAAAAAACGGAAAGAAAAAAGGTGGGGTTCCGAGAGCAGAGGTCCCCGCCGTTCCCCCCCTCCCGCCCGCGGCAGCCCCGGGACCCGTCCCGCACACGTACCAGGGCTGCGGCGCGGCCAGCCCGCAGCTCTCAGCAAGGGGCGATGCTGGCATGGCTCGGAGCGGGGCGAGGCGCGGGTCACGGCCCGGGCCCCCGCGGGCGGGCGGCTCCCATGGCACGACGAGCCCAGGCGCGGAGAGGAGCCCCGGGCCGCGAAACGTGCTCCGTGCTCCGGCGGCGTCGCCCCTGGCCGGACCCTCCGGGAGGGAGCGGGGAGGGGGCGGCTCGGCGGGGCGCTCGCCGCACCGAGCCCTCCCGGCAGGCGGCAAAACGCGCCCTGGATCCCCGCGGCCGGAGCGGGATTCGCCGCCCCCCACACCCCACCCACGCCCCGGGGTGACCCGGCACGGCCCCGGGGACGGCGAGGGTGGCGGCCGTGTTCTCCCGGCTGCCCACAAGAGCCGCCGTCGGCGTGCCTGGCTGGTAACGCCGGGGGTTATTCAACAAAAACAACAACAAAATTAAATGACGGTAATAAGAGAAAAGGCGAATTATCCCGTTACTTGCGGAGGCTGTGGTTTGATGCCGCATATCCCACGGTCAGCCACGGTGGTGGCACTCTATAAAATCATTCCTTTTATTTTTAGCCTGGAAGAGGGAAAGCCTGGTCAGCCGTGACAGGCGAGAGGCTCTCCGGGGGACAAACCCCCTGGCCCTTGCATGCACCATCCAGGAGGACCCTCGGACACCGGCGTCCAGCAGGCCCAGCCATCCCACGCATGGAGCAAACACTCCCAGAAGCATGGGGAAGGTGCTGGCTGAGAAGATCTGCGGAGCTGCTCTCTCCCTCCAGCAAGGAGGTAAAATGTAATGAGCCTTCTCTTCCCCATCCCCCACCTCATTCATTAAGAGTCACTGATAATATTTGCTGCTCCTTCCCAGAGGAAAACGGGTGAGTGAAATGTTACGGCAAGAGGAAGAGTCAGTCCACTGATTGACTTCTTCCACCCCTCATTATCACCATATCCTGCTTTTGTGAAAAGCAGGCCACCAAATCTAACATCTCTTCTGACTGAAAAACAGATGTTGGAAATGGGATCTGTGGAACAATATACCCAAGCAGTACTTTTTTAGAAAGGCTTCATTATTATTAAGTCTGTAGCTGTTGCAATATAAAGCACTGCAAGTGTGAACCAGCCCAGTCAAATGTGAGCCTGCAGAGAGGCTTCTCTGCTGCACACAAGTGAGCAGCACTGTCCACATCCATCCATTCCTAGAGATGGAATATGCCAACATTTTGCTGGTTTAAGTGACATGTGATAAAGGAGAAGCAGTAGCACCGATCTGCACAACTCCTTGTCACTACTGCTCTTCAGTGACAGTGGGTAGGTAGCCCATCACCAATTCACACCTCCAACCTCTTCCCACCTGCCCCACATAACCTTACAGCAAGAGAGGAGAACAGTCTGGGAATCTTAGCCAAGCTCACAGACACTTCAGTAGAAACAAGGTGAAGCCTACACCACAGACACCTGAATTTTGAGCACCTGCCCTGAGTGGCAGGGAATTTTAGCAATGCACAAGTTCTCTTTGCTGGGTGTAACCGTTCCATCTCCTCCTCACAGCCAGGTATCAAGACTTATACTGTCCCAGAGACTTGTCCTGCTAAAATGTAAGGTAGCACAAGCTATTTTTGTAAGATAAAATAACAGGTGATTTGAGAAGTAAAAGAACCATTGCTCTAAAACCACTGCATGCAGCAGAAGTTGAAGGAACTAGAACTTGATGATAAAACCCCACATAATCAGAATATGTTTCTTGTGGAGATGGCAGTAAGTCAGATGTTGTGGGCTTGAATAAAAAGCAGAGCAAGAAATTAATAACTTGGGGGAAAAGAAACAAACAGTGAGGGCTACGGTTTATCTAGAATAAGCAGGTTAACACAGGAGCACCCAAGCACCAACAAGCACAATCACAGCTCCATTAAAAACATGGCTAGGAAACAAACAAGGCTAACAATTGTTCATTTTCACACCTATAGACTTATGTGCTCATGGTCTGAGGTCCTCCACCCTGGGAAGAAAGTAGCACCAGATCACAATCTTTTCTAGCAACAGGGAGATACTCAGCCTACCAAGACAAGTAGAGTATAAATGCAAAAAGATCCCACAGTAATGACTGTCTGGGCAATAAAACAGTGGATTAAAGCCTTTCACTAAAATGCAAAGTGAGGCACATGGAGTGGAACATTGAAATCAGCCTCTGACTTAACTCCTACTGTTCAAAATAGAGATCCTGGTACTGTGACAGGTGCTGCAGTGAAGCTGTTCCGTGTGCTTAAGTGGAGTGTCAGGAATCATTACAAAAGAAGGGGAGGGATGAACAGGGAACACCCTACACCATCATCATGTAGCCCAGACCTCATCTGTTTATGTCTTGAATATAATGTGCAGTTCTAGTTTGCTTAAAAGGTGCAAATGGAAACTTGAAAGACACATAAGAACATAGCCAGTGTACCTAAAAGCACATGGAACAGCTGAATGCACCAATATTTCCACCCTAGAAAGGCAGCAATGTGGATGAAATCCCAACCAGTATACTGAAAACCAAAAACAGCTTGGAAAGTAGTATCAGAGAGAGATACTCATTCATTCAATGTCTGTTAAGAGAAACAATGACCTTTTCTCTAAAGCAGACAAAATCAAGGTAATATATCAACCATGTAATCAAAACATAGACAGGAACTTCATACAACATGTTTTCAAACCACAGAACTCATTACTACAGCACACTGAAGAGGCAAAAAAAATTTAGGGAGGTGTTTTTTTTAAAGCAAAATAATGGAAGAAAGTTTAACCAAACCCACACAACACAGAAGTACTGTTTTAATTATATGTTACTTGAAGCTGAAAGAGTGCACTGAGTGCCCTGTATGGTACCCAAGTCTCCTTCCCTGTCTATATACTACTGGCTATTTTTCTGGGTAAGGTTTTAAGCTGGCAGACCTTTGGTCTGACACAGTGCTCCTATCCCTATGCTACTCTCCAGAATAAAACTCAAGCTGACACCAACCTACAGAATGAATAAAACTGAACAACATCATACAAGGCAATAAAGCACACAACCCTGTAAGTAGCTCTGCATTGCAGGCAGCTCTGGCAGAATCCGAGTCTGTGGTAAACACGAGGGAGCTGTGAGGGACAGCTGCTCCCTGACAGACAGGGAGCCCCTCGCAACAGCCAGCAGGACAAGGACCTCACCAGCAGGCACCCAGCCCCACTGTACACACATAGGGTAAACACAACAGGCCCAGGGGCGCCATCTGCATTCAGGCACAAGGCCAGGTAGTGAAACAGCTTCCAGAAGATGAGGTAGGTCTGAAGTTCAACTAAAAACTCAATCTGCAGGTCACAAGCAGGTCTGGAGACCCATAGAGTAAGGAAAAATACACACAACCTAAGTGAATACTGAACAGAGTCCATACAGAATAAAAAAGGCCAACCCCACACTAAAGCTCTAAATAAACTAGGCTCATTCCTTAGGGTTGAGCTTAAATAGCGCTCCTGGGCCCATTGGCAAAGGATGTGGGTGGATACTCCAGATGCAGCTGGTCAGGTCCACGAAGACCTATTAATGCCCTCAGGCCTTGACCCTGGAAACAGAACTGTTCCCGTGTGCTGTCCCTAAATCAGTCCTGCAGTCATCTGGATCTGCAACAGACCTCTGCAATAGGCACAGCATCAGCCCAAGCTAAGAAAGGTTAGACTGATGCTGAACTTTAGTTCTTCATGAACCAAAAGCTCTGAGAATTACATTGCAAAGACACCTAAGCTGCTTTTTAAGGACAGATTTGATCTAACCAGGCCTATCTTAGCCAGCCCTGCTTCCCTTGTAGTGGAAAGATGATACTGACACATTAGGGCTGTCTGCTTGCGTGATTACAAAACACGGATCACAGCTTCCAGTTTCTATCAAAGCCTGCCTCACATTTATTAGCTCGGACTCCAGCATGACAAAGTGACCAGCCTGCTCACAGCCCAAACATGACCGAGGAACCTGTGTGCCACACTGGTGTGTGGTGCTGTGCTTGTGAATCAGCTCAGCCCAGGCCAAACACTGTTAATGCCTTTGATTTGTAATACAGATGATCAGATAAACCCACGGCATTGTTAGCTGGCACTATCTGAAAGACTAAAATCTTGAATAACATGATTTCAGTGCAGAAACTCTTGAATTCTAATTGTGGTTTTGACAATCCCTTCCTCATTCAGTCTTTCTTGGCCCTGGTTCTGTAGATAGTATCTACCTGCCTGATTGGCACTGAAAACAGGTTAACATTTGTAGGCATATGAACACAGATACTTAAAGCATAATCATCATTTTATGTGAAATAAGGCCAGAAAGGACTATAATTTAATCTTCTGATACCCATTATACAGGCCCACTACATTTATTCTAAATATTTCCTGACAGATGTTCCTGACCTGCAATGGACAGCAGTTTGCTGCCAGTTTCTATTTTCATTGGAAATCTTGGCCCTTAATTCACTGCATGATTGTGTGGTGCCTTGCTGGGAAACACTACATCTGGCGAGACATGGTTAATTGTGCATGTACAGACCCAAGAGTTTTGGATGTTTCAAGTCTACTGCACTTTTGCAGGGGTATGCATGTGATGTATCACATTGCATGTGATACAGGGCACACTTCTTCCAGCACCTGACGGAAGGAAGGGACCTGCTTAGCCAGAGAAATTTGGCACCCACTGCATTTGCAGACTCAGTAACTCTGATCAGTCAAATATTTCTGTTGATTAAAGACCTCACTGACAGGGCCTGTCGGGGTCCTGAGGGTGCCAACAAGGCTCAATGGCCCTGAGGAGCCTCACCTGGGGCCTCCACCCACACACCTGATTCATGGGCCCAGGAACTCCATGTAAGCTCAGGTCTGGCCAGATAATTCCTTCCAAAGTTCTGGTGTAGGTGTGTTTGTTTGGGGTGTTGTTTCTGGTCTTATTTGTTGTCTGAAGGTGGTTTCTAGATGACTCTCAGGCTTGTCTCTGGCTTTGTTTTGGGCCTTATCTCTTGTTCATTTCTCATCTCTCTGGATGCACCCTGGAGCTGCTTTGTGCCTCCCCTGGCTGAGGCTGGAGCCTGTTCCAGCACCGTCCTCTGCCTGTCCTGCTGCAGGGCTGCGCCCTGTCACTGAAGGCACTTCCTGTGCTGTGCTCGTGTTTGGCTCCTTGCTCACCTCACCTCAGGAAGAAGCACTTCTGTCTGCTTGCTGAAGACAGTTCAAGACAGTACAGTGCAAGAAACTGAGGTTTGCTAGAGTAGCTGTCATCTGCAAGCTGTGATTTTTGTGGCAGAAGAATGATTCTCATGTGGGGAAAGTTATGTACTTCTGATGTCTGTAGATATGTTTTGGGGCAAATGAACAGGCAACTAGATAGATATTATGTCAGATCACTAATTATTAAAGACCAGAAGCAAGTCTAAAGACTTAAAAAGCTTACAGCCCAGACATATGATACCTGATAGTAAATTGTACAGCTATCCCAAAATAGGGCTTGGTGTACACCAGCATTTTAAGAGCACTGAAAATAATCTTTTCAGCAACCACTACTATGAGGAGAGCTTACCTAACTAGAACCTGGACAGTCTATTTTAATTGTTATATATTCAAAATGTATTTAGAAAACCAAGCATCTTTAGCAACAAAAAATTCAGGAACATATTACAATTGTTAAATTGCTACCTACCTGCTTGATTTTTTTTCTTTGAATTTGTAGCTCTGCTCCTGATTATTGCAATTTTAATGTCTTCCCCTGCTGATTGTCGATTTACTGGGGGAGGATGCCATAGTGTCACACAAGTGAGTGTAACCTGAATGATATTAAAATTGCTGATAACTTTTAAGAATGGGCCATAAAAGAGGCGTCACCAGAGAAAATCTGTAAAAGGTGTAAATATTTCAAGGTAAAAAGATGATGTGACAACTGGGAGGATGTTAAGACTTAAAGGGGCAAATGAACTACTACAGGGGCTAATGAAGAAAACAGACCTTGAGAGCATTCTATACCGGTAAGTATTTTAAAAAACCCAACACAGCTAGGCACATAGGGCTCATTGCTGAATTTCTCTGTGTGTCAGTATGTCTGTGCAAGATGTTCTGTTTAGTTTTGCAATGCAAGTTTTTTACTGCTTTCCTAACGGTATGCACTCATGGGACACCCTTCCCTAAATCATGAGGGTTGAGAAATCATCTTCTAGAAATATCCTGCCTGTAGCTAAGAGAAGGAACAGCCCATCTATGTGACTATTGATTTTTCTAGCCTGTGCTGAAACTCTAGAAACTTGATGACTTTCAGCTGTTAGTGCAGTTGCAATGCTTTTCTGTGTGAAATCAGTAAATTAGGTTCCTACAGCTGGAGCTGTTAACACAGAATGGTTGCTGTGGTGGGAGGAGGCTTTTCCTGAGCAGAAACCCAAAAGAATACAAATTGGGAGGAGAAAATGGCATCAACAGTGACTTAAAAACCTGCTTCAATAACTCAGTTGCCTTTCCATTCAAGACTTACAAAGAGTGACTTCAACAAAAAATATTAATTTTGCAGGTATATTGCAAATGGTAAAAAGGCTTGAGGGTTTTCTGCAATAAGAGACTTATTTAATGTTTTGCAGAAGAAATTGATTTTCTTTTTAAAGTTTTTTGGAAAAAATAAATATTGTAATAGCTATTTCTCAAATAGCTATTACAATGGCTAATTGATGCAACAATGATCAAATGGAGCAAAATGAAGTTTTCTTGATTCTGACATGTGCTTAATTTTAAGGAATGTAATCTATTAAAGGGGGAAAGGAGTAATTTCTCTTGAAGGCATCTGACACAAGCAGGAAACAAAAATATTCTGGCAATTTTTTTGGGAAGTGACTCCTTTTACTTGTGCAAGCACTGAGATCTGTTTGATTGGTTCCTTTATGTTAGTCTTCTAACTTTTTAAAAAGGTGTATTGGTATGTGAAATACTTGAAATCCAGGTCAAGATGTATGGGGCGAAATAGTATATAGGGAATAGGTGAGTAACTGCAGAAAACTAAGAGTAAAGCTGACAGGATGAGCTTTCTCACTAGCTGTCACCAGGCATCAGGTGTGCGCTCTCTCCCTGCCCCATGCACTTGTGTTTTTTCCTTTAAGAGCTGGAGACAAAAGGTCGAATGCCTCCTAGAGAGCCTTATACACTGTGATCAACAGAGACATTGCAAAAAATAATAATAAAAAAAAGTCAAAAATGTTGACAGCTGCAGAATGGTACTGTGTTTGACCTTTCTGATTCTAAACCCGCTGATTTTTCTCTTTTTTTTCAGTATGTTTCCTCTTCTGATGCATTTTGAAACTTGCATATAAATAATCGTACTGGGTACTTTTTCTGGGTATGAAACCATAATTGTAGACAAAAGAATTGACGTTCACGAAATTTAAGTAGCTATTTCAATGGCTAAAACGAAATCGATGTCTTTTACAGTACAGTCTAATTAGAGCTCTTTAGGTTTTGGTTACATGCGCCCATAGGTCTAAATACACGTATTTGTTGGCGAAATGCGCGGATGACTATTTTTAAGGAGCAGCAAGCGATCCCCGGGCGCACTGCCAAACGGGTTCCGCATCGTACCCCGCAGCTGGCAAAGGGCGAGCAGCGGCAGCCCCGTGGGGTTAACGCGGCCTTTCCCCCGGGGAGGCTGCGGGGAGGCGGCCCGGGCGCTGACGCGATCCGCAGGCGCCGCGGCGTGGCCCGGCCGCGGCTCGGCGGGGCCGCCCCGAGCTCCGCCCCTGCGGCGCGGCGGGGGCACCGCGCTGCCCGCTCGCCGCCGAGGGAGCCGCGGCACGGCCCGGCCCTGCCCTGCCCCATGGCGGCCCCGGCGGCGGCGGGGCCCGGCGCCGCGCTGCCCCCGGCCGCGGCGCGCCGAGACTTCTACTGGCTGCGCTCCTTCATCGCCGGAGGTGGGTGCCCCGGGCGGGCGGACTGTCGTGTCCGTGTCCCCGCTGGAACTGATGCCGGCTCTCGTCTCCCGGGGAAGCGGGGAGCTCGCTTTTCCTTTTCTCCTTAATGGACGAGCGCGGGCGTCGCCAGTGACTCGCACGTGTGTCAGAACCGGCGAGGAGCCCCGCTCAGCCGGCAATTAAATGTTCCCAGAGCCCAACCTCGTTAGGGTACTCGGGGAGGGCGGGTTATCCCTTGTCTTCAAACTGTTGAGGCTGCTGTTGACAAGATGAGGGTGGTGTGAAGGGGCGAGACATCCTGGCAAACACAACGCCACGTTAGTAACCCCCTAGAGAAAAGGCCTCTTTCTGTAAGGTGTTGTCTCAGCTGTCTGATTTGCTGGGGGTAGGAGGAGGTTGTGTTTATTTAAAGTTTCTACATCATGCTGCACTCTCTCTTGGATCTCACTCTCTGAAGAAGCACAGGGTACAGGGCAGACACCTAGCCCACCTCCTTGGGAAGATCAGCAAGGGCTGTTTCCCGCAAAAGAGAAGGAGGAAACAGGATGGAAAATTCTTGAGTAACTTTCAGGAAAGTTCCTTCTGCAATGACCTTACCAGTTGAGACAGACAGTGGCCTGGGTTTCTGTAAACAGGAAAAGTAGCTTAAATGTTTTGCTAAGGCTTCAAGGGCTTTCCAACATCTAATAGAAGCTGTTTACTTGTCATTATGGCTTTTTCCAGTTCCTAAGTTAACTACATTAGAAAAATCCCTTAATTAACTGCTGACCTAAAGAACTTTTTTCATCCTGTCACTTTTCTGTTTCTCTCTTTGAAAGGTGTTGCAGGATGTTGTGCTAAAACAACTACTGCACCACTGGATCGAGTAAAGATTTTGCTGCAAGCTCATAACCACCATTATAAACATCTAGGTAAGATGCCTGCAATGCGTCTGATTTTTGGTTTCAAATGCAGTGTCTGTGGTTTGGGTATATTAATTTACTCAGGGATGAGGCTGATAAAAAAGATGCTCATCGGACAGAAGGTTGTATCTGTCTGGTCAGGCTCTGTGCCATGATTTGTTACTGTTTGAGAAGAAAAACAAAGCCGTGGGTAAGTTGTGGTATCAATCGATGTGTTAGAGATTGAGATGTCAGAAAAATCCTCAATAAGGCGTGTAAGAGCTAGACTTGATCTTCTGCTTACAGAAGCCAGCAGGAGATTGGCAATCACAGCTTCAGAGCTTGGATCATTTCAGTAAGAGCTGTGTGCAGTGGTTGCCAGTTCCCGGGGCCGTGGGGATCCTGCTTTCCGGACAGAGGCGTGGCTGGTGGGAGTTGCAGAGAGCAGGGGGTTTGTGCCGGGGTAAAGGTGCAGGCGGTCTCTGTTCGGCGTCTGTGTTACATCATGGTGAGAGAGCAAACTCACATATCCAGAGCGGTTCTCTGGGCTGTAACAGTGCCCTCTTGCGCAGAGTATTTGAGCCATTTATGCCAGATGTTACTGAGATATGGCATAACTTTTGCTCCAAAATTTAAGTGTTGCAATTGTTAGGGGAAAAAATATTTTGAGCTGGCTAATTTTGCACGTAACTAAACTTGCTATTAACTTAGACACTAAAGATACTGTGTTTTAAAAGTTGGAAAAATAAATCATCACTAAATCATAACGTTCAATGGATATATATATTCACTCTGGCAAAAAGGGGAAACACAAGCAATGTGTTTTAGTAACACAGACACAAGTATATCCTCAAGTCTAAGAATTGAAGGGTGAAATAATTGGTTTGACAGAGATTTTAAGTCTTCATTTTCAATTTGCTTTGTACTGTGCCATAGTGGGCCAGTAAAATCTTACGTTCCCCCCCTGTTTTGGGAGTCAGATATGTTGCTGACTATTTGAACTGTGTCTGTCTTGCATGTGTGTCCATGTTACATGGAGAATTATGTGGGTGAGATACCTGTAAGTGCAGGGACACCGTGGGTCAGTTCATCGAAGTCCTGGCTCTGTGCTTTTATACTGTTGCACTGTGGAGCTTGTGCCATGAGTATCTCCTGTGTGTCCTAGGAAACAGAAACAGTAACTCATCATTGCAGCATAGACAGAAATTCCAGTCTTGGTATAAGTTCAGAGGCGTATAATAAGCATGACATCTTAGAAGTAAATTTACTGTTAAATTTGTAATAATATATTCATATACAATGCTATAGTAACAAGGTGCACTAATCTAGTCATACTCTTAGAATCCCAGAAACTAATAGATACTTGTTTTATTTAAACTTCAAATGAAATTTGGTAAGCCACTCTTTTCTTCCTGCCTGAAAGCAAGATGTCCTTTTCATTTTCTACCCCTATTTAGTAATTGCATATGAATTAAAACTGTTTGACTATCACAGTTGATTGTTTTATAGAATTAAACTAAAAAGTGAATTTGATGGCAACTGTGCACAGCTGATGTGTATGGTAAAACTATAGGTTTTGCCTAAACTTTGTGTGATCTTGCATTATTTCCCACCGATTAAAAGGAGGTAGAATTGCTTCTTGTTGCAGTAACTCTGAGATAGAGTGTGAGATGTTTAAGTTGTAAGTAATTAGCATCTTCAACATGTTTACTTGATGTCCTCAGTGGTGGCATTTAATCTGTAATTTAGCATGTGGCAATATGGGATTGTTTTGCCATGGTTTTGGATCTCATGTATTTAGAACTGACTGAATGGTAGATCAGGCAGTTTCCTCCCTTGTTCTGCTGGCGTTAGGCTGCTGTGGGGGGGTGGTGGCATCTGCAGTAGCGTTGCTCACAGTCTAGGTGAGTCCTGGGGCCTGAGTGCAGAGGTTCACTGAATCTGAGAGATGAGAAACCTGATGAAACTTAACCTTAAGGCTCTCCCTTCCAGCAGTGTTTGGGCAGTGAAAGTGGATTTTCCACATGAGCAATGTCATGCAGCCTTAGCTTTATATGCTTACTTTCTTTACAGTAGCATTTCCTTGATTTTTTCCCTTCCCCACAGTGTTAAATACCTTTCTTTGTTTTGCTGCAGGAGTATTTTCTACATTGCGTGCTGTCCCCAAAAAGGAAGGTTACCTTGGGCTGTATAAAGGAAATGGGGCAATGATGATTAGAATCTTTCCATATGGCGCTATTCAATTTATGGCATTTGACCAGTATAAAAAGGTAATTGAATTTATTGTTTTCCTTTTTTTTTCTGCCTGCAATGAATACAGACTAGTTGAGTGAGTGAAACTAACACTGAAACTTATGTATCTTATTAATTAGCTGTACATCTTTTCTAAAGGTTGCTTAATTTTATCAGAATTTACTCATTAAAAATACCAGGGCAACAGGGAAGCTTTTAAATGTTGCTTAAGGAAAAGGAAATTCATACCGATTTTTAAGTGTTTGTAGTGTTGAGAATAATACCCTTTCTTTTAATGAAAACAAAAGATAATTTCATATCTACTGCTATTTGTATTGCCATGAGGTAGCCCTTTGTGAATAATGTAGGAAAAAATGTAGAATGAAACAACTTCTACATTTTTATGTTGGGATACCGAATACTTCATGGATAAAATTACTTAAACTTGAAAGTGTGTCTGGATATGACTGTTATAGTTACCTGACAAATTATTATGTCAGGCTGTAGATAAAAATGACCTTGAAGTTAAAAATGCTCATTTCAGGGTTCTGCAAGATTTGTGGATTCTTTTCTGTTTTCCTGCATTTGCCCTTTCATAATAAATCTTTGCAACATCTCATGGAGGTCAGTTGTTAGCATGAACGTGTTTTTAAACATTGCTGTTCGTGGTAGAAAATACCATTTTGCTATCAGCGAGGAGAAATTTCATGTTTGAAAGGTCAGATTTAGTACCCAGCCAAGTACATGGTACAATATTTACTGAGGACAATGGGATTGAAATTGTGATTCCCTTCCCTAAGAGTAAATTCCAGAAGAATGATACAAAGATGTTAATGGGTTTTGTAGGTTCTTTTTTTTGTGCTGTAATCATGAACACTGTTGTTCTGTGCATGTTTTATGTTGTGTGGAATAAAAGACTGCATGCCGTGCTTTATAATTGAAATGATTTATGAATCTGCAATTTCAAGAATGCAGTTAACATCATAGCGCTTTCTTTTACCTATTAATTGACCAGAAACCTTCACAATATTTTGCATGGCTGTGTAAAAGAAAAAAGAAATCTTAAAGGAGGAAGATACAAATGATCTTTATAGCAGAAAGTGAAAGTCTCAGTTATTTGATAAAAGCCTGGAAACAAATTTCAAACTTCCTTCCAGGCTGTAATTAACTTAGCAAGTTCTTGCTCTGAAATGTTGTCCTTTTTCTCTTCCTTTTTATTTCTTTTTTTTTTTCTTTTCTTTTTCTTTTTTTCTTTTAATCCAGTTAAAATCTTTATGGGAGTTGTTTCACATGATGTGCATGTAAGAAAAATTGACTCTTCTTACTTTTCAACTTTGTTCAGTGTCCTTTTGCTCACTACATATTCAGTTTGCCTTGTTTAACACACATTAATGATAACTAAATAAACAATCTAGTTTCTGAAGTGAACAGTACAAATACTTTGAACTCGTTGTTTTGCTTTGTTAGTAGAATTTTAGTACTTCCATGTTTTTAATACGAAATTGGAAACAGCAGCAGCGTTAAATTCTAACAATAATTAAATGTTCTGGATTGAATTTGTAGCATTGTAAACTTGTTGGAAGCTGCTGCAGAGTTTGCACTAACGTGCTAATAAACTTTGTGCTGTGTTTCCTATTTTCTGATATCTGACTACTGTAAACATTTCATATTGTATAGGTAATAAAGAAACAGCTTGGGATTTCTGGGCATGTGCATCGATTAATGGCTGGATCCATGGCAGGTATAGTTTTGCACTTGGATTTCGGACATGCCTTTTGTTGAGAAGTTAATATTCATTCAGAGGATGATTTGATGTGGTGTTGGGTCAAACTCCTGCAAATTTGTATTAAGCAAATATACTGGTAAATGGTTAATTTAATGTGGTTGCTTAGTTGAAATCTGTTTGTCTAAGAGTATTCTTTAAAAAAATATTTGTGCAGCTGGTGAATTCTGTGCTATGTTGTGAAGCTCAGTTTGTTACAGTCTTTTATTATGGCATTTAAAAAGTGCACAAACCAGTGTCATCAATATGGGGTATAAAGCTGCAGGTTCTGGTAGCATTAGCTCATCAGCCCCTCTGCCACTGCTGCTTGGTGGGAAATAAGCCCACAGAAAGAGAGAGAACTGCAGCTCCTAAATGAGTCGTTTCTTTGGATTTGCCAGAAATGTCTGTGCTTTTCCATGTCCAGTCCAGGATTGTTGTGATGCTCTTTAGATCATTTTGTGAATGTTAAAATCTCTCATTTATTAATTAGTGCAATAGCAGCAGAAAAACCCATCAGGAAACCGCCAGTGTATAGTTTGATTGTATATTTGTTTTCCTCTTACTAGTCACTGGGTCAAAAGTAGCTAAGAAAAAAACAGGGGAAGGTAAGTAACAGTGGACTGAGTTTCAATTGAAGGGATTCTTCATGTGCTTTTAATTTGTAAATAGCCCTAGTACTGTCTAGGGACAGTCCTTAAATAGTTATGGGTATTCATATTTCACGTCTTTTGGAAAAAAAATACTGGGATTTTTAATACTACCTTCAGTTAAACTAGGAAGATCTCATAAAAATATTCTGGCTTTGTGTGGCATTAGAGGAAAAGAATAAAATTAAACAATGAGAAGAGTCCTAAAAACTAATCTGTTTGCTAAGATATGTTCCAGAACTTGGTTGGCTTTCTATCTGAAAAGTCAAAAAACCCCCTAGATCCATAGATTTTTTTTTTTCCTTTTTTTCCTTTTCACTGGGTTTAACTGTTCTAAGGAACATTTTGCAATTCACTTTTACCCCTCAAAAGATTTTTATTGTTATTAGCTTTTCCAGGAGTTTTGTCAGAGATTTGGAACCTGATTTGGGAGGCGCTGTGAAAACACTGAATTATCAGCTTAATCTGTCAGAGTTGGATGGGGTGGAATTCTTCCCGTTAATAAATTAATAGCATCTGGCATTGTTGTAAGCACCTTACTGGTTGAATCTGGTTTGTGTGGTTAGAATAACAGAAATAAATCAATGTACAGAGCTATCTGGCAACCACGATCTGCTTTATGCGGTGTGCTTAAGTGCAATATACTCAATAGTTTCATTTTTAGAACCCCAAAAGTGAGGAACTGAGCTTGACTTGGGGGTTAAATGAACACAGCAGTCGAGTGTATATATATATATATATATAGTATCACATGTGAGTGTCTCACTGTTTGTTTACTAGGTGGCATTAACTGCTTCTTGGGATATTCTTTAGATAATAAGAGGCAGAGGGTTTATCTTAAGTATATCAAGGAGATATAGGGGAGGAAGGAGGCACTAAGAAAAGCAGAGAGTTTGAAATCTAGTAGAAGAGTTTTCTAGGTTTGCAAACAAAAAAGAAAAGACTTGAAAGCAATCGGTAGTATTTCTTGCTGTCCCTCCTGTGCTGGCTCCAATAAAGGATATTTTTCTGTTTCTTCCATACTTAAGCACTAAAGGAGATCATGTGCTGCACAAAGCCCAGTGTTGGTGCAGGGGGATCCTCACAGTTTCCTGGGACACAGTTTTAAGAAGTTAAGAATAGATAACCTGTGTTTCTTTTAACTTTTGGTCCCCTCCACACCAGCTAGCCAGGCAGCTGTCTGCTTTCACTTCTCTGTACCCCTGTACTTAAACCTTGTTTATGTCAGTGTTTCCAACGTGAGGAGTGGTCAGCAGACCTGAATCAGCTTCAAAGTGGTGGGAAACCTTTTAGTGTGTTCTGTAAGTGATAAACAGGATCAAAAGCATATCCATGGGGGAAACAAGGGCAGTGAGGATGGGGGTAGTGGAGGGAGAGAGAAGAAAAGCCTATTGTAATGCATCTACTTAAGGAGACCAAGTTGAAGTTACTGTGGAAACTCTAACTCTGAATTTCCTGAGTCTTGTGTGATTCAAATTTCAGCTGCAGCACTTCATTAACAGATAAGTAGTGTATAGCTTCTTTCAAGGAAAGACAGAGCTGGGCAGAAGAGAAATCATAGAGGTGGATGAGGTTTAGGAGAGAAAATTATCAATTAACAAAAAAAATGAACAAGCAACATTAAATAGAACATCACAGGATGATTTATAAATTAATTTTTTAAAGTTTTCTAATAGAAAAATCTAAATTAAAACACAGATATGTGTATTTCTTCTTCTGCAGTTGATTAACTTTAAAATAACAAAGCCAAAAAAGACTAGATGTTATCTAGAATAAACTCAAATCCCATTAAACTAATACAGAAAGTATGTTTTAGTTTTTAGCTTTTTACTTTTTGTAAAAGTGGTTGAAAATAGTACTGACTTAGTACTATCTAGGGGGATACTGTCTCCATTTTAAATAGTATGTAATTAACAGTTACCTATTTCAGTCAGCATTTAAAAAAGATCTGGTCTAGTTCTTCCAACATGCTGGGAGGGAAACAGAATTACATATGGAACATAAAGAAATATTAGGACAGATAAATTATGCCTTCTTTAATCTGTCTAATAAATATTTTTTGTCATTAGCAATTTCTGTGTATGTAGTTTCTGAAGCTTTGTTTTGTTCAGAAGATGCTACTTGGATAAATTAATCTTTATATTAACTAAGGAGCAAACCTGCAGTTCAAGGCTGTGTCTTGTGCTTATCACTTTTTGAGCTTTATTCCTCTGAATCTCCTGGCT
This sequence comes from Prinia subflava, assembly GCF_021018805.1. Lineage (NCBI taxonomy): Eukaryota > Metazoa > Chordata > Aves > Passeriformes > Cisticolidae > Prinia > Prinia subflava. The sequence goes on from NC_086255.1 coordinate 34,170,170, forward strand.
TAGTTTGATCTCTGGAGCTACTGATAAAGTACAAAGAGCATGATACAGAGATCATAAAAACTTGCATACCAGCTGTGTTTGCAATGTAAACGTATTTCACTTTATGTTTTTTCTTGCTCCAGATAGTTTTTTAATTTTATTTCCAAAGAAGGAAAATTACTAAGAACAGAGGGATAGTAGGGAAATTGGGAGACAGATGAATCCCTGTAGAGCTAATCTCACTGTTAACTCCCAAAGCCTGGGAAACAAATAAGGGACAGTCTAATGTGCTTCACTGTCTTTAGTCTGTGTAGCCCGGTGTCTTGTCCCCAGGAGTGGTGAAAGGTGCTTGAGGACAATATGGGAAGTGAAGAAGGGTCTTTCCCTGGCTTCTGAGTCAGCACTGGCAGTGCAAAAGCCTGCTGGTTTTGAGGAAGTGGCTTTTTCAAGGGAGTAGCTACATTGCCTACTATGATTATTTCAGATCAGACAGTGGGAATTGCTGTATCTGTCTCTGAACTGGTGATACACTGTTGAATCTGTCCTGTTTAACCTACCCCAGGAGAGATTTTTGGCTTAGCTATCATTAATGGGGATAGGCTTTGCTTTTTCGAGCCTGGGAGTGAGCCTTAAGATGCTGTGGTCTGACTTCTCATAACACAGTATTTAGGGAGGAGAGGTGAGATGAGTCACTCTGTAGGCTTCACCACAATGACTTTGTGTCCCACAGCTGACTGCCCATTCCTCTTGGAGAGTGTCTCTCCTGAGCCCCAAAAGAAATCTTGATCCCTTGTGTGTACATTTTCCTTATATGAGCAGTAAAGCAGTATCATGCCTCTCCTAGTTACTACAAAACAGCCTGTATTGTGGCTGATGGGCCAAATCCCCTTTTTACTTCTTTCATTTTTTTCCAGAAATTCATGGCTAGAGGATTTTCAGAAAAAAAAATTCTATTTAAATCCTTACTACATACAGTTTCTTTCATTTTCATTTGTGTTTTGTTGTGGGTTTTTTTTCGGGGAGGGTTTTTGGGGGGGTGGTTTGTGTTTTGTTTGTTTTGGTTTGGTTTTTGTTTTGTTTTAATTGTACTGTTTTCAGGCTGTGTTCAATAAATAGTGCATTCACCAAGCTCTTGGTTCATGTGTTGCTAGCCTTAGTTCAGAGGAAGTTCCTGGATAGGTATCAGTGCATGATTGGAAAGAGAGGAATGGGTGAAGTCTGTTTTCTGAAGTGGGATGATTTTCCTGTGCACTCTTAAGCTCTGTAGAAGTGCTTTCCCCTCCCTCTTAATTTTTTTAAACTGCTTGGATTAATCTATGTTATGGTATTTCTGGACATCTCAGGGAATCCATTAGGAAAAGGCTCTAGACTGAGGGATTGTATTTCATGTAAGTCAGTGGAAAGAGTCTGAAGTTGGTGTAGAGTTTTGCAGCTTCCAATTGTTGAATCCTGTGGGTGAGACAACTTCAGAAATAAACTGCAGATGTCTGCTTTTTGTTCAGAGGATTTGTCCAAAGTCTCCAAAAGAGGTGTTTTTGTCTTCTAAAATGAATTACTGGTGGGATAATCCAGAATCCCACAAACTTGGCTCTCAGTTGAGAGTTGACCAGTGTCAGGTTTTTGGATAGCTCACTGTGGTTTTTTTTCCCTCACCATCTAATCCTGATACCTTTCAGTTCATTCAACTTATCAGACCAGTGGTTTTTTGGTTTTGGGGTGGTTTTGTTTATTTAACTCCAGGCATAAAAGTTACTAAGAGCTTGTTAGCAGGAGTTATGTCGTGTTTGGATTTTGTTGTTGGTTTGTGTTTGATTCATTTTCTTCCCTCGTTATGGATTTCTCTTGGCCTTGTGGAAAGGAGGGGAGATGATACAGCTACAAAAAGAGATGTTATTAAGAGACTATTAAAACTTAAGAGGAAGTGACAATTTCCTGCCTGCATAAAAAGTGTGCTTATCTTCTGTAAGACCAATTTTTAAAAGTTACACTTGGCTAAATCAGAGCAGTTGCTAGGAAACAGTGCCAATTACAAAGGTTTTTACTTTCTTTTTCTCCTTTCCCCTTTTTTGTTTTTTTGTTTGAGTTTTGTTTTTTTGGTGGGGTTCTTTTGGTGACTGTGGTGTACCATCAGAAAATGATTGCTGTTGTTAGTCAACATTTTTAACTATTCCCTCCAAAGAACTTGCTAGCCATTGAATGGTTTACCTCAATAACTAGCAGTGGGAAAGAATTTGTTACTCAGGTAACTGTTAGAATTGTTGTTTTCTGTATGGACTTGCATTTCCAAAATTGCAAGTTGGTCAGCATTTAAACTGTTTTGAAGTAGCTCCTAACGGGATGAGTTCTAAGATTTAAATTTTTTTCCTTTTATTTTGCATCTTAAGTCCAGCAAGCTTTTCTGCTCAGTTTAAAAATAGAAGTCCTGATGTAACATGAACTATTAAAATGCAGTAATGCAACACAGTTGAGTACTTCTCATCAGTATGAGCCTGGTTCCATTTTAGATGTAATTAGAATATATTTAGTGTCTCATTAGAATATGCTTCATATTTTCAGATAGAGTAGATAGATACATGTATCTATACCCAGTAATCACACCAAATTCTGACAGAACATTTTTAGACTAAAACATGCACATTTGGTGGTTTGAATTTTTTTTAATGTGGTAGGATTAGGTTTGATGGTTGCAATCCAGTAAAGCTGATGTACGTGACTAGCCTGATTCTTAGGACCAATGAATTTCAATAAGATTGTTCAGGTGAATATAGTCAAACCCATAAATCTTTGAATATCTACGCCTAGGTGTGCTGCTTCAGTGAACACCAAGTACAAACATGAATCCTTTGTGTGTTGCTGGAGTTAGTGTTTCTCTTCTCTGATTACAAGTGACTTCAAGTGTTTCTTTGACAAAATAGTTTGTATATGCAATTGTATTCACTGCCAGAAAAGGAAATTCTACTTTTCAAGATAATCCTAGAATCAGATAAGGTGTAGGTGAGTTTTGTTTGCTTGTTTTGTTTTTGTTTTTAATAAAGGTATTACAGCAGTGATTTGTACTTACCCTCTTGATATGGTTAGAGTTCGCCTGGCGTTCCAAGTAAAAGGGGAACACAAGTACATGGGAATTATCCATGCATTCAAGATGATTTACACAAAGGTATTTTTTCTTTCAATCTTCAGTTCTGTCAAAGCAAGATATGCTCTTTAAATACTGTTGCACTGCATTGAATGTAGTGGCTTAGTGCAATATAATATGACTTCATTTGTGCACTTTGAATTTTTTAATGTAAGAAGTTATTTGGATGCTGCTTTTGACTTAGGCTGCTAAGCTGTAGCAAAGGTTCATGTAAGTGGGAGGTCAGAAACAGCAGAGAAGCTGCTTGTCAAGAAAAGTAATAATGTTAGCAAAAGATTTGGGGAGGAGGGCTATGTGTAATGCATAAATGCTTCCAGTTACGATGTTGGGTGTAGATTTTTCTCCTTCATTTTCACTTATTTATCTCCTATGGAGCCAGGCAGTTGTCCCTTCAGTTCTTGAGGCCCAGGAAGCAGAACATGGCATGAGCTCCTTGGTGGTAGATGGTGCTAGTCAGATTGCTGTCATGGGAGCCCGTATGAACAGTCAGGTAACCCAAGACACTTGTGTTTCTTGCCACAAATGCTGCTGTGTTTTTCTTTCAAAGGAAGGTGGTTTTAGTGGGTTCTACAGAGGGCTGATGCCAACTGTGGTGGGAATGGCACCATATGCAGGTAAGTTAAAGCCAGAACGTGGCAGTTCTGTGCACTACTAAATTTGTTTAATATATTTGCACACCTACATAATTGGCTTTTCTGTCCTAGTCATCTTCAGTGATCCTCCTTAAAAAGCCTCTTCAGTAGTCAAAGCCTAGCTTTTCTGCAGTTTGGAGTTGAGAGTGGAAAAAGGTAAACCAGTGGTTGTGTTGTACTTGCCAGTTTTCCCCCAGGAAAACATGGAGGCTGTTTCTCTGGAGCAGGCAGATCCTTGGGAGCGGGCGCTCTGTAAATGGAGCCTCGGAGCTCCGTGTTGGCTCCATCTCCTGGTGGCTTTTGCAGAAGGACTCCCGCACGTGGAGCAGCGATGTGGGACAGAGGAGCAGAACAGCCCGGCTAAACTGGCTAAACTACACTCGTCTTGAAAAGCTGAGAGATGTCCCTCAGCTAGAAAGATCTCAGAAGCAAGGAAAGATTCTTGACAGCAATCCAGTAACCTAAAACTTGCAGTCTAGCTCATTTAAAGCAGTCTTGTAGCATTATACATAAACACAAATTAATTTGGACAGAAGTTACTGTAGAAGCTCAAAATATTGTTTATCTTTCTGCTTAAGAAAAAACTGGAAAAGAACTGGAAAATAGTTTCATTTTGTAAATGCAGCTTTCTGTTTATGATGATACATCAACAAACAGTTTGCTTTTTTATGAAAGTACATAAAGTTAAATTTCCTTTTAGGTTTTTCGTTTTTTACCTTTGGTACCTTAAAGAGCATTGGACTTGCTCAAGCACCCAACTTGCTTGGACGGCCTTCCTTAGATAACCCCGAAGTCTTAGTTTTGAAAACACATGTGAACCTGCTGTGTGGTGGCATAGCTGGAGCAATAGCTCAGACGATATCGTAAGTTTGGGTGTGGGGCTGGTTTTCCTCTCTAGAGCTGTTCATTCCAAAGAAACCTTTATCTGACACAATTTTATCTAAGTCTAATTGTTAGTAAGGTTTTAAAATTGAACAAATACTGGAACTCGGGTGTTTCCTGTTGTTTCACTTACTAAATATCCATTTAATCTTCAGAGTCTTTTAAGAGTTATCCAGTGAGTCAATTAAACAATTTCAAGCAAATCTGCTAAAATCCACTTTCTGACCCTGAACTTAATCTGCAGAATTTTATTATTCTAATTTACTTGCAAATTTATGTAACCTGGGAAGCCATAAAAACCAAAAGAACCCCAAAACCAGACAAGTCTTAGATATTGTATTTGGCATTTCTGTTACTTTGCTTGCTTTTCCCTTTTTCACCCTGTCCTTGTTCTATTTTATTTTGTCCATAAAAGAAGTTAATTTAATGGACTTGTATGGCATGGATTTTTCACTAAATCACTGGATTGCAAGTATAATTGCCTATTACTCTTTAAATAGTTAATTTTATTTTTAATGCAGGTGCCCTCTCCCTTCAGCATTTTAGACTGTGTTATACTCTCATCTGACCTTCGTGTGTCTTCCTTACTAGTGCCAAATGGAATATATTAAGAGCTCTGGTTTGCTGGTTTTGGTTGTGTAAGGGGACTCTTCCTTTTTGGAGAGCTTTCAGCTGTGTTGAAAGTCTAAGCTGGATTCCCAGCTCGCTGAAGAGGCAGCTTGGAGGTTGCGAGTGGACTTTCCTGTATTCTTGTTTAAACAATACTCAAACAGTTGTCACACATCTGCTTGAACTGCTGTTTCAATATCTTCTCTGCAGATATCCCCTGGATGTAACTCGCAGGCGAATGCAGTTAGGAGCAGTTCTCCCAGACTCTGAAAAGTGCCTGTAAGTATTTCCTTTCCGTCTGAACTGAGTTCTTGGACATCTGAGCCAAGTTCGGTTCTTAATTTTAAACTTTAACACTAAGAAAACAACCACCCCCACCCCCTGAACTACTGCATTGTTGATTTCTTCATTCCTTTAATAAAGAAGTTTCCCCACAGACAAAAGCTGCTGTTATAAATCTGGATAATATCAATATCAATCTGAAAAAATACCTGAAATAATGGTGGCATTCTTGTTAGTCACCCTGTATTTATATTAGTAAAATGCTTTTTCTGTATTTTAATGCAGTTTGTGCTACCTTTAATATCAGCAAGATGTCTAAAAGAGAGGTAGAATGCTTCTACTGAAATGAAATAGTTTCAGAGTGTATTTTAATGGTGCAGAATCTGTTCCATAAGATGATTTTGCATAATACAATTTCATTTGAGCTTTCTTGCACTTACAGTAATCTCCTGCACCGTTGTTGAAGTTCCTCCAGTAGAAGTGGAAGCACCATAATAACTTAAAATCATAATAGTATTAAATCAGCTCTCATCTTGAAAAACTTTTTGAATTTCAAATTGTCTCAATCAAGTTCAATTCTGGGACAGTTTTCTCTTGGTTAGTTTCAGTCTGGTGGAATTGTGTGTCTGAATCCAGTGCAATTCACTGTGAGTCTCCTCCATGGAAAGTTGGATCCTAGCAAGAGCAGCCTGAGTGATCTTTGACAAACAGCCTCAATGTTGTTTAACTGTGAAGATTCTGTTCAGTTTTCTTTACCAGCCTTTTTTTTTTGCTTGGATATTTTCCATTCCTGCTGATTTTAAAATAAAAATGTGTTCGTTGTTCTCAGGATTTTACTTTTTGCATTTGAGAGGACTACTTTTACAGACACGAGGCTTCCCAATATAACGATTTTATTGTGACCATATAGAGAGCTGTGCTGTGAAGGAGAGACAGAGGGATATCTTTAGAGGATGAGAGCATAAAGCAAGCAGGAAGTCTCAAAGCTTTGGAACATATGGAAGATGCTCTGCAAGAGCACTGTCTTCAATAGCATGGAAATACCAAGCACCTTAAGTTCTTTCTATTTCACGTCTATGTGCTTAGTTTCAATACCAGTATGTGAGGAAAGTTCTCTTTGCATCTATAGAACAATTTCTCCTTTTAATAAGGTCAAATATTATGTACTCAGATTACTGCTTGTGAAAGGAATTGATACCTCTCAGCTCTTTCCTGCCAGTTAGGCAATAGAATGGGTGGAGCCGTTCTGGTGTAAAATACCTTCATCTCTATTGTAGGACAGGTGTTTTCAGACTGACACTCGTTTAGCTGGGACTGCACTGTCCTCTCTCCAATTCCCAGCCTGTGGGCCCAAATTTCTTGTGGAAGCTCAGAGTGTCTTTTTACTCGTATGTGGCTTTGCTATATGGAATGGGCTTTTCTCCATGGGTCTCTTAAAAGCCAAGTTAAAAGTGCCTTGTATTTAAAGAAAATGATTTTGATACTGAATATGTGTCTCCAGTAATGATCCGAGTTGTTGTTTTTCCAGTACGATGGTGCAGACACTGAGATACGTGTATCGCCAACATGGAGTACGAAGAGGGCTGTACCGCGGCTTATCCTTGAATTACATTCGCTGTATTCCGTCCCAGGCCGTGGCCTTTACCACATACGAACTTATGAAACAATTCTTGCACCTCAACTGATTCTTTCTTCAGAAGACTTCTCTGTAAAACTACACTTTCAATCCTCAAATGATGTTGATGACTAAATTACTTGAAGTTTAAAAAAAAAGCTTTCAATTACTGTGGACCTGCTGTTGTCTGATGTCCTTATTTGCCAAAATGTGGTTAACTTCCTGGAGTCAAAACCGGGTGACACATCAAAATAAACATTAGCTAGCTCTAAACACCTTTTTTGCACTTGATCTTCTAGGCTTCATTAGATGAATTGTAGGAATGACACAGTTTGGGAGATGAGACCCAAGTTTTATACGGGTTCCAAACTGTAAATTATTTAGCTTTATCACCATTCCAGGAGTTACATGCTGCTGATTATGCTGCTTTTTAAGCTAGTAATTAGGCATCTGTTGTTTTTTAAAAATTAAATTGAATAAACTGATTTGAACGTAAGGCAATGATTAAGGCAATGATTCAGATCCTTGCCAGGTCTGCAGAAGCTGAGCTTGGCAGACCACACTTTAAACAGCCTTTTATTCTTGTTCTGTACAAGTTTTCTGTATGCAAGAACAATGCATTTGTCTTCAGACTGCTACACAGGAAAAGTCTCTTCAGCCACTTCAGTTAGAACCAGCAAGATGTATTTAGCAGTATTAGAAATCTTGCAATGTGGAAAACAGTTTCTTGGTATACATCCTATTCTAAGAAATGCTGTGCTACACCAATAAAAGCAGGGTGGAATTTTACAGGGATGAGTGCTAGCAAAGATGTCCTTGTGGTGGATAGTAGGGACCTAATCTTGGAAAGCTTTTCTGTGGAGCTGAATGTCCTTGATTTGGTTTATTCAAGGCTGAGTACGTTATGTACTTCCCAGTACTAGCTGGTGTAAACAGGTTTTTCCCTACCCTAAACCGTGGTGATAAAGAAGACTGCATGCTGCTGCATTTACTTGTTTGGGCATATGGACCACATCCAACCTCACGCAGAAAAGAAAATTTAAGATCGTATACAGTGAATAAGTCTGTAGGTGTGTGTATGTACTGTTTCTGAAGTTATGGTATGCAATAGACTATTGCATGTTTGCCTCTTCCTCTAATTCCCCTTCTGGAAGGAATTATTTAAACATGATTTGCATTGGTACTCTTGATTTTATTCACTTGATTCAGGAAACTGTAAAGCATTTATTTCATGTAAGTGATTTATTTATTGTAAATATTTTAGCGTCTTCTAAGAATTGGCAATGGTTATGTCAAGTGGTGGGTGGTAAGACTCAGTTTTGACAAATTTAACAAACTGGATTTTCAGTTACATTTTCAATACCAACTTCTGTTGCTCAATTTTTGCCCCCAGTTTCTTAAAGTTATGTATTTCTTTGAAATCTATGGTGTAGCTATGGACAGAGGATGAAATGTATCTGGACATATTTTATTAAAATTTTTGAACTAATGTCTTTGTGTGTTTTGTGTGTGTTGCAACCAGGAAGAATACATGTTTCTGGAATGATCTGAGTTTGCCCTAATAGGTAAATATGCACAACACTGTCGTTCTTAATTAAATGACAACAAATATGCTTTTTCATCTACTCTTTAGTTTCACATAAAGGAAAACTAGCCAATATCACAATTATTTCTGACATTTTAAAGTTCTTGCACTAGAGATAAATTCACTGTATCAAGAAAATGAAATGCCTTTCTGTGTCTTGTTTTGCTGTGTGAGCAAATAAGCCGGTTCATTTTCATGTGAGTACTGTTAGGGGTTATTAGTTTTACATCTCTATTCTACTACCAGGGATATATTTGAGGAGCGTTGTGATAAGTTAAGCAGTTGTTATGCAGAATAAAGCAGAATGCAGCGTGTTGATGCCTGAGAGGAAGAGAACATTAAAAGTGTCTCCTAAATACTTGAGTCTGGTATTGAATGTGAAAAACATACCTACTTGATGGAGCTGTGCTGTATTTTCAGAATCAGCTTTTCAAAATAGAATTTAACACTGTATGGAAGGGTTCTAATACAAATTCCTGAATTTACACATTTATACTTGGAAAATGCTGATGTTTCTTAAAACTGAAAACATTTTTCACAACCTCTGATGTCAGAACACTTGTGTCCAACTCTCTCCCTAGAGATTCCCCAGACTGGTTGCCCTTCAGATAACTTACAAAAGATATTTAAAGCCCACTTCATGAACATACTCTTTTGAGATATTTCTTTCCTGGTGTATGGGAGATGTATAGGCAACATGAAAGAGACTACAGCACACAGGTTTAGCAAGTGTTCAAAGCATTTATGTAATCTCTTGATGTTGCACCACATTATGACTGCATTTAATAATATCAACAGGCAACTATTAAATGATAATTAAGCTTCTCTTAAAGAATAAAGTTGCAATGGGAAGCAACATTAATGTAGTTTACTGCATATATTTTAGGACTATCCCAAATAAAATTGAAAGGGCTAACTTAAGAATGTTCTCACCTTTTAAAATTCACCAAATTGAACTTGATCCTTCTGTTGGGATGTCTAACCACGGGCCAAAACTGTCGTTTTAGCAGCAGAGCGAAACCTGTACATCTGAAACATGAGAATTATCTCAGCAAACCAGCGACCACGCATCTTTGAGGGGAAAGGTTGGACTCTGGGGCTCAGGTTGGCCCATTAGCGAATTGGGAGCGGAAGGCACGTCCGGCATTACCCCGTACCCCGCACCAGTAGCAGAAGTGGGGTCGGGGTGGGGCAGCACTTGACAAAAGTGCGGATTATCCGCGGGCACGGCTGAGAGGGAGGCGGCTCTGCCTCGCCGCCCCTCACGGCGCGGGCCCCGCCCCTCCCCGAGCGCTGGCGCGAGGAGCCGCGCGCCGCTTCGCGCCTTCGGCTCGCGCGCGCGGGAACCGCCGGCCCCCGCCGCGTCCCTTTGGCCGGGCCGAGCCGAGCCGAGCCGGGCCGGGCCAGGCCGAGCCCAGCGCCGCACGGAACCTGCCCATGGCCGAGAGGTAGCGGCCGAGTGCGGGGAGCTCCAGCTGGGCGGAGACCGCCGGGAGCGCGGGGAGTTTGAACTTTAAAATCGCTCCCGGCTGCGGGCGCGGGAAGCTGGGATGGGGTTCTGAGGGCTGACGGGGCGGCGCCGGCCTTCCTCGGGCATGGGCGAGAGGTGGGGAGCGCTCGGGACTGCCGCGGATAAGCCGTGAGTCCCCTCTGCCGGGGCTGTTGGCGCTGGGCACGGGCCCGCGGGGCCCGGAGCGGGCTCTGCCCCGCCCGCCCCGCAGCTCCCCCAGGCATCGCTCGGGGACAGGACTGCGGCAGGTTCGGCCGCTCTGCCTGGTGTTTTGGCTATTGGAAACTGAACCTTGAACATCAGTTTTCTAATCAGCTTCAGGTAATCGGTAAAATGTAGTCCTCCGTGTTCGAGGTATTTGTGTGACTGTGGGAGTTCGTGCGTGCAGGGAGATACAAGCTTTCTCAGAAGCACAGGGTTTTGCAGTACAGTTATAATTAGCTTGCAAGTGCTTACGGATATCTGGACACAAAAATGCAGCACTAACTGTAGTAAATACCAAGTTGCTTAATACTTGTAGAGATTTCCTACACTCTGGCTGTACAGAACTGAAAAAAAACCCAAACAAAATATTTATAAAAATCGAAGAGGAGTAAAATTCGGTTTATATTTGAAGCTTTCCCTCTTTTTGTATGTATGTTGGCTGTTTTCAAATAGCGTGGTGTTCTGTCTTTGTAATAAGCTTTTACTTCAGTTTTCAGAAGAAAGCGGCTGACTCGCCTGATACAATCCTCAAGCATGGGCTGAACAACAGATACCGTGTGCTGGAAGTCAGCGTAATCCAGAGAAATGGAAGCGACCCTGAGAAACACCTGACAATTACAGCATCTCCCTCACTGGAAAATACAGAACTGTGCATTCTGAGGAATGGCTGGTAATCCATACAGATACATAGATTTTTTGAAAAGAGAGTGAAGTACTGGATTACTAACTCTATTTTGTTTGTGTTGTCTTTGAGCTGAGTTTTACAGCCTTAAAAGTGAACCTGAAACAATCTTTGTTTAATGTAGTATTATCAACATGCTAGCATAATGGATATCGTCTTGAGAGACCTGGTAATGTCAGGTAATATGTGTTGAGTGGTATTGCTACCTTGCAGGTTTTGTCATTGTAAAAATGCCTTTATTCACTGTCAGGATTTCTTCAGGTCAGCTTCTTAAAAAAACCCAACCCAGCATTTTAAGGAATGTGGAATCTGCTCTGTTAATGTGTTATTTCTTATACCCTGTGTCTGTCATTTGCAAATCATTGTGTCCGGGTGTTCCCTTGCAGGGAGTCTGTGCCTGTTGTCCCAGGGGACATTGTCCATCTGGAAGGGGAGTGCAGCTCTGGCACCTGGGTGATAAATGCCCAGTGTGGATACCTGGTGCTGTACCCTGACCTGCTGCTCTCGGGCACCACCATCTCCAGCAGCATTCGCTGCATGAGGAGGGCAGTGCTGAGCGAGCGCTTCAGGGTGAGTGCTGATTCCACACTGCCAGTGAGGGACTGTGCCACTGGCACTGGTGGGTTAGCTCACTACTAAATCTGCCTGTGAGGCTGTATTGCAAAATGTCATTATCAGCAATTCGCAATGTTTACAACACAGAGTAGTTTGGGGTGGAAACTGCTTCTAGTTGAGCTTCTCTTATTTTTGGAGAACTGCACCTGAAATAATGCAGTACTCTTAATACAGCTACGGGGCTAAAGAACTGGTCTCTCCACTTACAATTCTGATAATTTTTTAAAAAATCTCTTGCCACATTTTGTGTGGATATGCATCCTATGTGAGGGATGTGCCTCTTGCCATCCATATGAAAACATAACTCCACCTGGCCAAGTTAAGAACTTCTGAAAAATTTAGGGAATTCAGTTAATACTTGGTCTGGGCTAACCCTGGAATCTGAATCCAGCTGCTTGATCTTGGAAAGAGGAGAAGTTTTAGTGGTAATGTCCTTGCTGATGTATGAGAAATATGCTGATAAATAGAGACCCAACAGCTACCAGTTCCAGCTGATGAAAACTTCCAGACATGATCGGAATATAAATCCAAACGAATAAGGAAATTTTAATGGAGTGGTAAACAGCCTGGCTGGGAACCTGTGACTGAAACAAGAAAATGAACTATGGGAGACTGAGACTGTGAAATGGTCTTCAACCCTTTTTTAGAGGAGTAAGGGGAATAAAATAACTGGGACAATGCACACGGTCCTGACTTGGATAACACCATCCAGCTGCTTGTGAGTGCAATCCACAAGTGACTGGTTTGTAAGAGATCCATAACACCACAGTGTTCAGGTTTCCAGTTTGGTGATGACTCATTTAAACGTAATTTACTACCACTTTCAGTTCTTGTGAGTGTCCAGAGCCCAGCCCTGCTGGTGGGTTTCTGAGACATGTTGGTGATACATGGAATGATTTTCCTGTGAGCTGGTAACACACAGGAAACTGCTTCCTGCAAGAAATATGTGTAAGATTCCAAAGGTATGTATTTACATTAGGAAATGGCCACAGGCAAAACTTTCTCAAATTTCATTTTAATCTGTGCCTTTGTTTCTCACCTGCCAATCATGTAGGGGTTATATCCTGACATTGTCAGGGGTGGGATAAACGTGAGAGATAAAGCAATAGGAGAGATCCATTCCAATTCAGCTGCTCTCATAGGCAGGCTTGACTAGATAATCATCACTGAGGTGAAAGCTGTCATGATCTTGTAGTTAAATAAGTGCAGGCTGTGATGTGCAGCAAATAAAATCCAGAAATTTTACAGAAAACTAGCATGAAGTGGCATAAATCCTCACGTATGGCAACGTGTGTTGCAGGGCTCCGAGGCGGGTTCGCGCCAGATGCTCGTTGGTACAATTCTGCATGACGTTTTCCAGCAGTCAGTAACCAATAACTTGAGACCAGAAAAGGTACAAGAACTAGCAAATAAAATTGTGTATGGACAAAAATATCTCAAAGAAATGTAAGTAGCATTACAGCTGTCTTTTGTGTTCTTTAACTAGCAGATGAAGTGATACTTTAAAAAATGTAGCACTGGTATCAGGAGAGATTACCGTTCTGCCACAATTTTGCTTAATGGAAATCGAGGATCTTTTAGTAAGATAATTCCCTATGTGATAATTTGATTTGCCTTCCCTGCTGAGCTACTTCTATAGATCTGAACTAGTCTTTTGGAGTAACTGTGTGTCAGGAGGTTTTTTTTTTACTTTCAGGCCAAGCAGGTTGTGGTGTTTGTGTCTGTAACATTAGATTTCCAGGCATCTCCCAAAGCTGATTTGAATGGGACAAATGGTTAATTATGATCCTCAGCAATGAACCTAGAACCCTGTGACTGACCAAGAATTGAATGTCTGATAATTTCATATCTTTATCAGGTTGCTTAAAAACTCAGTTGTTAGAAGACTTTTAGCTTCTTTTCTCAGCAAAGCTGATAGAAATGCTAGCCAAACAGTCTTAATATTTCCATCAGAAAATGGGAATATGAATAGCTGTTAGTAGTAACATTTTACTGCAGACTTGATTAAAATACAATTCTACTTATGTAGATTAAAAATCATTATATTTAGACTGTTTTAAATTGTATGTTGGGCAATGTCAGTATCTGATAGCCTCATATGAGTCAGAAGTTAAAGTTGTAGTGGTAAGATTTATTACTCTTAGTTCTATTATGAAGATAATATTTTGAATTGTGGCTGCTAAGATTACTTAAAGGCCTTTATGTCCCTCTGGGCCTCTGTGAAATTGTTAATTTGCAAAATTTTTTTGCATATGTAGGCTATTGTTTGTTGGGATTGAAAATTAAGTTGCATAACTCTGCTGCCCATGTTCGTTTGCACTCTTTTTGTGCAAAATTCACTTGTATTTCTCTGTTGCTGTAGAATAATGACATTATTGCCAGTGTTTGCCAGCACTGAATTATCTAATGCCACACGATTAGATTCTGTGTCGTGTTCTGTCAAAATGTGTGTAAGGAGAAGATGAGGCTATCCAGACTAAAAGCAAATGATCTTTTAATTTTTTTCAATGTTGCATGAATTGTATGAACAGCCATTTTTAAGTGTATGAGTCTGGTACTCCTTCTCTGCAGTCAAACTTAATTTTGTTTCATCGCATCTGCCATGCTGATGCCCTCATTGTGCTGTACCTGTTGTTTCAAAGGTTACATCAGAAATGGATGTTTTGATATAGTATATCCCTTGTAACAGATGTTCACTTAATAGTTCTGAGCTGAGTTGAACCTCTATGAAACTGTCATTATCTACAGTTTATGAACATTTATAAAAGCTTGACAGTTACTTCCAATGATCTTGTTGCTACTTGAGATAAATCTCTTTAGTACCAGCAGCAGATGTAATACTTTGTTTCCTTAAATTCTTTTTTTTTTTTTTTTAGGTATCACTTAAATCTGAAACAAGCACAAATAATGCAAGAAGTAGAAGAATATTTGCCATCATTTTTTAAGTGGGCGGAAGACTTCATGCACAATCCAGCAAACCAAAACAAAATGCAACTAAAACTGTAAGAAGCCAGATTTAAAAGTTTAAACCATTCTATGTTGTATTTCTTGTTTAGTTCGCCTGAAATTTTTAGAGCTTCTTATGCACATGTGTTGGGTGGTTTGGAGCTCGTTCATGGCCTCACTGACCGTAGAGCTGACCTGGTGCTGCATGCTCAGCTGCCACTGAGAGTGCTGGGCAAGACAGGAGGCCTGAGGGTGAACTGACTCACTTCAAATCCTTGTGACCAGCCTGGTACAAACCAGAGCTTTGAGGGAGTGGAAGAGCAGGGATACTTGAGCTGCTGACTGAACTGGGAGTTACTGTAGTTCTGAGCAAGACTACAAATCAGAATGTGAAACTATTAATCAAATGGAATTCTTGACTAATAGAAAAGATTTTGGTGAAATGGGGATTTTACTCAACTGCTGCTGAGCTCTTCTTGTCTGTGGCTTCTTGCTGTTAATTGTAATAACCATATGGTGTGAAAGTTTCAGTGAAATGAAACTCAGCGGGTCTGAGTAAAACCTGTATGCAACTGTCAAGTGCATGATAGAGTGTGGTTGTTGAGAAAAGACCAAAAGCTATTAAAAACTATTTAAAGACTCATTTTAACTTTGAAATTTAGTTGAATAGCAAAAACGAATAGCAATAGTTAGTTTCTGATATGTTGCTTTCTCTGTTAATGGGAACATTTGTTTGAGTGAGACTCGATGCATTTTATTTCTAAAGTTAGTTCCTAAAGGGCACTTGTAATGCAGAAATATTATATCTTCAGTTGCAACACATTTTAATGTTTAAATATTAATAATTAAGGGAAATTGTTTACTTCTGGCTTAATTTTCTCCCTAGGTCAAATGGTGGAAAAACCGAAGATGTGTCTGCTAAGATACAGATTGTAGATATCTTGGACATTGAAGAGAATATCTGGTCTCCCAGGTTTGGGTTGAAGGGAAAGATTGATGTTACAGCCAGGGTAAAAATCCATTGCCAGTCTGGAGTACAGTCTCGGATAATGCCTTTAGAGCTCAAGTCTGGCAAGGAATCAAACTCTGTAGAGCACAGAAGTCAGGTACAAACACCACATCTCTAATTTCACTGTCAGTGGCTGTGGATACTTTCCTGTTAGGTGATCTATTTTAGGTCTTATGAATATGAGGCACTTTGTATGTGCTGTAATCTAAATTCATGGATGGCTCATCCTGGCATGCCCAAAGCTGCTGGTATAAAATGAAAGTGAACTGAGTTGTAAAAAGTATATACATTTACCTCTTTCAAACACACTTCTGGGTTTTATGCTGAAATGTTCATTCTTTAGTCTCTTCTTACTACATTCAAATTTTAGGTTGAAGCAAATTATTTCAGAAACTAGTGTTATGCATAGTTGCACATAGTTGGCCTGATTTAGAGAGGTAATAGCTTGTTATAAGGTTTTAGAGATGCCTTTTAATGTAAGTCCTTGGTCAAGCTTTTACTACTTACAGCCTCTAGAAGACTTGTGATAATAATGGTTGTTTAGCCATGGAAACTGTGGAAGAGCTAAATACAGTTTAGAATGTATTTTGGTTTTAATAGTGTGCTGGTTTTGACTGGGGTTAGCAGTAGTTTTCTCCACAGTAGATAAGCGTGGGCTGTGTTTTGGGTTGGTGCTGGACACAGGCTGAGAACAGAGATGCTGCTGCTGTTGCTGAGCCCCGCTCACAGAGCCAAGGCCTCTCCTAGGGCCACGCTGGGGAGGAGACTGGGGTGGTGGGACTGAGGGGACACAGCCAGGGCAGAGCAGCCCAGGATCAAAGGGCTGTTCCACACCAGTAGCTGGTCATCATACTGGGATCTAAGGTGGGGGAGAGGAGGAGGAGGAGGGGTGGGGGGCACTGCAAGGCTTGGAGTGATGGAGCTTTGCCTTCCCAAGGCATTCCATGGGATAGGGCCCTGCTCTCCTGGGGTGGTTGAACACCTGCCCAACCACAGGAAACTGTGAATTAATTCCTTCTTTTGCTTTGCTTGCCTGTGTGGCTTTGCTTTTCCATCTTAAACTGTCTTTATCCCAACCCTCAACAAGGGTGAGGGAGCGAGAGAGCAGCTATGTGGTACTTGATTGCTGTTTGGGCTTAAACCACAACAACTATATTGGAATAAGTTTGTGTATAATGTTTGCAGGTTATTCTGTACACATTGTTGAATTTAGAGCGGAGAGCAGACCCTGAAGCTGGGTTTCTGCTTTATCTAAAAACTGGTACAATGTATCCTGTTTCTGGAGCTCGAATGGACCGAAGAGGTAAAGTTGTTCCCCTTCTCTGGAAACCATAATTCTCATAAATATTACTAAAATCTTTCTTTATAACTGTAAAGTTTACTTTATGAAAACAGCTGTACTTGAGGGGGGGATGCTTCACTTGTTACAATGTTACTAAGCTTATGTTAAAAATGCTGTTGTTTTATTAATATTGGGCAAGGGCTTTGCTATTTGTGAATAATCAGTGCTTAGCTGACTAAAAAGTTTGATAGCTAATCTGTTTCGAGGTAGAAATTTTTACCAACAAAAACATTAGCTGAGTTTATTCTTTTCTTGACAGAATTAATGAAGTTAAGAAACCATGTGGCCTTCTACTTAAGACACAGTACCTATAAATCTGATGTGGGAAGGCAGAATTCACAGCTTGCTGCTTTGCCTCCTGTGATTGATGACAGTCAAGCATGTAAACATTGCTCCCAAACACACAACTGCTTTCTATACAGCAGGTAAAAAAAAAAGTCTGAGTAATGTTTTTAAATGAGATTGAATAATTGTATCTTTTGATATAACAATTTCATTTTTATGGTTGGCAGTTTTGTATATGTTGAGGAGTTTTCCACTGCAAATGAATCTTCCATAGATTTCTCTACAACTTTTATAATTCAGCTCCTGATGTCACAGAGATTTAATATGTTTGCTCAGGTACACTTTCTGCAAGACAGGATCTGAGATAAGTCTCAACAAATGATGATAAAAGCAGATCTGTTTGAAAAGCTATATTCTTGCAGCTTTCTGAAAGAGACAATCTTTGGGCCTGAGTTCTGGCTGGAGAAACTTTTTCAGGTTCACCCCATAGAAATTTGTTTCCCTGTATGACACAAATAATACATGGATACTACTCTGCTGAAGTGTTACTGCATCTCCTGTTCCAGATAAATAGTTAGCAATCTTCACAGAGGGTTATTGAAATGTTTTAACAACTGTTACAAGTTCTAGACTCTATGCTGCACAAAAAGCAACCAAAATTGTATAGGGAAGAGATCAAAGGAGATATGTTAGAGCAGGAGAGCCTTTGGCGTGGTCTTGTGGAAATAGAATGCTTGATTGTTTTAAAATTCTAGTGGTAAAAGTGTATGTTGAGGGAGCTTTGTGAGGATACATGAGATGTTTCTGTGAAATCCTGCTTCTAACACAGTTGTTGCAATAGCAGGATTATAGCTGGGTAGTTTTTTACTTCTCAATAAGCTTTTCTCTCTCTGGTTGTGTTTTGTATACTTGATTGGGTATGATGTCTACTGATATTTAGTTCTGAAATAAATTGACTTGAAGTTTGCTTGTGTTTTAGCTATTAAATCCTCTTTGCTTAGCTAAATATCAAAATAATATTTGTATGTTACAGTAAAAGGAGTAAAAGTTCGACTGTGAACATATACATTACTATCTTTGAAATGCCTTTATTTGGTCTTTGATTAGCTTATTGCCTTCAAAATCATAGAGATGATGTGAAGTTACTCATAAAAGATTATGCATCTGAACAAAGGATACAGATTCACCTTTATTCAAGCCATGATAAGTTATTCTGCCTGGTATGCTACAGTAGATATTTGGATTGTTGTTGTGCACATATGGAGCTGCAGGTGTAAAAGGATCCAGGCTGAGCCTTTCCTGTGGTTGGTTCTGTTCCTAGAGCTGTGGAGCAGAAGATGGCTGGTGTGGCCTTTCCTCCTGCTCTGGTGCCTGTCATTGACAGAGAGACCCAGCACCTGAAACCCTCTCACCTAGAGTATTTCAGCCTCTGGTATCTGATGTTAACCCTGGAGCTGCAAAGTGGAGAGCATAAAAAGGGCTATAAAAACATATGGATGATACCTTCTTTGGAGAGGTAAGCTATAATTTCTAAACTCATGCCAATGGTGCTTCCTTCCTTCCTTTTGTTTGTTTTGTAGTTTGGTTTTTGTGGTTGGTTGTGGGTGGTATGGTTTTTTAACTTGTGGGGGTTTTTTCTTAATAGTTCTCTTATAGAGAAGATCTTAATATTAAAATATTCCCTTTTTTTTTAATATCTTCAGAGAGAAGGCTGGAGATTGTGTTGGAAACATGATCAGAGTTGATGAAGTGCACGAAATTTCCGAGGGACAGTACCTACATTTTTTCCAGCGTAGAAATGGTGCCATTCCTGGAACAAACCTGTTGGTTGGTGATCGAGTGGTTGTGAGTGGAGAGGAGAAGGGTTTGCTTGGTTTGTCTACTGGCTATGTTAGAGAAGTCAGTGGAACAAAAGTCTCCTGTTTGTTGGGCAGGTAATAGGATAAAAAGAAAAGTGTCTGTCTGCAAACACACTGGCACAGGCTTGAGGAAAGCTGTGACATGTCTTGACTTTTCCTACTGGCTTTGGGGTAGTACCCTTCAGAAATTGTCGTCTTGACTGAAACTGTCAGTACTTGCTCAGTATATATGCCTGTCTATTTAACCAGGTTGTTTGAATAAAAGCACGTTTAAACTCTATTTACTTACAGCTCTAGCATGAATCTATATGGATACAGTGATTACCATGTCAATAGTAACTTTCATTGTTCAGTCTGTATTGTCTTTAAATTGGGCTTATGTTTTATTATGCCTCATTGGGATCATGCTTTCTTTAGATCAGTTAATAGTGTATTACAATTAGCTATTGCTTCACTCTGGGATCTCTGGAAGATATAATTCAACATGTAGTAATAAGTCTTTAATCAACATATGGCTGATAAAATTATTTTATCCATGTTCTTGTCATCCTTCAGGAATTTGTCAAACCTCCCCAAGAACACCATATTTAGGTTGGATCACGATGAAGGAGACGTTGGTGCAGGAATCCCTTTTAAAAATCTTTCTAAATTGATGAAAGATTCCCCAGTCAGGTATGAAAAATCAAATAAATTTCACGCTTTCAGTATTTTCAGATAAAGTTTCTCAGCTGGAAACTCTTATTGTAACTCAGTTTTGTCTTATTTTTATCCACAGTGAGAGGCTCCGCAACTTGATAATTGACTTCCAGAAACCTCGTTTTATTCAGCACTTGAGCTCTGTCCTGCCTCCCGAAGCAAAGGAAACTGTTGCAAATATTTTAAAAGGTACAAAGTGACTTTCTCCAAAATACTCTGCTTAACAGTATGTCTCTACAGCCAAAGTATTTATCATGCTCAGTATAAGGAGTTTTTCCTGCTTTGGGGTCCAGTGATAGTTTGATAGTTTTCAGCTTAAAAATTAAAACCAAGTTCTTGCCTTGCATGTCTTCCAACTAGCTGAAGATTAATTTAATCACAGGAAGACCAGATCAGATACTGGTTCACCACTTTATTTTGCTTTTGCTAGTGGCAGCAACATGCAGTTGCACTCAGAGTGCCATAGGATTATCTCTGGAACCTTTACAGAAGGAGTGAACAGAGACAGCCCTTGGGACGGAGGAAGCTGACCTTGAGGGAGAGCAGGGACATGGGCTTTGGTGGAAACATTCACTTGTATAATCACTCATCCTGGCTTGTTGGCAGCTCTGTGGTGTCATGCTTTGTGGCACTTATTTAAAAACAAAACTTGTTTAGGTATGAGGCAGTATCTTGTATTTGGTAGAAATATTTCCTTGTTCTCTGACAGTTGCCTGTGAAAACATAAATTTAACTGAGTTCTCTTAGAGCAAATTGAATTTTTTATAAAAACTCAGTTTGAAGTCATATTTTGCTTGAGCTTTGCTTAGTCCAGATAGCTGAAACATGCTGCTTGTTTGCATCAGGCTGGGGCAAACCTGCTCTGCTGTAATGTTTGTTCTAAACAGCATGCTGCTGTATGTGCCACTCCTGCTGTGAGCTGTGTGTTTGAATGTGAAGCTGGTATGATCAAACACAGTGCCTAGACACAATATATGCAGGAGGTCAATTAAGATATTAGAAAAGTCACAAAAAGTCTAAAAATAAAAATGTCTTCAGTGACTTATTTGTAGGACCATAGTGCAGACCCTTTACTACTTATCTGGTGTCTTATGTTTAATGTCACATCTTCATTAGAACCTGCAGACTTTGCTCTGTTCTTGTCTCTATTAAAGTGAAGGAGGAAATTATAATTTTGCTCTGGCTTTAGTAATTATTACAATTATGATGAAGTGTAGTAATTTAATTTTGCTTTTTCTTCTGAAAGGTCTAAATAAGCCTCAGAAACAAGCAATGAAACAAGTGCTGCTTTCAAAAGACTACACACTTATTGTGGGTATGCCTGGAACAGGAAAAACAACTACAATATGTGCTCTAGTAAGATCATGTACCTCGGTGTTTAACTTTTTGGGTGAGACTAGAGGATAGAATTAAACCAACTGTGTAGTGCCATGGCTTAATGACACTTAATGGCTTAATGAGTATCTGTATAATTTCAAGGAAGAAAACACACTTCTTTTTGCTTAACCTATATTTGGTGAACCGAAATTGGATTTTGTGGAGTAGGATTGTCTATTGCTTGTGTAGGAATATATGTGGGAGGGAGGAGATTGAAGTGTGCTATTTAATCATTTCTGTGTTACTTTAGTATTAAAATTCTTTGGTTCCAAATATCAGCAAATCTTCAGATCCTGAGTTAGAGTTTAAAAGAGGCTTCCTTGAGAAGCCAGTAACTTGTCCTCTGTAAATTGTATGAACCTGTGGGGCTGAATCTTTGTGCAGTCTGCTGCCATCTCCTCTGGCTGGTGGCTCTCTTTTCCCTAGGAAAAGACTGTAGGAGCATACTGGATTCAGGCTGTGGCCTCAAATGAGTTTTTCATGAAAAAACAGTATTATCCTGCTTGCTCGTGGGGGAGAGGAGGCTGGGGAGCAGACAACTGCTGCTGTCTTCAGATGAGCCTGTCCCCCTGAACCTTTAGTGGCTAAGTTGCCGTGCAGGACAGTGCAGAGGGGTGGGCTGCATGGCTCGTCCTTGCAGTGTCCTAGGAGTGCAGCTCCTTGTGAGTGCACAGCCAGGCTCTTGGCTCTTGCTGTTTGCAGCAGTCTGAGCCTGCTGGCCCTGGAACCCTCAGGGTGCTGCCTACCTCCAGAGGCCAGGGAGACTCATACACACCTCTCATGCTTGTTATTGGCTCTCTCCAAACCCCTGTGCTCTTCACCTTATCAAACCTGCGATGGATGGTTCTTGCAGATGAGCTAACAGCTTCTCCTCTTCTTTCCCTCTGCCACTCATCAGGTGAGAATTCTTTCTGCTTGTGGCTTCAGTGTCCTTCTGACCAGTTTTACACACACGGCTGTAGACAATATCCTGCTGAAGTTGGCCAAATTCAAAGTTGGTTTCTTGCGCTTGGGGCGAGCTCAGAAGGTTCATCCAGACATTCAGAAATATACAGAAGAAGAAATCTGCAGGTCTAGATCAATTAAGTCTGTAACAGATTTGGAAGAGGTCTATAATAGCCAGGTGAGAACAATGTTTTTTGCTAGCCCTACAAATTATTAAAGATAATTACATTAGTATTTTATTTGGATGCTGCAGAGGGAGACCAACCCAAGGGTGTGTACTGCTGTAAGAAATCTGAGCTGAGTGAGATACTCAACCTCTGCATTGTTTCAATTTTTTTATAGCCAGTAATGACCTACATTAAGTCTGCAATTGAGAAGCTTTGTTATTCTCCACACAAAGTAGCTCATGATTATAGTAAGCCCCAAAGACTCCAGTGCTTTTATCTGAGAGCTTGTGAACCGGCTGCTGCAGCATCCTTTAGCATTATTTACCTACTGCTGCTGTTTGTCCCTTCTCCCTCCCACTTGTGCCATTAGTACAATCAGCAGATGGAGAAGAGGAAGTGGAATGCTGTGGAGCTGACCTGCCAAACCCTTATTTTTGATTGAAAGATTAGTGCTGTCTGTGTGGATGCTAATGCATAAACCATAATGGGAGCTGGGTCATGTGAGTCAGTGGCAGCTGTAAATTAAATTCTCTGAAAGAATAAAATCTGTTGGTAGTTGGAGTAAATGCCAAATGCCAAAGGTGCTATTTACTTTTTATTGATAAGTATTGCAGGGGAATGATTGCAGTCATAAGGGGAATGACTTAGCATTTCTTATTTTAGTCATTTTGGATTGCAGCAGAAGCACAGTGGTGGGAAGAACTATGCTGCTGTTGTTATCTTCTCTTCAGTATTAAAAAAAACCCAAACCACCTGATTTTTCACAGCAGTCATTTCAGCACACTCCATGGATTGTCTGTGAATAGAGCGTGGCATCACTCTGAACAGGCGACAGGAACAAGTTGTTTGCTACAGTCTGCTCTAAAGCTGGTTTTGTCACACACAATTGATGAAAGAACATGTCAGGCCAATGTATGTCTAAGTTGTGCTGGTCTGATTTCGAGGATTAATAATTTGATTTCTGTGATTTTACAGTTTTGTTCATTTTAATGGGAAATATTTTTTTCTTTTAATATGGAGAACACAGTGCTAAAGGATATAAAATGTGCCTTATCCTTGAAGTGTGTCTCAATTTTCAGCCGGTGGTAGCAACGTCTTGCATGGGAGTAAATCACCCCATCTTTGTTCAGAAGCAATTTGACTTCTGTATCGTTGATGAAGCTTCCCAAATAAGCCAGCTCATCTGCCTGGGCCCACTGTTCTGCTCCAAGAGGTTTGTGCTGGTGGGGGATCATCAGCAGCTGCCTCCACTTGTGCTGAATGCAGAAGCAAGGTAAGAGAAAATGCTGCTGGACAATCACTAGTCACAAATTCTGTGAAGGCTCTTGCAGTGTTCTGATTGACACATTTTGATTTTTGTTTTTGTGTTGTAACAGGGATCTCGGAATGAGTGAAAGCTTATTTAAAAGGCTGGAACAAAATCAAAATGCTGTTGTCCAATTAACTGTGCAATACAGAATGAATAGGTACTTTCAATGTTTATTAATTAAACTGTGTTCCTAATGTGGGATTGAAATGGTGCTATTTTTATGCCTTTTTTTTTTAATCTTTAGTAAGATTATGTCATTGAGTAACATGCTGGTATATGAAGGCAAACTGGAATGTGGCTCAGAGAAGGTGTCAAATGCCACTGTAAACTTGCCCAACCTGAAGAAATTGAAACTGGACCTTGGGGATGCTTCAAAGACATGGCTGAAGGAAGTCCTTGATCCAGACACACCGGTGTGTTTTCTGAACACAGAGAAGGTAAAGTTCATGATGCTCTTTCAGACACTGTATTTTGGGGCAAGTTCTCAATACAGTCAATGTGTAAAACTGTAGGGTCAAACAGGGAACTTCAGCAAGTGTTTTTCTAGGATGGTATGAAGTATGCAGCACACAAAAACATCATTGGTATTGATAAACATCAGCAGAGCTGAGCAGGGGTGGTACAACTGCTGCTGGAAACATTGCATCTGGGAACAGCTGAAAACTTGAATTTAGATACTATTTCAGAAGATATTGAATGGACTTTAAACTTTGTTTTTCCTGTGAAGTGTAGCTCCAAGTGTGGCTGTCCTTGTGACTAGGGTATGGCCTTATTTCCACTGGCTGAGGGTCAGAGGTGTTAAAGCTGTGTGCCAGTGGCAGCAATAACTGCAGTTCTCCTTGGAGGTTTGCAGACATTCCATACATTAAGGTGGAAGGGATGAATAAATTGGTTTAGGTGTGTCCTTTCATGGAGACTCAAAATTTTGCTGGGAAAGTAAAATTCTAGTGTGGATAAAAATCCTGCGAAGAAACTGACTTGCAGGAAAAGTGAGGGAGAGTTTAAATGCATGAAGAAAAAGATTAATAAATCAGTTTTTAAATAAATTATTAAAGTAAATCACCTATTTGTGGTCTCTAGTACTTGTCACTGTACTTGGTGATTGGATTATGATTTGAGTCTTTCTTCCTCCTTAACATATTTTGTGTTGATTCCTGTTAATACTGTGTTTTGTCAATAATTTAATCAACTGATGATCTTTTATGCTGACCCTGGTCAAAACTCACCAGTGTTTTTGTGCTCTCTGTGACACTGTACAGGATTCATATTTTTTTACAACAGTTCTGACAGAATCTCTTCAATGTCCTAAAAAGAAGCAGTGTTTACTCTGATGGCTTAGAGAAATTTCTAAAAATGTCTGCACTAAACAGAGCCATTTTCCAGGAATGCCTCGACAGCTGCAGTCCCTTTCCCAGGAAAGCAGACAGCTGGTCCCAGGGAAGAGGCCTGTTAACAGGAATCTGGCTGAAACACTGTTTATCTAGTAATCACAGCAAAATTACTGATGACAAAACTACAGTTTCTGTTCCATTTTAGGGTTTTTTCCCTAGAAAGCCCATCTCAACTGTAAGACAGCTGTCCTCTTTGTAGAGCCAGGAAGAAAGTTTTTATTTCCTATATAGACATGAGGCTAAAATATAATTTCTCCTTGTGGACTTCATGTCAGAACTCCATGTATTGTGGTAGTCATGGAGGGGAAAATGGAAAAAACCCCATGAACATGACAATAAACAAAACCATTTATTTCCTTTGACTTTAAGTAGCTTTTTCCCCCTGTACTGTTTATAGTGTAACCAAGAAATGCTTATGAAGAAGTAGAATTGGGGGGGAGGGATACAAACAGAGAGAAAGAAGAAGAAAAAACACCATGACACCACCAGGAAGCTTTACATTTATTATGCTGGCCTTTAAAAAAAAGGAAAAAAAGCTTCTATTGTTTTCTGCTTAACAATGCAACATGTTTGTGACAGCAATCAGAAATCTATTTGTTCCTCTTCTGCCAAGCCCTGTGTCAGTCTGCACTTCTCTGACAGCTTGGGGCTGGCTGTTTGAAAAATGACATCCTTGATTTAGGGCAAGTCTTCTGAGAATTTCCAGGCTCCAGTTGTTTTTGTTGGTGGTTCTGCTGGTGTCCTATGGGAACAGGAGAAATATAAATGTAAGCCTGTGTTACCATAAGCATGACACAGCTTTTAGAACTTTTTTCCTGAAATTATTTTTGTATAGTTTTTAGCTACACTAATGCTGGTGTGGTCAGAAATTAACTGTGCTCTTCTGCTTGAAGAGAACTTGAGCACTTGGAGTTTGGAGGCTTCCAAACACACATTCATTGCTCTTGGTGCTACTTCAACTTTAGAGAAGGCAAGAGGCAAGCAAAGACAAAAAATTGCAAAACTGTGACACTGCAATGACAAGAGTTCACATCCTGAGCTTCTGGGCCTCATTCATATGGGAGGTAGAGAATGGGAGGTAATAGCTAAGAAATGGTAAATTCAGTGAATTCTTTATTTAAAGCTCAGGAGTTCAATTTAATGCTACCATTTTGGATAGTTCTTGCTTTAGCTTTAAATGTAGGCTTTCAAACATTTAAAAAAAATATCCTTTATGCCATGGAATGAAGAAAGTTCACAGAATTCACTGTAAACAATGTTGTATGGAAAGCATTAAGGTAAAAGTCCCATGTAAAATATAATTTGCTCTCTTACCTTATCAGCAGGAAAATATCCATTTTTGATTTATGATGTATAATGATGAACTGCAAAGTCAGAGGATTAAGCTTTGGCAGTTTCTTGAGGTGACAAGCTAGTGCTAGAAACTCATTTTGGGAACTGTTCCAATTTGTTTTGCAAATGCAGTATTCTGAAGTTAATTCACACTACAAGCTCTTCTGTTTAGTAAAATTTAGCATTTAACTTGATTTCTTTAATTAATGCTATTAGTATAAATCCACATACAACTCAGTGAGTTCTGGACAGAATACATTACCCCATTACAGACAGCAAAAGTCATTAATTTCTGTTTGTATTTTTAAAGGTCCCTGCACCAGAACATGCAGAAAAAGGTGGCATAAGCAACATGACAGAAGCTAAAATAGTGCTTTTCCTCACATCTTTATTTATTAAGGTATCTGTTAGTTTATTACATGGTTTTGAGGGAGAGCTTGGTAACTAATATTTTTACATTTCTTTAGTAGTGGTGACTGTATTATTGGGTAGTTCTCTGGGGGATAATCTAAGGATAATTTGAAGACTGGCTTCATGTCAGTGTAGTGGGGAGCCTGAGGTCTGCATTCCCTTCAGTGTCCCTTGCCTGCTTGGATCTGAGATGCAAAAAATCAGCTGGAGGCCAAACTCTTTTAAGAGATGAGGGCTTTCTTGGGAGGGAGGGGAGGGGGTTTGCCTTTGTTCCTTATTTCATGCAGTCAGCTTCAGGAGTAGTACAGACCAGAAGCTCTGGGTGTTCACCTTGCAGTTTAAAGAAGAAAGGAAAATCAGGATTTCAAGGATATCTGTCTTTGTGTTAAGTTAAGACAAAGCTGGGGAGCTTGCACTAACTGATGTTTTCTCTCTTCTTTAGTTAATACTAGTTACACCTACAGTTCCATTAGTGTAGATACAATCTCTTGCAGCACTGTTTAAAAAAAGAAATTAATTAGAAGAATCTTTCTGACCATTCTGAGTTTCCCAAGTCAACTGCAGTGACAAATTTTTCCTCTGCTTTCTTCTTCATTCAGGCTGGCTGTAAGCCCTCAGACATTGGCATTATATCACCCTACAGGCATCAGTTAAAAACAATCACTGATTTGATGGCAAAATGGAAAGAGAGCAGAGTGGAAGTTAACACTGTTGACAAATACCAAGGAAGAGACAAAAGTATCATAATTGTGTCTTTTGTTAGGAACAGCATCGATGAGAATGTAAGTCGGTCCTATTAACTTTGCTCCAGTCAATTTTAGTAGTTTGGATGCATTTTGAAAATGAGTGCACTTTGAAAATAAGCAGGAAAAATAAAAGCAAGTGGCATTTGTTTCCCAGCTTGGCACCCTCCTGAAGGACTGGCGCCGCCTGAATGTTGCTATCACAAGGGCCAAGCACAAGCTGGTCATGGTGGGCTGTGTTCCATCGCTGTGCTGCTATCCCCCCTTGGAGAAGCTCCTCTGCCATTTGCAGTCCCAGGCAATGATATCCTTTTTCTCCCGCTGGTTTGGGAAAGGGGAAAGGTAAGGCTGAGATTTGAGATAAGAATAGGAAGATCTTTGATTATTTAGGTTATACTTTTAGCAGTGATTGGCAACACAGCACAAAATGTGCTGATTAAATTTGCCAGAAGTGTACTTGAGATCAAGCTAGTGGATGGGTTTAGAACCTTTTCTGTCTTCAAAAGCAGAAAAAGTCAATGCTGACTTGCAAGTCAACTTTGACATAATTTTTTTTTATTTTGAGGCCTGAATTTTTAATCTTTAATGTTTTTGCATTTTTTCTTGTGATCATTTTGAGTTTCTTGGCATCTTAACGTCAGTGTGATTGCTTACTTCCCCTTAACACATCTGCTTCATGAATAATCTTGGTGGAAAGGAAAATAGTGTCACTTTCAGATGACTTAGTAATTTTTTCTTTCTCTCTGGCATTGTACTGAGTAAGCTTTAGCTATTGCTGTTTCCATTTCCTATTTAATCAGGAAAGAACTTTGTTAGCTGCTTTCTTTGCACACACCAGCACATATTCAAACAGGGTTTGTGAAAGAAAAGTGTTGTCAAAATGCTTCCTTAACTTGCTACATCTTGAATCTTCCAGCCGGGGCTCATGAAAGTATCCACAAGTGTAACATCTTATGAGTGTGAAGATGGAAAGTTTTACTGGCCTTTGCATCTTTTCTTCTGCTGGTGTTTAATGTAAATAACTGGTGATTGGGGTAGCAGTGCTGATGTGCACTGTTGGTCTGGAGGCAGCCAAATCAGGAAGCATTCAATTATTTGGAAGTTTCCTTTCAGTAGAATAACAGCCATTTCTTGAGAAAGCTGATGGTTGCAATACTAAAGCACCCAGCTTACTTGTGACAGAGCAGAAATGTGAAGCACTCTGTTCTTTCCACTACTGGATATTGCTGTATTCTCTTTTACCTTGGTGAACAGTTACCTGCAGAAGTGAGTGGGGAAACACTGGAAGAGGAAGGGAGTGTAAACCTGTGTTGTATTGAATCACAGTTTTCTGGGCTCAGTTTGGTTTTAAAAACTTGAAAATATAGTTTACATACAATAACTCCATTTGTTAGAATTCCTAATTAAGGTGCTGTGTGGTGCTGTTTGGAGGAAAAAAAAATAAGAAAAACTTCTTCCTCTTCTTCAAAGCCTCACATTGTGCTTTGAAGTCTACTCCTGCTTTTAAAAATGCTGAAGTCTATATTTATATACATAATGTAATTAACCTCTCAATGTGACGATCCCTTGATGACATTTCTAATCTCTTAATTTTGCATACATCAGGAAGAAACGTGATGCTGAGTCACTTAATCCCCTGTTACTAACTAATGTGTTCAGCAGATCAGTCTGAAGTGAAATTCTTCATAGCAGAACCCTTGTTTTCAGTTGATCTGAGTCTTCAAAACAAAGATTTCGCAGGACACTAGACATGCAGCTGGCTGACCAAGAAGTTTACATGCTCAGGTTCTATTTTTTTTAAAGATGATGGCATATAAACATCAGAAAACACCTTTTACTTGAGAGATCTATGTTCGTTTCTTTATGCTACCTCATATTCTAGACTGAAGAGACTGAGAAGTTTCTTTCCAAGGTTGCTGGTGGAAACATCAATTTTTTGGATTCTTCAGAATCGTTAGCATTTGTTTTCTCTTGGATCAATGTCAAGTAGCTGTGTACATACAGTTGTAGACAAACTCGTTAAATGTTGGCATTTTCACTCTTTTAAGCTGCTCCTTTTTGTAATGTTTGAAACAATAAAAGTTTGCTGGTGGTTTCATTAAAGTTGTTTATACTTTGTTAATACTTTGCTTTATGCAAGGCAAATATTTAGAACAGTACAACAATAATTTGAGAAGATGACAGGATAGCCTCCTTTTTCAGATGAAAATATAGGTTTCATCAACTGTGCTTCTCTTCTGGGTCTTTCAAAATATAAAAAATAGGGTTAAATATACTCTTTATTATAGTAGTGACATCAGAATAGTTTTTTGGAAGAGATTTTCTGTCTGTGTTTAGGATCTATGTGTAGAAAGATCTTAAGATTCCACTAATCTGTTTTCTTATGCCAAGTAGGACTTATCCAGAAAATGGTTTGCATGCTATTAAAAACTTAATAAATAAATGAGAGGTATTGCCATCCCATCATGAAGTTGCATGAGAAACAAATACAAAGAACAAAGAACATTTCCCTATCCACTGACAAAATACATCCTTCCTTCTTGTCATGTGGTATAAGTTAGACTGAGCAGCAGTCTACAGGTGAAACCATGTTTTGCTCTGGTAGTCTCAAACAAAATTGAGATGTGGAAGAGGTGGGAATGTGGATATGAGAAGGGGCTGTGAAGAAGTGGCCCTGTCACCACGGGCTGTGTTCTGTCCCTGTGTTGTCCTTGTCCTTCCTTGCAGGCCCAGGCAGTGACACCCTTTGTGCTGTTTTGTGCAGTCTCTGAGGCTGGGTAAAGAACACCTTTTTATCTTACAGGTTGCTGCTTAACCTTGCCCAAGAAGATGAGAGGAAAGAATAATTATTAAGCAAAGCATACTGTAGTGCTTAGGATGCTGTAAGCATCGGCTGAGATCCCATCTGGGCGTGACAGACGTGCTTGCTGATAAACAGCTCAGTGTGCTTTGGTTCTTTTCTAGGGCTTTTTAAAATCAAACCCCCAAAATTTGTATTTTTTAAATACCAGTTTTGATTCCCAGCATGTTACCTTTGAAGGTACTAAACTCACAGATTTTTCTAGAATAATATCATTTATTCTGATACATGTTATCCAATGCTACAGAATTATTATTTGGAATAAATGCCAGGGATTGAAGCTTTATGTTACAAGAGCAGGGCAGAGAAGGCTCAGGTTTGTGCTGCCTGATGGGGCTTAGCTCCCGTGCCCAAGGCTGCCCTGGCGCTCTTGCCCAGCCCCGTGGCCGATGCTGCTCTCCAGGCGGGCAGTCGGGGCTGGGGCCGGCGTGCTCGGGAAGGGGGGGATGTCGCGATAGGGCCAGGGCGGTGCCCGGGAGGGGGATCTGTCGCGATAGGGCCGGGGGCGTTGATGCGGTGCCCAGGAAGGGGGGGAGGGGTCTGTCGCGATAGGGCCGGGGCGGTGCCCAGGAAGGGGTATCTGTCGCGATGGGGCCGGGGGCGTTGATGCGGTGCCCAGGAAGGGGGGGAGGGGTCTGTCGCGATAGGGCCGGGGGCGGGTCCTCCCGCCGCCGGGGGCGCCGCGCGGCGCGGGCGGAGGGGCGGGCGGAGGCGCGGGCCCGCAGGGAGCGGCTGCGGCGGCGGCTCCTCCTCTCCAGCCATGGGTGAGCGGGGCTGCGGGGCCGGGAGCGGGGCCGGGCCGGGCGGGGGCCGCCGGGGAGCGCGGGCCGAGGCTCGGGGCGAGCGGGCGCGGGCGGGCAGCGGCCCCGCGGGGTGCCGGGCCCGCAGTGCGGGCGGAGCCGCCGTGAGGGGGCCGCGGCCGGCGGAGAGGCCGCCGCTGCCGCAGGGACGGCTCCTGCAGCCCGCGGCCGGAGCCGTGCGCGGGGCCCGGCCGCTCGTCCGGCCGGGAGCAGTGTCCCCTCACGGGCCGAGCCGAGCCTCTCAGAGCCGGCGATGCTGGCGGCACCAGGGTTACCCGCAAGGAGCCCTTTGGGAGCCGCTGCTTCGGGGAGGAGAGCCCTGCAGAGCTTGTCCCTCTCCCCGGAGCACCCCACACTGCACCCGAGCAGCAGCTAGGGTTTAGGATTTCAGACACGATGTTAAATTCTAAATCTTGGTTTGAAATTTTACAAAATTCGTCTATCGTTTATTTTTTTTCAAGAAGCAGGTGAAGAAAAACACGCAGGTAGACCGCACTTTAAAACAGACCTTAAATGCGTTTCGCCTCAGAAGGAGCAGACAGGAGGGCTGATAGGTAAAAGGACAACAGATAAAGAAGTCTGTCTGAGGAGGATCAGCTCCACAAGTCAAAATGAGGTCACCTGACAAAGGAATTTTCACGATGCCTTTGGGGAAATAGAAAGGATATGTAGCAACGGATGGCTGAAGTCTGCATGGATCAAGGCTTTTCGCACAGCAACTCTCGTATTGAACAGTCAGTAGCAAAGCTAATAAAAAAGCAGGATGTCTGCTTTGCCAGCAGAAAGCTGCTGTTGTTGCAAGGCTCCACCTGTCCCAGCCAGGGGTGCTGTGCTGGGGCTGCTCCTGGTAGGGCTGCTCAGCCCCCGGCAGCTGAGCAGGAAGGAAGGAAGGGACAAAGCAGTGGCTGCTAACTGGTACAAATTTGCCAGAGCCCTGTCTCTCATTATCTGATTGTTTTCTGATGTCTTCTGGGGTTTTCTGTTGAAGTCCTGGGGAACTATAAAAGCAGTTTTTAAGGCTGTCACAGGTACATAATCTCAGACATTATTTTTCCTAGAAAGCAGAGATAGGTAACATTTCTTGCTAGTAGGGTAGTTGGGTATTTGGCAGGCAGCTAGGGAAACAGAATATTAGAAAGCAGTTTTCAGGGTTTCTAATATCCAGTCCCTAAATACCTCGAGTCTGCAGGAAATGAGACAAGTCATTTCATTGCTGTTGAGGAACTGAGAGAATATCCATCTGTTATGATCACTTGGGTTCTTTGTCCTTTCTGATGTGCAAACAGATACAGTCCTGTACCAATACCCAGTTTTGCAAAGGAACAGGGTCACTTTTTTTTCTCAGATGCAAATCTTTCATTGACACCTGCGTCTCAATGTCTTGAAAAAAGTTTGGTTTTCTACTTCACTTGTTGGATTTAATTAAATAGTAAATCATCAACTCTTCTGTTTCTTTCCAGGTTACTTTGATGATAGTGAATAAACAGAGGCTTGTCTTGTCTCTGAGAAAATAGGGTCTGGCCTGAATGTTTGAATTGCTTCATTATAAAAGAAAATAAGCTTAAGAATTTCCTGAGCACTCTGTTCTCAGTAGCAGGAGTTCTGAGAAGAGGAATCTTGTCCATTCTGTCAGACGAGAGGATTGTAAAAAGCTATGGATTTTTTACTGACCAGATTTAACCCTTAAATGTATTTTTGCAATGTACGCTTTGTAATGTTTACCAAAAACTTCAAGTTAAAGCAAACCCCTTAATTGTTAATATTTTCTGTGTAGAAAATACTTTGTGGCTAGATGAGAAACTGAATTTAGCATGTAGCATTTTCCAGAAAAGGCTCCTGATTTAGTGGCAGAGACTGTACAGCCTGAGAAGGAATGCATGTGTTTGTGTCGCTGTGCAATTAAAGCTACAGTGGAAAGTGATTATATAGAAAAAGTATGATGTAGGCTGCAATACACCAAATAAATCCATAAATTAATAGGAAGGCTGCTTTGATAGCATGGGAGGGGCACTGGTTGCAGCCATGCAGCAGATTGGGGAGTGCAGCAGAGGTGCTGTGTTCAGTTGCAGTGGTTTGGCTGCTGCTGAGACAACGGGGTACCTGAAAACTGCCATTCCCAGCCTCAGGTTTTCATTCACCTGCTAAAACACTCAAATGTGTTTTGGATTGGATGCTTTTCTATGACATGGTCATTATAGCACCTACTGGATTTGCTCTGTTGAGTTCATTAGGCTAAGGTAAGTTTTTCTTTGAACAAGGTGGACATGAAGCACTTTATTTTTCTGTCACTCCGAAAACTTGAACTATAACTTTTTTTTCTCTGTTGTCTTAGCTGTAAAGGACCCTACAGCTGTAGAAAGAGCAAATTTATTGAACATGGCTAAGCTGAGTATCAAAGGACTCATTGAATCTGCCTTGAGCTTTGGGCGCACTCTGGATTCTGACTACCCTCCTTTGCAGCAGTTCTTTGTTGTCATGGAGCACTGCCTGAAGCATGGCCTGAAAGGTGTGCAAATTAGCCTGGCTGCATATTTCTCATCCCAAACATGCCATTTTTCTTCCTGTCTTTCTGGAAGTAGATTAAAAAAATGTGTAATGTTGTATAAAGAATTGAGAAAAATATGTAATGAATAATGTAATTATTAATACTTCACCACATATATTTCCACATTTACCAACTTGTCCTTTTGTGCAGCATGTGTTGTAAGTGGTCCAGGGTTTACCAAATGCATGTATGTATCTAGTGCATATTTTAACTAGACATCCTTTTTATATTATTTTTTCTATCATATCAATTTTATATTCAGAGCAAAGTAATTTGGGAGTTGGCTTTGGGTACTGGTGAGCTGACCAGTGTCTCAGTTAAGAGTTATCTTGAACTCTGGACTCAGCAATTTACCCTTTCACACACCAGATATTATGAAGGAAGCTACTGCAGTAATTTGAATTAATTCAGTTACTTGATTTTTCTTTTCATAGTAAGAAAATCCTTTCTAAGTTACAATAAAACCATCTGGGGCCCTCTGGAACTTGTGGAGAAATTATATCCAGAAGCTGAGGAAATAGCAGCAAGTGTCAGAGATTTGCCTGGCCTTAAGTAAGTAATATTGGTAAAATGCAGCAGGAAAATAAAGGACCTGATTGAGACTCTGCAGGTGTCTCATGATTTCATTTGGCATTAACCAAGCCTTTGAACAGCCAGCACATGATGTTGGGGGAGCACACAAAGGTGGATAACAACAATACAAACAGGAGCAGGATGTGTATCAGCCTCTCTGCAGTCTAGAACTGCAGCAAACATTAACGAGTGCAGTCAGCAAAGGCTGTGTCAAACCAAAGGGTGGCATACCACAGAGGAAAGGATTAGGCAGCTTTTGAGATTCTTGACTGCAGAGTCCTACTCAGATGTGAGTTTATTCTCCTCCCATTCCACTGCACTCTGCTTTTGTATTTAGCTTTAAAACTGGCCATACGTGAAATTCCAAAAGGGCATGGTTACACTGATTGGTGTATGGCAGCATAAGGGTTCTAATTTGCAGCTTTAGACCTTATCTAAAGCACATAGGCATGTAAATTGTTATTTACTCTTGTGGCAGGCCAGAGGAAGTAATAACCTTTGCCGAGTGTGTCACTGTTGCCCTATCCTAACACAACTTGTGAGGAGTTTTTCATTTATGTGCTTACCACTTGTAAGTGTGCAGGCACTAGAAAAGGAAGTTCTAAATGTCCAGGTGTAATTTGCTGGATATTAGTGTTTGCCAGTTAAATATGTCTTCTTCTCTTTTTGCATTGTCTTCTTAAGATGTCACTGAATTGTACACAATTAAAGGTAGGATTGAGTAAGTGTTGAGTGGAACTAGAGAGTAGAATTGTGAAGGGAGCTGCCATGGTGGCTTGTCATGGGCACTTGGTTCATTTTCTTGCAATTCCCCTCAACTCTTAATAAACAAGCTGGAGAAAGGTGTCTCAACTGTTGCAAACATTTTACTCAGCAGAAAACAAGACTTTATCAAGATTATCAGGCTCTTGTGCATTCGTTACTCCTGTTTTTCCAGGGTCTGCTCCCAAGCTCAGCTGAGCAGTTGAAAATCTTCCTGTTATCCCAAAGCTTGGAGTCAAGGCCTAAACATTACGGCCTTCCAGATGGTGATGCTCAACTTAAAGTTTAAAATACCCCTTCAGAAACACCAGTGCTCCACCAGTAGACTGATAAGGTGTCAAAGACCATGATTTAATCAATATGTTATTAACTGGTGACTTTGTCTTCATGCCCTTTGTTTCAGGACACCGCTGGGCCGTGCCCGGGCCTGGCTGCGGTTAGCGCTGATGCAGAAGAAAATGGCCGATTATCTTCGCTGCTTAATCATTCAGAGAGACCTCCTCAGGTAAACAATTCCTTAGATTTTGTTTGCAGTTTAATTTAGAGGTTTAGTCTCCTATAAAATCATCCTGCATTCCCCCACTGTTCGGAATAAGCACTGGAGAGGAGGTGACTTCATCCCTACCATGGGTGAGGTTTCCACCGAGCTGCCATTGAAAGGAGAGCTCTTGCTTTGGACTTTGCTTTCACAGTTCTAACACTGGCATTGCTCTCTTCTAGTGTAACTTCTCCTGTCTGATGGAGTAATTAAAGCACAAATGGAGAAAGATACCTCTTAATTTCAGTTTTATCAGCTCTATGTATTTTTAAGACTGACTAGATAACACTGGTATGTCAGGATGTCATTGGTGTTCAGCAGCTATGGACTTTTCCAGTGAAAAGACAGTTTGTTGCATAGAATCTAAAATTTTTTTTAAAAGCACAAGTGCTGATATTCTGTTTAGTGTAGTATTTATATTTTAAGAACCTTTTTAGCATTTCAGCCCTTTACTCTTTTCTCCTTTATCTATTTCATCTCTTTCTTGGGTCCTTGAGTTTTGAGCATGTATTCAGTAAATTCCAGGCATTTTTTAACAACAGACAATTCTTTTGCCATTCTTCTTTTGCATTGCTTGCAGTGCTTCTTAACAACTTAAGAGTTGTCTGACTGAGTGTGGCCAAACATCCTTTTGTTGCAATATCCTCTTCAAAACTGGCTAATAGCAGGTGTAGGGAAGAGCCTTTTCAGTTCGGTTTTTTTTGTTTGTTTGTTTTCTTTTACAGTCAAAGTAAAGCTTGTCACCCTCCCCACAAGTCCCAGCCATCTGGAGCCTAAGGCAGCATCCTTGTTTTTAATAGCCTCTGAGACAAACCATGCACTTTGAAATTTTAAATATTTATGAGGTGAGAGTGTGGGCAGGCCCAGTTCATCTTTAAGGATGCTGTAGTAAGGCTACAATAAGAGAAAATTTAGATGTGTATGTCACTTATGATTAATTTACTGGATGTATATATAATAAATATACCAGTAAGATGCAATTTTCTCCTTCAACACAGTGAGTTTTATGAGTATCATGCCCTGATGATGGAGGAAGAAGGAGCAGTTATTGTTGGGCTGTTAGTTGGGCTGAATGTGATTGATGCCAACCTGTGTGTGAAGGGAGAAGACCTGGATTCACAAGTAAGTCCATCCAGGTAAAGGAATGTACATGCAATCCATGAGAGTTTTCTATTCTTTTGTTTGTGAATTTCCTTACTTTGGAGTGGTGACTTGTTAGAAATCCTACTGGAGACTGTTCAGGGTGTGAAGATCCAGCTGCTGGATCTGTGGGGCTGCTGTCTTAACCTCGGTGGGGTCAGACCTTTAAATGGAGATAATGGTCAGAGTGCAAGGGTGCAGTTTTGAGCTTTGTCCTCACATGGGAGTTGCAAGACAGAGTTCTCTCCATCTGACTTGTGTGACCCATCCTTTCCCTCTGTGGGACAAATAGAGTTCCATGATCAGTTTACCCTGCTTGGTTCATTTATTGTGGTCCTGGAACATCACAGGAATGATACAGGGACCTGAAACAAACACTCTCTTATGAGCTCATGAAAGGGTGACTACTTTGACTCTGCAAAGCAAGACCTGGAATTCCTCCTGCTTTGAATGGGCTTTGACTTTTAACCCTGATCTTTTCCAAGAAATTATTAACAGATTCCGTTTAAAGGCAGATGCACAGGTATTTATAAATAAATGTAGATTGTGTTCAGACCTGACTGGTTTTTTTCAGCTTCTTTGTGGGAAAATTAGAGTAGCTTAGGTGGTTATTACTATATTCATATATTTGATGAAAAAAACAGTTCCTCTGAGAAAGAGAAGTTACAGCTAATTGGCTGTGTGTGCTTTTGAATCACATGGTTAATTTGTCCTCCATTGTTTGTTCTAGTTACTAGTGATAGTTTCAGGCACTGATCTTGTGTAAAAGAAGATATAACCCTGACAGGCCTGTATTTCAGAAAACTTATCAGCTTGCTCTTAGTGTTGAGAATCAAATGTGTGTATTAGAGACCACAAAATGTGTTGCTAGCTACACCTCTGCTATCACTGGGTGGCCTTGCTGCATGAGAGAGAAAACTCAATTTGAGAAGGTAGTAGTGGCTGTATAGATGAGATTCTCATCTGTATAGATGAGATTTGAACACATTGTAGTGTGTTCAAATTTGGCATTTTTAAAATGTCCACAATAATTCTGTTTGTGAAGAGCAGTATAAAGAAGGCACTTTCTCAGAGAAGCCAGAAGCAGCAGGTTTTATTGAGCACAAAGGCAAACTTCTGAACCTTGATGGAAGCCACACTCAGGAGAATAGTTTGGTAGTTGGTTAAAAAAGTGCTACTCAGGGGTGAAATGTGTTTATGCAGCCCTAGTGAACTGAAATAAAGTAACTTTTATAGATAGAACATGTTACCTTATTTATTAGAGATGGTACTTTGCTTTAATAAGAAAAAAATGTTTTTAAAAAGTTGTTGGAGAGGAGACTTTTAGAAAAAACATGGAAAGAACAAACAGGATCCTGACAGAAGAGCACTGTATAAACCAAATAAATATTAAACTTAGCAAAATCTTGTTTAAGGTGTTATAGTTGAGTTTTTCGAGCCTCTGGCTAAACTGGATGAATCTTAAAAATGCTGTAACTGAGGTTGTATCAATTACATAAATACAGGGCTGTTAAATATCAACAGCACTTATTTGTATGATATGAAAGTGTACCTTTGCTTTCCCCTAGGTTGGGGTGATTGATTTCTCTGTGTATTTGAAGAGTGATGATGACATTGGGGGTAAAGAAAGGTATGTCCTCACAAAATACCTCCTATTTTGCATGTTAATAAATGATTTCTTGGCTGAGGCCTGATATTTTAGAAATAAGTCAGGTTCCACAAAGATGAAATTTTCTGATCCTGAGAAAAATGCCCCAGTGTGTTGTTCTGTGTTATTAGTTAGCTGGAAGAATATTTGCAGTCTGAATCAAACCTCAGCAGTATCAACTACTGCCTCCAAGTAGTGGAGGCTTGCCAGGAGGCAGTGAAAAGGAACCTGCAGACCTTTCAGCCCTCAGCTTGGGATTTAGTCAGAGTTTCAAAGAAACAGAGTTATGGCAGAGTAAATAAACATCCTTATCCTTCTCAGCCTGTGTATGTTATGTTTCATGTAGAGAAACTAGTTGCAGTTAAAGCATTGAGGGGTTTTGTGTCTCACTGGTATAACAACACACAATGTGTTGTTGCCTTCACGACTGTGAGATGAAGTTGCTTCATTTCTTTTTAAAAACACAATTGAGATGGACATTTGCATATGGTAAATATGTATATTTTCAGTCCATAGTTAAGTACATAATTTTGATAAAGTCAATTTTATTTTGTGCTTGCTTTAGAAATGTACAGATTGCTGCAATATTGGACCAAAAGAATTATGTTGAAGAACTAAACAGGCAACTGAAGTAAGTATTACTTTGGAGTGTGGGTGTCAGGCCAGGCTTGCAGGTAAATGCCTTTTGTACCACAGTTAGTGAGAGAATTTCAGAGAGAGAGCTGCAAATTCTCCATGTTTAGACTGAATATTTAGTGATGTAGGAAAAGACACTCTTCTGGAGAGACTCAGGAAATGTCTGTTTTCATGCTTTTGGACAGTCAAAACCTTTATTCTTCAAAGAAACACAAAACCAGCAGGCCAAAGTGATGGAGGTCCAAAGTTATGGTTCATAACTTCACAGAGATGAAAAGCTTGTTCCAGATTCTAATTGTGTTCTATTTAACAGTTTGGTAAAAGTGGTTTTGAGTGTTCTGGTGAATCCATATGTTTTTATTTCTTTGCCTTTCAGAATATTTTAGTTTGTGGCTTTAATGCCTAGGACTGAAACTGAATAAGCTCATTGCTTGGTAGAAGCTCCTTACATGTGGTAGGTTGTGGTTCCCCTTGAAACAACTTTCAGGAAAGCAGCATTTTCCTCTGACTTTGCTGGATGGAACAAACCTAGTCCACCACTGTGCTTGTTACTGTGCAAACCAAGGAACAGTGATTTAAATTCTCTGAGGAATATTGTACCAAATTAAACCATCTGAGGGGCTAAAAAAGCCAAAAAACCCCAACAAACCAAAACCAAACAACAAAGTCAGGAAGAACTTCTGTAGATTCTGTAGCACAGCTGATCTAGATCCTTTTTGAATTTAGATCTAGATCCTCTTTTTAAATTGGGTAATCTGGATCATTGGTTACTATAAGGCTCCTGTTGGAGTAAGGATACTCTGCTCTGAAATGGTGTCACTGAGCAGAACCCTTCAACAGCACAGAAAAACTGAGCACATCAAGTATGAGCACAATGAAAGTAAAGGAGGAGAAAGGAGCTATCACAATTAAGAGCAGTGGTGTTTGTGTGATGTCAGGTGAGCCCCTGTGTGTTCTTGTACACTGGTTTATGCATAGAATTTCCTGCCAGATCAGTGATTCAGCAACTCTCCTGTTTTATTTCAGTTCAGCTGTTTGTGTTTAGACATCCTAAAATGCATTAATCTCTCTGCCCTGCTGTTCCTAATGAACCGGCAACTTCTAAGGACACCACAGAGAGAGATGTGAAAAAGGAAATGGTGTTACAGAATAAGTTTTCTGTTTCCTTGTGTGTGAAGTGCAGCCTAGAAAAAAGGTGCTTCCTGCAGAAATAGGCAATCAGGTTATGGAAAATGCCTGGATGTAGTTGATACTATAAAAAGCAACAAAGTAATAAAGGGCAATAAAACTCTGGTGAGACTCCTAAATGAAGTCAAGAAGCATCAAGAAAGAGCTAGCCTAAGGACAAATCTCAAAAAATGCAGAGAAACAAATGATTTTATAAAAGAAATGTATTTTGGAGGAAGAGAATCTGGAGAATGGTTTTGTTCTATAGGGGGGAACTCATTTATCTTTTGGATGCAATATAGTTGTGAGGATCAAGTGCATGAGAAGTTACAGCCAATCAGGAGTTTAAATGACATGGGTGACATTGGGAATTAGAAAGAAGTATATCGATGTTCAACAAAGGAGAGTCATTTTCTTATATTTAGGAAAACCTCCAATAATGGGAGCAGACCTCACGCTCTTAACCATTAATCACTGTACCTGGCATTAAAGCTTTTGAGCTTGGTTGAATGAGTTTTGATGTAATCTTGAATACCAGTTTCTTTTTCCCTTTCAGTAGCACAGTTAGCAGTCTACATGCAAGAGTTGACTCACTGGAGAAATCAAACACTAAACTGATTGAAGAGGTACTTTTTTATTTTAGTAATGTGCAGCATATTATTTTCTCTGAAAGACTGTTTTTCGAAATATACTTACATTATTTTAAGCCATAGAAGTTCTGTATAATATATTCAGATATCTTTATTTTGGCCTGAAGAAGAGGGGCTGCAACTACAGGGATTTGAAGTCAGCTTGCCAGGTAGCCTCTAGCATCAGTACATTAATTCTGCAGAACACTGCAATGTCCAACTTTGGACAAAATGAGAAGAGAATCCTTTCTTAATGCCAGCTGTCAGTCTGATTTGTGCAGATGACTAGTCTGGAATGGATGACACCAGTTGCTACAAAGAGACAGAAAGTAGTTCACCAAGCAATTTCTGTTCCAGTTCTCAGCTTCAGCCAAAGAATTGTTTCTTGCTTGTTTACTGGATGCTTATATACAGCTTTTAGACTTGTCTGCTTCTGGGTTTGTGTTTACAGCCTATATTTCTGATTATCTTTGATACTTGACTAGTTTCCAATATTTTTAGCTTTATAAGAGAGAGCACCTTTTTTAGTTAATGAAGTGGAAAATTGAAAACTCTAAATTCAGCTGCTGAAGGGACAGCTAGCTCACTCTGGGAGTAATGTATCCAGACAGAGTGAGAACATTTTTTGAGTGTTAATTCTCAGAGTATTCTGGTTCCTGTATAAGCCTTCAGCCCAACTGCCCACCTATTTTGATCCTTTGGGTTATAGTTCTGACATTAAGCTATATGCTGTAGGGTCCACTTAGGAAGTGTCATCTTTTGTAAAGATGTTTGTTTTTTATATGGGGAAGGCTTTCTTATGTAAGCTGTTTCATATGATATATGAAGATGCCCAAAAAAGAGAATGAAAACTTGAAGCCAAGTGGCAAGAAGAAGTTGGGGATGAGGAAAGAGAATTGAGGGTCTTTAAGTCATGATGTAATTTTAAAGTCATAATGGAGCAATGAAAAGAAAGCAAGTTCTTAACCAGTCGTGAAACAGTGAAGTATCCTGAACATGTTGCTGCTGTGTAATGAAAGTGACTCATTATTAAAACCAGGAGCTTCGTGCTTTCTTCAAAATCAGCTAATCCTCTGTTTGGCAGACAGGGAGAGTAAAGCAGAGAATGTCTTGGTCTTGCATTAATCAGAACATATTTTTTCTTTATTTCTACTCACAAAAGTGGTCACAACGCTTTTCTTTTTTTGAACTTGTTTCTTTTCAGTTAGCAATAGCAAAAAACAATATAATTAAACTTCAGGAAGAAAACCATCAATTAAGGAGTGAAAATACTCTGATTTTAATGAAAACACAGCATCATCTAGAGGTATGTTAGTTTTACCACTTTTAATACTGTAATATAACGTGGTTAATTTTTGTTCAAAAGTTTGTACATCTCAACTTCAAGTAACCTTAACTTGTCCAAATCTGAAACACTTTTTATGAGGCAAAGGACTTATTAAATCTGTGGAGCTTT
Source organism: Prinia subflava (assembly GCF_021018805.1). Lineage (NCBI taxonomy): Eukaryota > Metazoa > Chordata > Aves > Passeriformes > Cisticolidae > Prinia > Prinia subflava. Next base: position 34,212,467 of record NC_086255.1, read on the forward strand.
CTAAATGGCAGAAGTAAGTTAAAATTCTAGGACACTAGATTGTTTTACAACCATATGCATGTGTAGTGTATTCAAGTGACACCAAAGGAGGACAGTACTGCAGTATTGATGTTCATTTTGCTGCTTTTCCTCACTTGTCATTATCAAACCAATGGCCACAGAGCAGAAACAGCTCTTTCCATGTTTGTCCTGTGCTTGAAGGATGTTTGTAGGTTTTCCTTCATATTCCCCCCCAAAGTTAAATTTACGCCATTAAACTGCAGAACTCATGATGAGTAAAGACAGAACCTCTGTGTCTTTGTAGGCGACTAAAGTGGATGTGGAAGCAGAGCTGCAGACGTACAAGCACTCGAGGCAGGGCTTGGATGAGATGTACAACGAAGCTCGCAGGCAGCTCCGGGAGGAGGCCCAGCTGCGGCAGGTGAGCGTTCCCTGCACTGCATCTCTGCCAGCTCTCAGGGCAGGAATGCTTCTGCTTCAGTTCAGATGCTGCGTTTCACTCACTCCAGCAACCTTTTCTCTAACTGCCTGTTGCAGCAGCGCTCTTGTTGGAGGGCAGAAATGAGCTGAGACACAGATTTCTTGTTTATCCCAGCATGGAAAGGGTTCTGGTTTATTCCTCTTTACAGTTCAGCCATCCTGAATCCAACTGCTCACTGACCCTGGCTGTACCAAGCTTCTGCTGTAGGTTTCCCTTGCACCCTCTGACTGCAGGGATCAGTGTGCAGCCTGTGACTGCAGCTTTCACCCAGCTAGGCTGTGACTGCAGGGATCAGTGTGCAGCTGTGACTGCAGGGATCGGTGTGCAGGCTGTGACTGCAGGGATCAGTGTGCAGCTGTGACTGCAGGGATCGGTGTGCAGCCTCTGACTGCAGGGATCGGTGTGCAGGCTGTGACTGCAGGGATCGGTGTGCAGCCTCTGACTGCAGGGATCGGTGTGCAGCCTGTGACTGCAGGGATCGGTGTGCAGCCTGTGACTGCAGGGATCGGTGTGCAGGCTGTGACTGCAGGGATCGGTGTGCAGACTGTGACTGCAGGGATCGGTGTGCAGACTGTGACTGCAGGGATCGGTGTGCAGACTGTGACTGCAGGGATCGGTGTGCAGCCTGTGACTGCAGGGATCGGTGTGCAGGCTGTGACTGCAGGGATCGGTGTGCAGACTGTGACTGCAGGGATTGGTGTGCAGGCTGTGACTGCAGGGATCGGTGTGCAGACTGTGACTGCAGGGATCGGTGTGCAGACTGTGACTGCAGGGATCGGTGTGCAGCCTGTGACTGCAGGGATTGGTGTGCAGGCTGTGACTGCAGGGATCGGTGTGCAGGCTGTGACTGCAGGGATCAGTGTGCAGCCTGTGACTGCAGGGATTGGTGTGCAGCCTGTGACTGCAGGGATCAGTGTGCAGGCTGTGACTGCAGGGATTGGTGTGCAGGCTGTGACTGCAGGGATCAGTGTGCAGCCTGTGACTGCAGGGATTGGTGTGCAGCCTGTGACTGCAGGGATTGGTGTGCAGGTTCTGACTGCAGGCCTTTACCCAGCTAGACTGTGACTGCAGGGATCGGTGTGCAGCTGTGACTGCAGGGATCGGTGTGCAGCCTGTGACTGCAGGCTTTCACCCAGCTAGACTGTGACTGCAGGGATTGGTGTGCAGGCTGTGACTGCAGGGATTGGTGTGCAGATTCTGACTGCAGGCTTTCACCCAGCTAGACTGTGACTGCAGGGATCGGTGTGCAGGCTGTGACTGCAGGGATCGGTGTGCAGGCTGTGACTGCAGGGATCAGTGTGCAGCTGTGACTGCAGGGATCAGTGTGCAGCTGTGACTGCAGCTTTTACCCAGCCTAGGCTATGACTGCAGCCCCAGACTGACCTCACAGCAGGGATTCTCCCTCCCCAGGATCCTTCTTCTTCATCCTTCTGTTCATGATCATTTATCACGATCCCTCACCAGCTAATCCACTCCCTTTTATCACACTGATCTTTATTGGATGTAGCTGTGATTCATTAGGGGCGAGGCTCTATTGGGTAATTAACCAGCTGTTACTTATCAGGGGCAAGGTCACCTGTATTCCCTTCTCCTACAACTGCCTATAATAAAATAAAATAAAATAAAATAATAAAAATTTGACAAATAGAAAGGGATTTTTTACAGAGAATCAATATTTCTGTAGTAATATTGCTGAAGAACAGTAAAAAAACAACCACATTTTTCTTAGATAAATTTTTAGGTAAGCTTTTAGCAATATTGTATGCCCTCTATCTGTGTTAAGTCTTTTCTGTGAAAATACAAATACTTCAGTTCTATTTTTGTAATTAATACTTGGGCAACTCTGTACAACATTGGCAGGGTAATTTCTTATAATGTGAGTTACCGTCTCCCAAAATTAAAAACCCCCATTGATCAATTAGTAGATGAGTGTAACATTTATGGATAATTTGCAAAGGTAAAGATGGGGTAGAATTTCTGAAGTGGCAAAATAGGTGGTGCTGCAGCTCTGTCAGAGCTTCAAAACAGAAAAAATGATTCCATGATTATTTAAAACCTTTGTGTTGCATTGTGCTTGTGTTTTATAGGATATGGAGAATGAGCTGGTGGTTCAAGTCAGCATGAAACATGAGATAGAGCTTGCCATGAAGCTGCTGGAGAAGGATATCCATGAGAAGCAGGACACCCTGATCGGCCTGCGGCAGCAGCTTGATGAAGTGAAAGCAATTAACGTGGAAATGTACCAAAAGCTGCAGGTAAAGGGGCAGTCTGCTGTTAAACTGCTGGAAGGATCACTGAGAGAGAAATGCATTATTACCATGCTGGTCAGCTGAGTGCTGCTGTTCCCTGGAGTTTCAGTTCCCTTGTGCTTCTTAGGTCAGCTTGACATTTTGGAACATTACCTATGTAATCATGGCTTCATACAAAGAAGTTCTTAAGGCAGACACTTACTGGGTTTAGGGAAGAAAAGAGCATGAGGATAAGATCATGGCCTAATAATATCCTGTGTTCACAGGAGAGTAATAGTGTATTGTACCAAGGACATTTTTTGGCCTGTGTTGGATAAAAAACCCAGAAGAATGCAGACACATAGTGAGGAGTTGAAGAGAAGTCCTGACCTTCCAAAATAGGGAAAGGAAGACAAGAATATGATAAATGGGAAAAGCTAATTACAGTTTCGGGTTTATTTTTAAATCTGTTAACAAATTAAGAAAATCTCTTAACAATGAAATGCCTTTTTTGGAAGAATATGGATCTCAGAGACTCCAAATGCAGTCAACAAATGACCAAATACCAATGAATTATTTATTCAAAATATGAATTTGATTTAGGGAATCAATTATGAAAACCAGCACAAGAAACCAGTCAAATCTGTGGCAGAATGAGGGTAAAAAATTAAGATGCTTCGGAAAGATAATTGAAGTGATGGACAAAGGATTCTACTTTCCCATCTGCAAATGTGAGGAAACCAGACCAGAGGATGGGAAATATAAATAGAGCTGGAGAGAAAGATAATGAGAGAGAATGTTCTCCAGTGTTAGGATCTGGAGGGGGTTGATTTGTAGGAAAACCTTGGTGATTTTTCTGGACTAAGCTCTTTGCTCTTCACTGGTAAGGTTCTAATGGGCTACTTGGTCAGTGAATTTAAGTTGATTCTAAAGTGATTAACTAAAGAAGGAAATCAAAGGGCAACATTTATACCTATTAAATAGCATCTACACAAAGTATAGAACTACAAATTTTCTAGGCATAAGATTTTACATACTGTCTTCAAGGGTTTTTAGAAGGCAATCCTGAAAGAGAATCAAAACTTGAAGCCATTTTTACCATTTGCCCCTTTAGATACTGAAGAGAAAGCCCCCACAAGGTAATGGTGTAATTATACCAATTTCAGGTTTAACCTCTTTTGTAACACAGGTTTCTGAAGATGCTATGAAAGAAAAGAATGAAATAATTAGTCGATTAGAGGATAAGACCAATCAAATTAATGCAACCATGAAACAACTAGAACAAAGGTACAGCCCCATCTTTGTTTCTCTTCATTCACAACTCTACCCCCTTACACCTTACTGCATTCCTACAGTTGCCATTGAAATGTAATTTTCAACCAGAACATTTAAACCAAACCTTCCTGAAATTTCCAATTAGTGCTTTGCTGTTGGACTATTTTTTTTCTGTTTGACACACTCACTTTAAATACAAACTTAATCTTTCAGTTTTCTTCCTCTACCATCTTTCTTCTGGTCCTAGGTTTTTATGCTGACATCAAAAGTTGTTCTTTCAGTTGTTGCAAAATTCTGATTCCTTATAGCCTCCTTTTTTTTCCCCACCTGAATGAAATGCAATAGAAACTGAAGCATTAATCTGACTTATACTTAAGCATATGCTTAATATAAACATTAATGCCTTCAAGGATCACTGGTTGTTTGCTGAAGCTGTTATAATTGTTGTCCATTGCTTTGGAAGTGCCATTATTTCTATGACTTTAAGAGTTTTCACACTGAAAGGTTGAAAAGTGAAAGACTAAAATTCCAGAATATAAATTTACATTATGGTTAGACTGCATGTACTACATAATATTAAGATGTGATTCACATGTTTTAATTTAGTGGCCTTATATGCAACATTGATCTTTCTAATTGTAAAATATAACATATCCATAAGCCCTGTCATGTTGGTGTTTGACATGTCTTTTTTTTCATTTAAATCTGATTATGAAAAACATGCTTATGTATTAAAAAATTAGTGACATGAATATTCTTTTATTGACATCCTTTTTCCTCTTTTTTCTTTTTCTTTTTATCCTTTTATCCCAATTTTTGTTTTTACTGTTTTGCTGCCTTCATCTGTCTTTGATTTTTGTCCACTGCATTCATGAAGTGACAAAGATCTGTTAACTCAAACTAGGACTATTGCAATGTCATTCGTCAAATGTGCCAGCAATGAGGCTCAGCACCAGTACAAACTTGTCAAGGATATATCATTCTGAAAGCTCCTCCAGATCTCTTGTGTTGAAATAATTGCTGATAAAATAGGAAAATAGGACTTCAGAATTTTCCAATTCAAACTTGAAAGTGGTATTAGAAATCCTGCACTGTAACTGATCGTAGCTGTGTTCTCTTTTGTTTTCTGAAAGAACATCATCTCCGATCTCACTTTACCCCTCCTAAAAAAAAAAAAAGTAAATTACTGCACTATTATTAAGCAAATGTAAGCTAGTTTTCTAATGCTATTTAATCACTTCTTGGTCAAATTTTATTTTAAGAGGTTAGATATCTTTACTTTGACTGTACATTTTTATGACACTTGTTTCAATTAGTGATTTTCCAGTTCTTTGGTACTAAGAGATTTAAGCAGTGGCCTTCCGGGCTAATACTTCCCTTCTCCCCTGCTTATCCCTTTGACTTTCAGGCTGTATTTGTCCCAAAAGCACGCTCTCTGTGGGGTGTTGTGGGTGTAAGTAGCACTGTTTCCCTGACCACAGTGGCAGGAGTTGGAGGAGGGAGCGGAGCTCTGGGAAGGAAAGGAGGGCGGTGTCACCGTCCGTGTTCCATGTGAGCAGTGAAGCAAGGACAGCCTTTGGGCACCCAGCAGCTAAAGCACTTCCACCTCCCTGCTGTCACCTGGGGCAAAGCGCTCTCAGGGAGTGGAAATGTGTCTGGAGCCCCATTCCTGAGGGACTCCAGGCACACACAGGGTGCTCCAGCAAGTTCTGGGGCTGTGACTCCTGCCTAGCACAGCTGCCCTGGCAGGTGGGGTGGGATTTACCATTAGGGCCAGGTCCTGAACCTGCCTAACCCGTTTGCCAGCTGAGGATCTTCCCTGGCTGTGGCTGCTCTGAGATCAACACCTGTGTGCGTGTTGTGCCCAAACCCTTCTCCCTCCCCCAGCCATCATTAGGCAGCCTTTACTGCTCCTGTTTCTGCTGCTTGCCTGCACTGCAGAAAGAAGAGTTGAGGCTGCTGACTGCCCTTAATACACTCCCTGATGTTTGCTCAGAAGTTTGTAGTGGAAGTTGACTGGGAAAATGATCTTAGAGTTTTGCAGCAGAAGAAGATGTGTTTGAAAAAGTGGGGACAGGATGCAGTAATATAGAAAGAGTTTCTACTGCGTGGTTGTGCACTAGCTTATTCCTTGGTTCGGAGGCAGAAAGAACCTTTAACATGAGCTGGCTACTGAAAAATAAAAATAAATATCTTTCATCTTCAAAGAAAACCCAAACCAGAAACACTGAATAGAACTACATGAGGACCATGGCAGAAATGGGAGCCTTATCCACCTCACAGTCATCTATGCAAACAAATATCTGCTGCAGTATCCTCTGAATACCAAATCCAGCTGCAAACTGCAGCCAGCTCAGCATCTGCCTGAATTTCAGCCGTGCAGCAGCCCTGGTGATGAGCTGGGGATGATGCTGCAGCTTTTGGGTAGCAAGTTCCCTTTCTGCCTTGCTTGTGGAAACAACTCTGCAGTTGATTTTGTGATTTGGGGAAGGGTTTAGCGTGCTTTTGGTGTTGATGTCTTGTGTAGCTTCAGCCAGCTTCTGCACAGGGGAGGGACCTGCTTTTTCCCAATACTCTCCTTCTCTGCCTTGTCCTTCTCCTTCCCTGCTTTTTCCCAGTATTCTTGGCCCTCTGTGCACTACCCTTGCAAATGTGACTGGGAGCATTCTTCAAGGCCCTGGGATAGCTGACTGAGGTAGTGCACCCTTGCTAAGGCAGTTTAATTCCAGCCTTGTTCACTTGTTTAGCAGCAGCTTTTGGAAACTCCCTCTGGTGCAACGTCATCAGCAGAAGCACAAATGCAGGCATATTGCTGACACAGCTTCCTTTTAGCTGACACTGGGAGCTGGGAGTCGCTCTGTGTTCAGGGAGCTGCTGGGAAGTGAGAAATCAACCTTCTCCCTGATTTCTGCCTCCCCTCACCTGAGAGGCCCTTGAGACAGTTTTGCAGAACAGGGTGCATCAGGTGGGGAATTCACTGGGGCTTTACAGGCTCCTGTGTTCTCCAGACAGGTGTAACCATGATATAGCACAAGTCCCCTTTTAGTACATTTACTTTTGTTACAATGCATCCACCAGAGAGGAACCACAGTGAATTAATGCATTCCAAGGGGAGTGTCAGCTGAACAAACCTGGAATTCAGAAAGATTAAATCAAATAACAATCCCTCATTTCTTGATTAATTTTTTTGATTTGTCTATAGTATGGAGCTATTTTAACCAGTGTAAGAATGCATTATTTTTAATACAGACTATTTAAATTAATTATGAGGTAGTTGAGGTAGTTCTGTAAATGTAGTGGGAGCTGTCAGGTTGTATTTTGTTGTATTAGGCTAGTCAAGTTTTTTGCTGTCTGATTGCAGTGCTCTGTATGCAACCTTCTGCCTCAGTTGTTTTGAGCTGCTTTTGCACAACACATGCTCTGCCCTGTCTTAATGGATGATCAGTGCAAGCCAAGCACTTTGACAGAATTTACTTGGGGGAAAGAAAAGCTTCAGAAATAACACAGGAACATATGCTAAAGGAAAGAGAAAAGCATCAAGTTAAATGCTTCAATTCTAAAATATGTATCATGCTTTGGCACCTGTTATTCATGAGCATAAAATAAAACAATTATTACTTACAGTGATTATTCTCTTACTGTATGTAAGTCCAGGAGCTAAGTTCTCTAGGCATTGTATGGATTTCTCGTTTGAGTTTGTGAGTTTCCCCCAAACTTTGTTTTTATTTAGAAATGTTTCTATTTCCCCATTTTTCTTTTATTTGTCTTCTTCACCCTCTACACCCTAGTTCTAGCTTCAGTTTTACCCAAAGTTGATTTGAATTACACCAGATTGCAGCAAGCAGAGAAGGCTCAAATGGACGCTGAGGCTGAGGATGAGAAACTTAAACAGGAATATGTGAATAAATCTGAAAGCCTGCAGAATGAATTCTCCCAGAAGGAGAAACAGCTGTGAGTATTTCTTTCCTGTTTGGAAAAATGCATGGCAGTAAACAAAATATGTCCTCTGGCCTAATACAGGCACTTGTTGTGAAGTGGTTTTGAACAGAATGTAAATATTAAAGAACTTTGTGTCAGGTGCTGGCAAGGCAGAAGAAAATATGTCATTCCAAGAAAGCCAAGCTGGCTTTGGGTGCCTCTAAAATGACATACAGCTTGAAAGGAAGGAGAAAACCAGCATTATTTCTTGGCTAAAAGTGCCAGCTTAATTCAGGAGGAAATTATCCTAAGTGGGGGAAAATACACAGTGAAGTAGTGGTGAAACACACTTTTAACAAAGCCCACAACCATGGAGTAGCATAGACTTAAACAGAAATGGCACAACAATGGTTTGATTGATCCAGCTTAAGGATGAGGTAGAAGTGGTTTAACTACCACTGCACAGGAAATAAAAACTAAAAATCTAGTGGAGTCATAAAAGTTAAAAGCTAATGTAAAAGCCAATCCTCTAGTCTTTCTCCTGTTACATCTTTCAGTACTAATTTAAATCAGTATGTAATGTTAGAAGCTCCCTGTAAGGACAGGTGTTTTCCCTTTGGGAAGATAAAACATCAGTTATTTAAGTAAACCTTTGGCACAAAGATTGGGGCTTAAAAGTTTGTGATTTCCAATCCAGTTATTAGCCCTCCCCTGCTTCTCTCAAAACTCTGAATGTCAATCCACTTGTTCAACTGTCATGACAAATGTTCACTTTACTACCACAGTCACCTCTGCAGATTTGGGCAAAAGAACAGTTCAGACCCCAGCCTTAGAATTCTGCAGTTCTGAAACCTCCAGGTCATGTTCACTTCTTTTCCAGCCAGATGCTGAGGTAGTGTCCCAAAATGTAAGTCTTTCCTTTAAAAGTGGGTTTGGTTTTAAAACAGGAAAATTAATGTGGATGTAGGTTTCCCATCAAAAGACCTTGCATGAATACTCTCAGATTTTTTTTCCTCTTTTCTTGTGTTGGCACAGTTTAGATGTAGAAGGTTGAAAGGTGTGTTTCCACCCTTTGGATTCTCCCTAACATTCTAAACACCATCTCTTCCATGAAACCAACAGTAAACTTCCAGCTAGAATGAGTTCTTCTCTCAGAGTAGCCCTAATTCCTTTCACTGAAGTTCTGATAAGCCAGTGGAATCTATGTCCCTCTTTATGCTGAACCTCAGCTGTGTAGAAAGCTCAATAAAAATAGTAATTTAAAGTCCTTCCTCCTTTATCTTCAGTTCTGTTCAAAATGCCATAAACCTTAGTCTAAAATAGAGCATTCACATCTAAGGGTGTAAAATTAAATAACTTTGGTATCAGAGATACCTGCAATGATTTTCTGCGTCACCAATGACACTGTGGCTGGTTGGTTTGGTGTATTTTAGAAATAAGCTGTATAAAGTAAAGGGGCCTTGCCTTATGCATGTTTTAAAAATACTTCAGAGTTTTGTGGTTAGTCTTCTCTTACTCATTTATTTCAAAGGTCAGTTCTTCAAAATTACATCATATTCCTGGTCCTTTAAATAAACTTACTTTGGAAAGCATCTTCTCAGTGACAGTGGTTTGTTGATTACACTGATACCTAAGATATCATTATATTGACACATTATTTCCGTTTTAGAAAACATGTAAGTTAATAGTTTGTTATGATAATAGTCTATTGCACTCAGAAATAAACTCAGGTTTGTTTTTAAAAGTGATACTGTTGTGCACAGTGATTTTTGTTTTGTTTTGTTTTCCCTGTTCCAGGCTTCAGCTGGAAACAGATTTGAAGATAGAAAAAGAGTGGCGGCAAACCCTAGAGGATGATCTTCAAAAGGAAAAGGAAACTGTATCTCACCTGAGAACAGAGACCCAAGAAATAGTTAACCTTAAGAAAGTAAATTTGGCAGCAAATTTTGACTAGTAATTTAGAAACTGACTGCAAAGTTAGTTATGGACTTAGACATGGTATTTGAAAGAATTTCTGCAAATAGATAAGGTTATTAATGTGTTCCCACAAACAGAATGAGGAAGGAAATGGGCTTTTTACTCCCCACGTAGTCCTCAGATCAGAACTCAGTACTTTGGATAAGGAAAACTGAAATCCTTGTTTTCCCTTCTCAGCAGTGTTGAAGGCTCTGTCTTCTCACTGTGGGCTGGGCCCACGGCTCCCCAGTGCTCCTGGGCTCTCCAGTCAATCAGATTTGTCTTCTCCCTGGAGTGGGCTACAGAAGCAGAAATGTTTCTTTATCTCTTGGGATCTAAGAGAGTTTAATCCTAAGCTGTTGCTGTTCAGGGAGTGTTTGGAACTGTAACAGTGTGAGGGATCACTCATTCACTTGGCCTTCTCAGCAAGATCAGCTTCATGAGAGCAGCTTTCTAGGCAGGAGAGAAAACACCATCTGAGAATAATCTGGTTTCATTTTATTTTGTTTGTTTTGTCTTAAGGAGTTCCTTAAACTTCAGGAAAAGAACAAGCAACTGAAAAGCATATGTGAGGACCAAGAAGCTGCTCTCCAAGAACTGGCATCCAAGCTGAGCGAGTAATTTCATTATTCATGATGACTTATACATATTATTTTTGTCATATACCTTGAATTAAGAAAACTAGTGGGACAGTGGTAATGCATATTAGACAGTATATGACAATATTATTGTTATTTTGATAACTAGCCAGTTATCAGAAGTCAATGTATCTAGTTAGGTCAGGCCTGTTAATTTGTATTTTTGGCTGGTGGGGTGGCTGTGAGCTCCTGGGTAATGACAGTGCTGTGAACAAAAAATCCTGGTTTGAAGGGCACTAGGCTTTGTTCTGCAGTGAGGACTGTTGCCTGGTTTGCCAGTTGTGGCATTCCCAGAGGAGCCTCAAGGAGAAGGGAGCAGCTCTGGCTCCAGCAGGGCAGTGCTGCTCTTCTTGAGCCCCAGCCAGACACCAAACCCCACACAGCTGCTCACTCACTTCCCCACCACTGGGAGCACGTGAAAGCTGGAAAAACCATTAAGGGTTGAGATAAAGTCAGGTTAAGAGGGAAAAGCCACACATGCAAGCAAATCTAAAGAAGGAATTAATTCTGCCCATGGTTGTGCAGGTGTTCAGCCACTCCCAGGAGAGCAGGGCCCCATCCCGTGGGATGGTGCCTTGGGAAGGCAAAGCTCCATCACTCCCAGTGTCCCCCTTCCTTCTTTCCCCCACTTGATACAGTGAGATTGATGCCATTGGTCTGGAGTGTCCTGGGCTGCTCTGCCCTGGCTGTGTCCCCTCAGTCCCATCTGCCCCCAGCGAGGCCCGTGGGGAGCAGGAGAGGCCTTGGCTCTGTGAGCGCTGCTCAGCAGCAGCAGCAGCATCTCTGTTCTCAGCCTGTGTCCAGCACAAACCCCCGACACAGCCCTGGGGGAGATGGGCTCCAGCCCTGGGGGGAGATGGGCTCCAGCCCTGGGGGGAGATGGGCTCCAGCCCTGGGGGAGATGGGCTCCAGCCCTGGGGGGAGATGGGCTCCAGCCCTGGGGGAGATGGGCTCCAGCCCTGGGGGAGATGGGCTCCAGCCCTGGGGGGAGACGGGCTCCAGCCCTGGGGGGAGATGGGCTCCAGCCCTGGGGGGAGATGGGCTCCAGCCCTGGGGGAGATGGGCTCCAGCCCTGGGGGGAGATGGGCTCCAGCCCTGGGGGAGATGGGCTCCAGCCCTGGGGGGAGATGGGCTCCAGCCCTGGGGGGAGATGGGCTCCAGCCCTGGGGGGAGATGGGCTCCAGCCCTGGGGGGAGATGGGCTCCAGCCCAGGCAGAACCAGCACAGTCTGCAGGGCATGGAAGGGGTGCCCTGGCCAGCAGCATCCCCTTATTGTTACAGGCTGTTGAATCCTCACTGAGTGATCTCTGTCTTCTCAGTACTCTTGCTGTGGTTTGTGTGGCCTTTGATGCCCTGTAGAATAACTCTGTGTGTGTCTCCTGTGACTCAGTTCTCAGGGGGTTGGCACTGGGTGGCTGTGGGGAGGCTGCTTCCTCCAAAATGACATCATGGGATCTTGTACTTCTGTTCAGAGGACTTGGCTTAAAGTTTTTGAAGTACCTAAACCAGATTTTTAAGTTGGTAAAACATAACTGCCATGTAGAAGTTTGAAGTAGCATTATCTTATTCTTTAGATCAAAGCTGAAAATAGAAGATATAAAAGAAGCGAACAAGGCATTGCAGGTCAGTAGCATTTTCAGAAAATAAGCTTTTTTTCAACTGTTATTTTTGAAATCTTTCCTAAGCATGAGAAGACTTTTCTCTAACAGCAACTGCTCCAGAGAGACTCATTGTATGATCTCCTCCAGTGGGAGAGAACCACAGACACCCTGTAACCCTCTGGAAAAAATCCATTTGCTTTTGATTCTCCTTGTTCGATGCACAGCTATGTATTTTGGCCCTTTTCTTGCATTTCTGGCCCTTCTGTATTTCACAGAGTGTATCTGGGACAGAAAGTGTAGCCAACTGAGCTTAAACTGCATAGCATTTCTCAAAGATCAATAAATATGTGATCATCCAAGGAAATAAGTAAACTTGAATCACCACAGCTGATAAAATATGATGTGTAATGTCAGCAGGTTTGGGACTTTCTTAGAGACAGCAGGGAGCACTTGAGAGCAGAGATTTTGTCTGCATGTTTGATCATCTGGTGTGCCACCTGGCATATTGCTGCAGTCCAGGTAAAAGTGTCTGAAATGGTTGAGCAGACTTCTGGGTTTGTTAAGCGGTTTAAACAGAAAGAACTGGACAATTCTTGACACTGTCCTGTTGGGGTTTCTTTTGCTTCCCTGCCTCTTGAGGACTGTTCCCATGGGATGAGCAGGGACATTGGCTTCACTCTGAGGCTTGGATGCCCTTCTGCTCTTCCAGCTGAGCCACTGCCCAGCTCTACCAGCTCGAGCATGTTCTCTCTGCACTGTGCTCTGTCCTGTCCCCCAAGGCTGTGCAGTGTTCTGGAGCAGTCCTGTGCTGCCTTAGTGTCTTCGTGACATTGCACTGGTCCCAGAGCACTGAGCATTCAGGCAGTGACTTCTGCTCTTGATTGGTCTTGTCCCCTGCAGCCCAAAGTTTAACTTCATCAGAGACGTATAATTATGATAATTTCTTCTCCAGGGCCAGGTTTGGTTGAAGGACAAAGAGGCCACTCATTGCAAGCTCTGTGAAAAGGAATTTTCGCTTTCCAAAAGGAAGGTAAAACTTTAACAAGATTTCTCCCAACTTGTTTACATGTATTATGTAATTATTATTACAAGTATGATGTAATTATTAATTATCTTTGAGGTGTGGCATGAAATGTCAATGATTAGGTGAATGCAGAGTGATTTTTGAGGTATTTTTCTAGTTCTTTCATACATACAATGCAGCTTGGCCCTGATTTCAAAAGAAACAGTGTCATGGTGAAGTTCCACCATGCAACTTAGTTAAAAATTACTTAACTGCTTTGTGGAATTATCTCAAACTCTTATCAGCTCTGGCACTGATAGAATTTGATGTGTGTGGAAGTTTCTATGTCATTTTTTATATAATAGAGTAAGAAAATACGAGTTTATTGCCACTTTAAAGTAAAACGTGGCATTAATTTCCATGCTTTATTAATGTGTGCAGGAAGTTTTCTTTACCTTTTTATGTTAAATCTTGATTAGCTACCTGACAGAAGCACCTACTGTTTCAGATTTCATTGCTCATGCTGTGTTTTTCTGTAGCAGAATGCATTCTTAATCCAGGGTTTGAATGAAATCTTCAAAGCACACACATACACATATATATGTGTATATTTAAATGTCTAGAAAGACCATCTGTGTCTGTCTGTGGTGCAATCCTAGACAAACAGCATTTGTGTAGGATTGCATCATAATTTGGGCTGTAGAGGAATTATCTTTTGCAAACTGACTCCTTGCTCAGACCCAAGCAGTGAAAGGAATTACATTTTGGATTGCTCTGTGCGTGTTGTTTGTTGGTATCCAATGAGCAAGTGTATTTCCATTGTAAAATTCAATTTTTAATCTTCTGCTCGTGCTGTAGCATCACTGTAGGAACTGTGGGGAGATCTTCTGCAATGCCTGTTCTGACAACGAGCTGCCTCTGCCCTCTTCCCCAAAGCCTGTCCGGGTCTGTGATTCCTGCCACGCAATGCTTATACAGAGGTGCTCTTCCACTGTGCCATAAGATATTTGTCCATTCTGGTCTTTAGCTCATCCTGTAAAAACCACAACACCAACTAAAGAATGTACAGCAGTATTTCCAGACTTTCAGGTAAGCAGTGTGGAGTTGCAGTTTCAAGGTGCTGTGGACGAGTTTTACTTCTCTGCTTCCTGTTTAAACAAATGGAGACAATGGGACCCACATGTAGAAAATGCACATCTAAAAAGAAAAAAGCCCCACACGTGTATGTTGGTCTGCCAAATGGCTCAGCAGCTTTTTTGGTAGGAAGCAGGGCAGTTCATACAGGAGACCCCGTGCTGATGTGAATTGGATGAGCATTTTAGTTGGTAAGATGATCTGGAGAAAGGTGATGCTCTGACAGGCTGATGTGCCACAAGTCTAACCTAATTCTGCTACAGTGTGCCTGTGATAGGCTGCTGTGAAGCAAACCCAAGCACTAGCTGGTTTTAGACTGTACTGGAAAAAAGCATGGCAATGAATGCCGTGGTCTGAGAAGTTCTTGCCAATCCCGATGTTCGTTTCCTTCCTCTCCATCAGCAGGGTTTGGTACATCCAGGAATGCAGCACTGGCAGCTGTTCAGGCTGTGTTCAGGCTGTGCAGCCCCAGGTGTGAGGGGAGCTTTGGTCAGCCAGGGAACAAGCAGTGCCAGGGGCACTTGCTGAAGGAAGGAGTGTTTCACAGAATGATTTTTTCACATGAACTATTAATTTGATGTATCTGTGTTTCCACTGAAAGAGCTGTTCAGCACAGACCTCTTGTCTGACATTGTCTGTAACCTTGAACAAGTCTCTGCATTATTTTCATGCAAGTCATGCTCTCAAGCTTGTTCGTGTAGTCACTGCATAGCTCTAGAAACCACCTAGAAGGACTGGGATTAAATGCTGGGAATCACATTCTTTCTGTGTTGGACAGGGAGGCTCTTCCTTATTTTGTCACCATCTTTCTCAAACTTTCAGAGTTGGTTCCTAAACTTCATTTTTTTCCAGAGCACTTTTGAGCCCTTCTGAGTCTCACCAGCCTTGTCACTGATGGTAACTTTTGCTGGAATGTAAAGCCCTTGTTCTTTCCATAGGCAGATAGAGATAAAATCCTTTGATCAATTGCCCTTCCTGCACTCCACCCTCCTCCCTTTAGCCACTCCAGCCCTGGGCCCTCCACAGTGACCAGCCCCAGAATTCCTCCAGCCTGGGCCTGGAGCAGCACTGCTGGCAGCAAAAGGGAGCTGCAAACTGGTCTTTAAGTTGTCCTTGCACTTTGTTTAGCTTGGCTTTGTCTCTGAGGATAGGGAATTAGTGGATATCCTAAAAGCTAACAGAGCTATTATTTTTAACACCTCAATGTAGTTGCTCATGTAGCTTTTGTAAAGCAGAATGTTTTTAAAACGACCTGATGTAACTTTTTGTAAAATACCACACAAATACTTGTAAATCTGTAAATAACTTTTGGAAAAAAATAAATTTAAGTTATCTGCAACTTAACTAAGAGAATAATGTCACTTAATTTAAATTTGTAACTCAGAGTATTTTATTCTGACTTGTTCAAGTTGCTTAGAAAGCCTTTGCCTGTGATGGGGTACCCTGCAAGAGGCACCATCAGGTGCTGCTCACATGTTTCCTTCCAGGTGGGCTTTACGTGGGGCAGGCGTGGAGGCAGCAGGGTCTGATGCAGGGTGGAGATGGCAGGATAAAGCTAATCTGTACTGATTTGATGAGGAACTTGTCAAAAGGGAGGCAACTAAATAATTTAAAATAGGCAATCTTTTAAAATAAGAATATCATGCATTTCCATAACGTGCAATAAATCAATTTGTTACTTAAGTGCCATCTTTTCCTCCCCTCTCTGCTGTGCTATTTGCATAGAAGTGTATAATTACTCAGATTGCTGTTACTGACTGCAGGTGAGATTTCTGCCTTGAACAGAATGAATGCTGGATGTTCCACATGGCTTCATTTGCCTTGGCATCAAACTGCATACCTGGCCTGCTTTTAAGGTTTTTGGACAGCACTGTGACTAATGCTGAATCTTTGTCTTTCTGTAAAACCCTGCTCCTGAGGCGAAATCCTTCTCACGGAGCACAGGAAGAGCTGTGCGGTACCCACGAGAACTGGAGCTGTTCAGGCAGGCTCAGAGCAGCCTTTTGCTCCTTTTGGAGAATGAGGCGGCTCCTGCCGTTGTGCTCTGGGGGCGGTAGCCAGTCCCCAGCGGCACTCCCGTCTCGCTCCGGGAGCGGGGGAACGCGCGGCCCGCCCTGCCGGCCCTGGCGTGGCGCTGCCCGCCGGGGCTGCGGGACACGGCGTGAAGGGCCCCGGGCTCACGGAGCGGGCACAGCTCTGCCCAGGGCTGGCAGGAACGACGCCTGTGCCCCTTCAGAGCTGCTTCAGCGAGCTGAAGGCTGCTCTCGCTGCGGGGCCTCACTGTCCTGCAGTGCCAGTGCCTGGCTGGGGCTCAGGTGCAGCGGGCCCTGCAGATGGCCCGGCTGTACTCCAGAGCTCAGGGAAGCCCAGGCCGCTCTCCAGAGGCGAGTCCCAGGCAGGTGCCAGGGCTGCTTCTCCATGATGGAACCCCAGGTGCTCCCAAGAGAGCAGGCGCTGCAGAGCTGCAGCGTTGAACTCTGCTGTGCCCGTGGCAACAAGAGGCTTCCTGCAAGTGCACCTTTCCTCCAGCTTACTAGAAGCTGCTTTCCCTGCAATTGAATTAACTCTGGTGCTACCACTGCCTCAGCTTTTCTGGCAACCAAGAACCCCCTATTTCTGCAGAGCAACAATGGTTCAAAGGGCTAAGGACTCATTTTCCCTCCCATTCCTAGCCAACACTGCTGCAGTGCTTGGAAAGCTCCCTGTGCCAGTTACCCTTTCCAGCTCTTCCAGGCCCTTTGGCACCCAACACAACCTCTAGTGAAATAAACTCCATTCTCCTCTCTCCCACAAGAAGACATTTATTACAGATATAACACAGTACTAGCAAAACAGGTGACAGACTTGCAATACCCAAGATCACATTTGACATTTTAAGGGAGGCATTGAGGACAAAGCAGTTAATTTGGGAGATCACACTGGCTCAGAAGAATAAATACCTTTTTCCATTACACATCAGGTATGTTAAGTGTCTTCAAACAGTAAGTTTCTTACATATCTTACATGTCACAAATGCACAAAGTTTTATCAACATGTTTGGGTTGTGTTTTACTGAAGAAGTATTGGGCCTACAGATATTTTAGAAATCTTGCCTTCTAATGAGCCCCCTGTGTAAAATGGCTAGGCAAACTGAATACATACAAATCGGCTCTGTGCAGTGAAAAAAAAATGCTGAACCATCTTCAAAATACAATGAATTCAATAAAGAAAAGAAGTAACTTGCTTCCAAATCCCCCAACCTTCCTAAAAGCGTGTTTGTGAAAAAACACGAAGTAAAAAGCATCAAATGAACTCTATTTGACCTTTGCTGTGTCAGCTAAAAGCTGTGCTAGTGTTAGTTAGATTTGCAGGTTACATGTGTGAAATGTGGGCTCTGGAGCACTACGGCAAAGCGTGGAAATGAGCGTGGCTGCAGAAATGGGGGTGCTGCTCCTCTGCAGAGATCTGCTGGGGGTGCTGGCAGCAGCAGCAGGAGGAAGCCAGAACAGAGACTGAGCCTCACAGCTCTGTGCTGTGCTGCAGTTATCAACACACAACTCACCAAAAGGGTTTAGGAAAGGCATTACCAAATAAACGAACCTATTCATCTACCCTTCTCCCCTCAAACAAGTGCATGTTTAGATTTGTTCACTAGACCAAGATTACACAGAACTGAATCAGTGTTCATAGGAGTTACAGTACAACCACCTTTATGGAACCATAGTACAACATTTTAAACCGACTGTCTCGAATACGTAATACATCCTTAGGAGTAACTAGTATAAAAAGTATCAACATCAGTGGTTTGAATATAAAAATTTATTTAAAGTCAGAGTATGCAACAAATAAAACCTACAGAAAACAGATTTTCCCATCACAATCTGTTGCTTACCAAATAATATTGTGAAAACACATTCCTTCAGTCATTATAAAGTTCTTAAAATACAAAAGAAATTAAATTTTGTAAGAAAGTCTAGTAGACCAGAGACTGTTTCTTCCAAGATGTTTTGCAGAAGCAAGGCTATCCTTCAATACATCCCACGCCATCCTCCTCCACCCATACTGCCTTGCCCATAGTATCCTCCACTATTTCCACTGCCACGACCTGCAAACAATTGACACAAGGTCACGCATACATACCTTAAAAAAAGAAAAAATGGGATGGGTAACACAGAACAATGGTTGAGGATGACAACTTATACTAACAATACTGCAGCACTACTGCTGCTAACCAGCATTTGCTGCAGTAGCACAGTGTGCGGCGTCCCCAGAAATTTAGTTTTGAAAAACCACTGCCCCTCTTTCCCTCCTCCCAGCCCACAGCCCCCACCCTTGGCTCCTCACAAGACAGGCACTGACACTTTCCACAAACGTTTAGAGAACTTGTACTCACTATATCCGCCCAAGCCGTCAGGAGTTCCGTACCCGCCGCTGTAATTGCTACCCATTCCCATTCTACCAACCGAGCCGTAGCCTTGATCTGCAGAGACAAAGTCCAACGTTACAAGCCTGAACGCGTTAGACTTGGCAAAGCATCGGCTGAACGTGCGATTGATGCGTACCCATCCCATCTCTGCCGTAGCCTCCCATTCCAGAGCCACCTCCAGCAGTGGAATTCAGGAACAGTTCGATGTATCGATGCTCTGCAAGAAGCAAACAACGCCTCCGTTTCTATTTTGTGTCCCAGACCAAAAGCAGGCACACAGAGCACCCCCCTCCCCTTCCAGGGAGCAGACAGGAGGCCCCAGACAGGCGAGTCTGCAGTGTGGTGAACCAGGCACACCTCAGGGGGACCTGCTGCCCCCAGCCCGCCTGAGCCCGGCCAGGCGCAGCGCCAGGGAGCGACACTCACGCATGTGATTCTTATCCTTGGACATGGCAGCTACTGCGTCCTCGTGTGTGACAAACTCCACATCTGCCTCTCCTGTAGCTCTCCCATCTGCTCCAATATCAATGTGAACTCTTATAGGGTTCAGTGGCGAGAAAAACTAGGGAAAAACAGAAATTAAAACCCAAATCACGTTAATGCAGAATTCAAGCCAGGTGCTTCTTCTCCATTCCCGTAGCTAGTGGTGCACTGTTGTAATTCGATGCCATCCTACCACATGAATTTAACTGCTCATTTCTAAAGGAGTACTTGGTGGTTGTGGGACATTCAACGTCAGGACAACCAACGTTTACAACCCATTGCTACTACACAGCTTGGAGAGCTGCAGCTACGGAGACTGAGGAGCTTTCTTTGAAAGCCAAGATACAAACTACTCCTGCCCCCACACACTGCTTTGAGCAACACAGTCAATGCAATGGCATCCTGGACAACAAAACAATCAGCTGGTTCTCATTTGGCTCTGCTTCTTCAGATTTCTCAAAGCAAGGACGTGTTCATGAATTCAAGAAAAGCTGCCTGACAATGCACCTCTCTTCCTCACTGCTCTAGATCAAAGCCTGACTTTTGGCCCTTGCTGTCACACAGTCTCTACCCTAAATGAAACAATCAAACTGGCACAAGAAAATACAGCTCCATTAAGGAAACCAACCCAGCCACAAAAGCAAACAAGCACAAGCTTAAGAATGGAGCTCTGCATATATAATACATGATATATATTATATAATATATAAGTGCAACTGGAAGACAGCCTCTTTCCAAGGATGTGCTATGTTTAAACCAGGCCTCATATCCCAAGACAGCTTTTCCCCCTGCAACAACACAACTGCACTAACAAGGATGCATTCCCCAAATCCTGCAGATCTGCTTTGATCTGCCACCCTGGTCTCTTACGAAAGGGATACAGTCCCCTCCAAGCCAACACAGCTCTCTACAGCCTGCCCACCCTGCCCCTCCTGAAATAAGTCTCAGGTCAAGGAACAAATATGCAAAGTAAGCAATTTCAGTTTCACATTTATCGTTTTCACAGAATCAGAGCAGCTTAAACAAATCCTGAAGGCCCTAAAATGAGGATACTGATTGCAGCACCTGTTGTCTCTGCAATACACCTTTTATGGAAACAAAACAGCAGAGAGTGCAGGGATTAATGTTAAATATAGCTTTGCTGACTTTGCTGGTAATCCCACCTCAGACAGTAGCTTTCCCAAAGCTCGTTAACTGTGTGCAGGTGCAGCAGTGAGTTGTTTGAGAAGGCCCCGAGGTTGGGCTGGGACAGACAGGGACACGCACAGTGCTGGCAGGAGAAGCCCTCTCCCCGTGGTACTTACGTTAGCAATATCGTTTTCCGTGGCTCGGAAAGGCAGCCCTCTCATGTGAACAAAATGACCGCCACCATGGAACCCCGACCCTGCATCTCCAGCTCCATAGCCATGGCCTCCCATGCCTAGTAGAAAACCCAAACCAAAAAAACCCACACACCTCTAAGATCATGAAAGCCAAAAGTCATTGCTACTCTTTGCTGAAAGCACTAAGTTATACCAGTGAATGCACGGTGTTTATGCTTCCCATGTATCAACCCAAACCTTGACCAGAGGCCCTGCTAAGCAATCCTTTTACCTTTTCTTATGATCCCCCGATCCCCTCCCCTTTCTGAACAGCCTCCTTTACCAAACAGCAGAATGAAACTGTTATCTCTGTCTTGCAACTCGAGTAACAGGAAAGCCTTTTCAGACAAACTAGTAATTTCTTTTACCTCTCCCATCCCTCATTCTGTCGTCATAGGCGTCGTTTCCGTAGCCATAGTTATTATAGCCACCATAATCATCAAAGCCACCATATCCTGTGCAATGGAGAGAAGGAAAGGAGCGGTTACACCACTGCTCACAATCAGGGCAACGCACACACAACACTCAGCTCTGCAGTCCTTGGGCACACAGCACTTTGCAAACAGCCTCTGCTGGCTGTCAAACCTCGACTTCTGAACATGGTGCAAAAGGACATTTCTTTTTATGTAACACAGACTGAAACATGCAAATGGAAGATCTGATTCTAATGAAAATAGCTCCCTTCTTATTAACGCTCATCTTAAACACTAAGCCACGTGTTTTGACAGATTACAAGGTTTTGTTCCAGATAAACACATCCAACCTAACGGGCATTACAGCTAGTGCCATTTCTTATTTCTTGACAAGTATGTCAGAAACATGAAACTGCCAAGAGAACCTGTGTTCATTAGATGAACATACCACCGTCATATCCACCACCTCCTCGACGCATTCTGTCATACATACTTCCACGCCCAGCTCCATAATAACCCCCTCTTCCTCCTAATGGTCTATCATATGGTCCAGGTCGCTGTTGTCCCATCATTCTTCTTGGCATGTCAGAGAATCCTCTGATTTCGCTCTTACTACTTTTGAAGATTTCAATGTATCTAGTAAAAGAGGATTTTCAAGGTACCAGTAAGAACACAGGCAGAAGCAGTTTGAATTTTACAAAAGGCCATACTACATTGTCTAGAGCTAAACGTACAAGCCAATAGCAGTGACTAGAAAAGCCATACAACTTAAGTTTCTCCTCAAAACTGTAAGAATCTTAAGTGTATTAAAAATCCCCCACTTTACAGTGGCAAAAATTACTATGTGAAAATTCTAGCTGTACAGATTAAGCTTAAAACATGTCTTTCCAGTATGAGAAACATACTGTTGAAAAACAATGTCTGGCTATGGCAGCATTTATCACACATTACCCAACAAAAGCATCATTGAAATAATTTTCTGAGTTTAGCAAACTACCCAGTGCAATACTGTCTCCCCCACCCCCCAAATCTACTGCATTTCCCAAGTTAACTTAGGATCAGTTATAAAAATTCTTAAAAACAGCCAATTCCCCAATGGTCCCCAACCCCCCAAAAGCATTACTGACCCACAACCCCCAAAAAATAAAGATTTAACACCATCCCATACTCTCCATCCCCACCTGTGCCCTATTCTTTCCTTGTGTTTCCCCAGAGCATTTTCTGCTATCTCCTTTGAAGCAAACTGCACGAAGGCCTCCCCTGTGCTTCTCCCCTGGTAGTCCAGCGTCAATGTTATCCCATTTGGCACGATTTCCAACCCTTTAACCCAAGGACAAATAACCCCGTCAAGGGGAACAGTGTTAAAGGCTGAAACATTCCCATCTGTAGCAAATACTTAAAGCATATCTAAACAACAATAACGAAAAAGAAAACCACCTTGTTTCCCCCATCACCCAACAATACCAGCCCATGATCTTTCATTAAACATTTATGGATTTAGCCGTACTTCTTTTCTGTTTAGACTAGACAAAAATGCAACCACCTAAGTTACATGAAGAAAATATAGCTACCAATCAAGCAATTTAACTGATCCAAATGCTAACATTCAGGTTACCCCAATATGCACGGTATGCTTCCCACCTCGACAAAATCAGATACATTTTGTGTTCTACTACATCTGCGGTTATCTGTGCTTCATTTACAGGGCATAAATCTTACTTAAGACAAACTAATTTAACACAATCCCTCCCCATCCACCCCATTAACAGCTATTAAACGTGTACAAAACACTGCGTAAAAGACACAAAAATCCTCTAAAGAAACCCACTACACTTCGACCATACTGGAAGTACCTTGGAAAAACTGAACAATCTCTTCTTTGCTGCAACCAAATGGCAGGCCTCGGAGTCGTACCACTGTTCCGTCATTGGTTGTATCATTGGGCCCATTGTGTTTTCCAGTCCAGTCCATCTTTTATTTAACTTAAATCCTAAAAATACCCAACAAAACAGAAATAAAGAACCCTGAGTTTCCGTCCATGCCTAAGTCCCTCGCTTAAAAAGAAATCTGTTAGGTTTTATTTAGGTAATTATCACGGTGGATTGGGAGATTTATGTTCCGGATTTGAAACTGCGTCTAAACACACCCAAGGGATCTAAGCCCCCCCGCGGGATTTAACCCCCGCCGCCGGGGCCGCTGCGGAGCACCGCGTGGACGGCGGGCAGCACGTGGGCACGCACGGCTCATAAAGCTTGGCATTTACTCGGAGTGCATTTCACATCCGCTCCGTAAAGCTTGGGCGTTTTGTTCTTTACGGTTGTTCTTTCCCTGGAAGCGTGACAGTTGAGCAAGGGGCTGGAACCACAAGGCCTTCCTTTGTCTGCCCTCAGCCGGGGGAGGCGGGCGGCAGTGCGTGTGGCGGGGGCGTGTGAGGGGGGGCACCGCCACCATGCCACAAAGGGAGCCGCCATCGCCGCCTCATCAGGCGCGGAGCCATCGCGATCCCGCCTCCCGCCGTCCTCCCGAGACCGCGGCCCTGACCCCCCGCCTGCTCCTCGCCGCCATTTACCGCGCCTCCTCGGGGCGCCCGCCGCTCGCCGGCCCCGCTCCCGCCGCGCCCCCCGCCGCGTCCCGCTGCTCACCTCTGGCCTCCGAGGTGCTGCTCTGCGCCGCCCGGCCCGTGCCCCTTCACCGCCCCAGGACCCCCGCCCGCCGCTCTCCTGGGGCCGCTGCTGCCGCCGCCCTCGGCTCCGCCGCTCAAAATGGCGGCCGCGATCGGGAACGAGGCTCCGCACCGCCTCCCCCTCCCCCGCCCTTGGGCGCGCGCCCGGCCCGACCCGGCGCCTGGCGGGTCCCGAGCCCCCCCCGCCGCCGCCGCCACCCCCCGCCCGCCGAACCCCCCGGGCGGGCCCCGCCGCCGCTCGCTCGGCCCGGCCGCCCTCTCCGCTCACCGCGAGCCTCTCGCGCACCCCTGGCCGTGCCCCGGCAGCCGCTCGCGCCGGCAGGACGCGCCTCCTCGCTCACAGCCGAGCCGTCCGCCGGGCCCGCACCTGCGCAGCGCCCACGGCAGCGGAGCGTCCGGGCCGCGCGACTATCGCGATACCCGTGCCGCGCGCCGCCTCACACCCGCCTGGGCGGCTCCCGCGCACGCGCAACTCAGGGGGGGGCAAAGCGGGGGGTGGGGGTGGGGGTGTGGAAGGGAGCGACGGCGCATGCGGAGCAGGGGAGGGGGCGTTCCCGCCTTTTCCTTTCACCGCCTCCTCTGCTGAGGGGCCGCCGGGCGCGTGCGCGCTCCTCCCTCGGTCACGCGACCGCCGCCGCTCGTTTTGGCGCCAAGCGGGAGCGCGCGCGGCCCGGGGCGGGGTGCGGCGCGCGCATGCCCGGGCATCGCCTCACGCCGCCGTCGCCTCACGGCCGCGGTGGCGGCGGCTGCCGCCTTTGGTGGTGCTCTGGAGCTTGTATCCCGCTCAGCGTGTGCCTCTCCCCCGGCGCAGCTTTGGGAGGGACTGAGGATGAGGAAGGTTGCCCGGTGTGGGGGCACGCAATGGCTGCCCACGCGTCTCCTCAGCAAACCTGCCGAGCCGGGCAGGACCCGCCTCCCTCAGTGCGGGGCAGGCCGGGCCGGGCGCTGTGGTGAAAGGGAGCGTTGAGGTGTTCAGGGGCTGGTGGCGAGGGAGGCTAAAGTGTGCGTTTTAATAAAAATAAAAAAATCGGCGCGGAGCGCCAGGGCCGTAGGAAGAAGTCTCAATCCGTGTCAGCGCTAGGAAGTGACGGGACGGGGCCGCTGGCCCCGCCTGCCGTCAGGAAAACATTAACTTGGAGTTCTGCTGACGATTTGGGTAGAACAGGTTAGAGCGTACCTTGCAGAGCGCAGCCTGCAGCTAAACAGGTGCACACGACAATGCAGATTCCAATTTTTACGGTTGATGCATTTACAAACCGGCCGTTTTCTGGAAATCCTGCGGCAGTTTGTCTGCTTGAAAATGTAAGTTAAAAAAACCCCAGCAGTTTTTTGAGGTACTGTAATGACATTTGCCATTCTGTACTTGGCCTGAGGACTGAGCGCTGCATCAGACTTTGCTTTCTTTACTTGAGACTTCTGTTTGCCAGAATTGTTTGCTGTGGCATCAGAATACAGAGAAAGGAGCGCAGGGGTGCTCTTTTTTTCTAATCAAAACGATTAAAAAGATGTCTTGTCATACAAGACAACCTTTGAATTTTTTGTAGACTTTAAAAAATACTTCATTAAGAAATAGACTGGATTTATTTTGAGTTTAATCAAAACGATTAAAAAAATGTCTTGTCATACAAGACAACCTTTGAATTTTTTGTAGACTTTAAAAAATACTTCATTAAGAAATAGACTGGATTTATTTTGAGTTTAGTCAAGAAAAACGGCTTAATTTCTTCAAGAATGATTCAGAAGAAAGATTCTGGACGATTAAGCAGGATTCAGAGTGAAATCTGAAAAGTAATGCTGTAAAACAGAATCAGTACTCAGTAGAAGGATTAAACAGAGGGGTTTGGTTTTGGTGTGGGTTTTCTCCCTTTTTTTTCTTTCATTTTTCCTCTTTCTCTGGAAAGAAAAAGAGGGGATGTTGACCTGGATATGAGTCTCTTAGCATTAGTCTGTTGGGTTCAGCTTTAGCCAAGTTTAATAGTTTAAAAGCCAAGTCTCTGCTTTAAAATCATGAGCTTCTAATTGTACTTTTTGTATTAACTTTATTACATTAAGATATCATGAGGCCACCTTACTGGCATGATCACTTTGGAATGCAGATGTTTAAAAAGTTTTTTCTGCAGTTCCTGGAAGTAAAGGCTGTAGTGTGACAGCTAAAGCTGGGATCCTAATTCAGCATTTTATTCTAAGATTGAAGGAAGTGTGATGCAGCCATGCGAAACAACTGTTCTCTGCTCCCTCCAGAGTCTCAGCAGATGCTTTACAGAAAAAAACAGGAGAAATGCAGGAATGGCAAAACCAGTCCTTTCTGTGTCCAGAGGTGCCACAGGATGGCAGTGTTTCAATAGAGTTCCATATTCCTTTAAAAAAAAAAGCTATTTTTAATAACGTTAACTGGTCTTTGTTCTGGTCAACTCCTCCTGGGATAAAGGGGAGGTAACTGTGCTGTAAAATGGTAGAATGTTGTTTAGCTGTACAGAATTCAGTCTGCAAGTGTAGCTGTAGTGTAATAATCAGTTATTGGTTTGTAATAATCAGCTGTAGTATGGCATCATCGGGTGAAAGGGATTTGTTATTAAAGGGAGTAACTCAAGTTAAAAGGGCACATTTTATCTCTGAGGCTGAACCTTTAGTACTTTATCTCACTTGAGTTTCAGTGTTTTAAGGATCAGATTCTCCAGCCTGGCCTGTCAGCACAGCTGTGGGTGAAGAGCAGTGGAACATGGGCCAAGGAGAATGTTGTACAATTCCTCAGGCTTGGGGATCTGGGGATCAACATTCACTGGCTTGAGTCACAGTGAGCTCCAGCAGTTCTGATTTTCTTTCCAGTTTGTCTCAGCTCCTACAGAGGGAGCATATTGTCCCACTTGAAGTTTATTTTACTCTCAGAGAGTATTTTGAATTAAAACTGAATCTACGTTTTATTATAGAAAATTAAGTGACTGTATTTGACAAAAATTGATTCTGCTGATTAATTGATTTTTTTAGCCTGCTCTTGATTGGATTTGTTATTTCATCCCTAGGACTTGGACGAAGATTTGCACCAAAAAATTGCAACAGAAATGAACCTTTCAGAAACAGCTTTCATCAGAAAACTGAAACCTGGAGATGACTTTACCAAAAGTTAGTGGTTCTGTTTACCCTCCAAAATATCTAATAAAGGAATAGGGAGATACTGTGGGTACATTTATAAGGAATGGTTCTAATTTGTAAGACAGCAAAACAAAATCCTGAAGTTGTGATTTATCTTAAGATCATAAGACTATTGCATGTGGATTCTTGAAAGAATATGTGCACAATTTTATTTTACGAGATAAACATATTTATTCAGAATTCAGACCTCATAAGAAGTCTGTGGAGCCAGTACTGGAAAATGCAGGTTTCCAGCAAAGCTGGGAATTTGGAGTGGTCCAAACTTAACCCTTAAGGCCCCTCCTTTGATTGGTGTAAATGGAGAGAGCTGACTGGTGTTTGTTGGTGGTGCATGTGTGTATGTTGGGAGAGGAACTGCAGGGACCCTGGGCAAGATAGAAAACATCAGATAAGTGCAGAATTCATTCTGACTCACTCTGGGGATTAATTTTCAGCTGAATCAGTTTGCTGAATCTGCTCACCTGACAGTTGTGTGGTGGCATGAGCCAAGGAGCTGGGACTCCACTGGTCTGGACTGCAAATCCAGGTTAAGGAGTCATGTTTATCGTCTTTGTTGCTTGATGGATTGTACAGGGAGTAGGATTTTGGACAGTCTCTGTAATTAAAAATATTAAGGATAGTAGTAACTATAGTTGGTTGCTTCTATTGTTAATAAATTCAAATTTATTTTAGGGTTAGACTAATTGCTTGGAGCAAGGAGTGATACTGCTTTTCAATTTTCATGTTAGCACTTTGCCAATGTGTTTAACACACTTATCTGCAAGTCATCCGTATCTGACTGTACAAAATGGCAGCTTCTTTCTCATTACAGTGCTTTTGGTACTATGGGCTGGTCGTGGCCTCAGGCCCACACAGCTGCCCAAGGGGTGCACAGGTCTTTAAAGGAATTTGGACACTCAGCTGCACCTGGCACTGTGTGTTGAGGGTGGTGGGATGAACCAGCAGCATCAGAATGTCATTTATCATCTGCTTCTGGAACATGAATTGGGGTAGTGAGGGCTCCTGGACTCACTGTATGTTTCTGCAGGCCATTGTGATCAGTACGTTTAATTTCATTTTAATTAAAGAAAAAAGCCAAGCCAATCAACTCTGCTATTTTGGGGACATGTGAATTTATGCGAGTACTGAATGTCCCCTCAGTCCAAGTCCAGGAGTGTCCAGGCAGCTGTTCTGGGTCACAGAGGTTTGTCTCCACTCAGGCACGTGCACGAATCCCTCCTGTCCTCTCCCAGGCACAGCTTGGAGCAGAGCACGAGCAGCACAGAGCAGGCTCACGGCTGGGCCAGCCCTGGCTCTCACAGCACTCTGCTGCTGCGCCATTAGGTTCCACCACAAGGTGTTATTTGGGTTCCCTTGGTTTTCACTGGGGGGGACTGACTTTAATGCATTCATCTTCCATAGTAGCAATGACAAGACTTGTTTGGATTAAAAAAAAAATTGTTTCTTTTCCACTTCTAGTTGTGTTTGTATGGTAATTAGTCACTTGAAATGCTGGTGCAAAAATTACAGGAAATCAAGTATCATACATCTGTGTCCCAGATTTTTTACACATCAAATGGAAATATGATTTCTAGTGAAATGAAGGGTTAGTAGATGATAGAGACTTTTACCAGACTTGACTGGTGGTGTAAGCAAAATAATTCCTAAGTGAGCTAACTCCAGTACAGGTTCTCTTATACCAACAGCACCCTCTGTGAGCTCTAAATGGTAACCTGGCCTGCAGGTGTATACAGATCATGACTGTGCCTTTGTAGGATTTCATAGCACACAGGGGCATGGAGGCTTTACCTTCTAAATAAAGCCTGTTTAGGACAAAGGAAAATCTGTGCAGCATGCAAACGTTGACCTGATTGAAATTGGATAGCTATTCTGAAAAATCAGTGCAAATTGGGTACCTAAGAGTGTGTTTAGGAGCAAAACTGATTGTAACATGCATTTTGATTAACTGAAACATCATCACTGAACGTATGTATGTTGACATAAAATGAAGAAATAGACTCCTTCCACTTATTAAGCACCTTTATTTTCTCAAGGTTCCTGCTTTGGCCTCAGATGGTTCACCCCAGCCAATGAAGTTCCTCTCTGTGGTCATGCTACTCTTGCATCAGCTGCTGTGTTATTTCACATACAAAGTAGGTTTACAACCTGTGTACTACTCTAACTTTTTAGAACGTTTATTTCTAATTAACACCTCTATTTTTTAAGACAAAGGCACTTAAACATTCAGAACATCTACAGAACACAAATGGAGATACCCTGGGTGCTGCCTTTTACTGCTGCTCCGTAGTTACAAGGCTGCAGTCTGATACCTATGCTCTGCTTCCAGTGCCCTGCTGTTACTCTGAAGAAAAGTGCTAAATATGCAAATGTCACCTGGGAGAGGTACAGTAGAATTGGATGAATAGGGAATATTTCTCTGTCTGTTAAAAGGACATTCCCATTCATTCTAGGCATATGCAGGATTCCCTGACAATTGCTGTGTTTATTAGCCTCAGCAGATTTATTGAGTTAGTTGGGAGTTGTGCCCAGAATACAGAGTTGTTCTAGATATGTTTGAGCTGCATAACTAACTTCTTCTGAATATACTGAGCTACTCCTATGATACAATAATTTAGATTAAAATTCTTATGTTTGATAATGTTGCAATGTTCTCTGTCTAGAAAATACAAATTCTGTTCTTACATTTTTGACACTGAGTGGGGAGCTAAAGGCCAGACAGGTGAAAAACCATATTGTCCTGGACTTGCCACTTTACACAGCCTACCCCCAGGTTAGTCAAAATTTTATTCATGACAGACTTTCAAGGAAAGTGTGTGTTTGTATGTGTCAGTGTGTGTGTCTGTAGTTGCATGGAGACATACATCTATATTGCATTTTTTACAGTGTGTGGTGTTTTTTCAGGAACTTAAGGAAGTAGAAGAATTAATAAAGGTAAAAGACAATTCCATCAGTTGTTAGAAAAACATTTATAATAGCTTTGCTTATTTTTATGTATTAAAATGGCTACAAAATGGTGACAAGGCGCTGCTGGATGTACTCCTGAGTTTGGAACAGCAAGCTTCAAAGCTCTCAGCAATGAATCAGTAGGTCAGGGATGTAATTCTCCCAAAGACTGCAGCTGAACCTGTCTCCCATTACCATTGACCAAAATGTCAGCACTCATTTCAATGGCATTTTCAGCCTTTGTGTGCATGACAGGGCAGTCTGTGTCCTTGCCCTCCTCTAGGTCCTGGATTTCTTCCCAAATTGACATACACGGGGCTTGTAACTCACCCCTATCCATTGGTGCACTTGGTGGACTTTGCTTTTCTCTCTTGCATGTGCTTGTGGGTTGCATGGAAGATGCTGCACACGTCCTCTTCCTAGCAGGGAATGTGCTCTACAGAAACGCCAAGGAAATAATACTTCCTATTCAAGTGACAATTGGCTTTTTTCTGTCTCCTTTACGATTCCCACCAGGTAGCTGTTGGTGACATGGGTGTTCAAGATGTCCGTTACTCTCCCGACACAAAGAACCTCTTAGTCCGCCTCAGTGACACTTATGAAAGGTATCTTCCACTCTTCATTTTTTAATCAAGAACACAGAAATTGACTTGGCATGCTTATTCTCTATTCCTTACATACTAGGCTCTTTTATCTAGATTTAAATCAGGTGGAGATTAAAATCCTCTGGTTTCAGTTTCTGTGTAAAGTGGTTATTTTGTCTTTTAATATGAGCTTTTTGAAGCTGCAAAGGTGAATAAGGTCAATCTGAAATCTGTCTTCAAGAGAAGGAGGTGTAAGAGACAGTTTTAATGATGGTGTATTTTTTCCATCCATCTGAGTCTAAAGATGCTCCAGTAACCTGGCAGGAAGTTGTGAGTCCTGCTCCAGTTCAGGACACATTGACAGAATGCCAGGGGTTCCTACTTCCACTGGACTGTAATCTGCTTACACATGCCTAACAGCACCATAAGTAGCTTTAGAGAGGAAATTCCAATTCAAATAATTCCAAAGCATTTGTTAATATTGTTTGAATTTCATTGTTGATTTAGGTATGTACCGCTGAAACATAACATCTTTAATCAGGCCAAATTACTGTTATTAAAACTTGAAGTTTGGCCTAACTAATGGTTAAAGTCTGGGGTAATGGGGCAAAAGAAATAGTCTCAGCTGAGTATTATTATTTTACTCTTTCAGACTGTTTTGTAGGGAGGTATCAGCCAGCTGTAGATGGCTTTAGAATGGCATGAAGGCCTGATGTTAGTTATTCACCTGCTCTGAGAGTAGGTGGAGGACTTGGTGCATTCTGTAGTGAGGCAATAATTCTTTCAGTGATTAAAAGTTGATTCAGTGATTCTGTTGAAACAAAGTGTGAGGTGATGGGGTTTTTTTTGTGGGGTTTTTTTTTGTTTGTTTGTTTGGGGGGTTTTTGTTGGGTTTTTTGTGTGTGTGTGTGGCTAATATTTTAGGATGCTCTGTTTTCAAATAAGTTAGGAACCTCATGGCTTGAGTGTTTTTTCTCTGTTCATTCAGAGTGTATTAGGTTCAAGGTGATTTTCTGTCAAACACCATTGGGAGAACAATGCTAGGAATCTTGTCTCTAATATTTTAGGGCTTGATATATTTTGGTTTAGGTTTTGAATATATTCTTGGTTTTGAATATATTTTGATTTTGAATTGTAGAGAAGATGATTCTATAGCTTTATTTTTCTTTGCAATACTTACATTCATGTCAAATAATACGAGCTATTGAAATTTCACAATTATGTTCAAGGTCTGTGTTGGAAGACTTGAAAGTGAGTGCTCAACAGTTTTTGACAGCTGAAAAGACAGGAAAATTGAAAGGACTCATACTGACTGTTAAGGGAAATTCCAGTGGAAAAGGCCATGATTTTTACTCCAGATATTTTGCACCTTGGTATGGAGTTCTGGAAGACCCTGTGACAGGTATGTGTTCATATGATAAGCAGCTCATACTTTTGTTTCAGTTCAGTTAAAAGATTCTTGTTAAAATTTGTTAATCTGTTTTTGTACGTTGGAGTCTCTTATAAATTACTGGTTTATATGGATAGCAGGAGTGCTCAGTAAACTAAAAACTTTTATGACTCAGGCCAACTCGTTCAGAAAAAAAACGAATCAGCTTCTTGCTGTCATTAGGGCACATAATCTTGTGCCTTTTTCAGATCTTTTCCCTCAAGTATTACAATTAGAGAAAAGTGAGAGACTGGGTCAGTACTAGTTCAGTGAGTATTGCAGTGGAAATTTATATCCACTTCTGTTGGTGTTCTTTTTTTGTGGTGCTTTGGATTTTTGTTGGGTTTTTTTGCAATGCATTTCACCTGAGATCCTCCCTAGTTTCGTGGCCCTTGCTGCTGCTGTTCTCGGGCCCAGGAGAGCTCAGCCAGCTGAGCTGAGGGCAGCAGGGCGTGTTCCTGTCTGCTCTTCTGATGTGTGTGAGGTGATTGCTGCAGGACGCTCTCCTCTGCTTAGCTACCATTTCATTATTAGTCAGCTGAGAGCTGTGGCTAAAGATGATGCCCTCACCCAGC
This sequence comes from Prinia subflava, assembly GCF_021018805.1. Classification (NCBI taxonomy): domain Eukaryota; kingdom Metazoa; phylum Chordata; class Aves; order Passeriformes; family Cisticolidae; genus Prinia; species Prinia subflava. Next base: position 34,244,727 of record NC_086255.1, read on the forward strand.
AAGATTTCCACTGAAGCTAGACAATGGGGAAGTAATACTGCTTTACCCTAAAGAGAAATTATAAAGCCTTAAGTTTGCTGTGCAAACTCTTAGGTTTTTTACCCTAAACACACGTGGCACTTGATTTTTGATATTTACATTTTGACTACGCTTACTCTGTAAAGCAGTGATTATAATTTAATTCTGTACTTTGTTTTCCCATTTCTTTTAAGGATCTGCTCATGCTGTTTTAAGCAGCTACTGGTCCGAGCAGCTGGGGAAGAAAGAAATGCTTGGTAAGATAAACTGTTTTATTGCAGAGCTGTCCATTTATGTAAATCTACTCAGTAGAAGAGCAAAGGTTGTATTACCACTACAATCCAAACTGTAGCAATAACTCCCTATCCATTTCCTCAAGATGAATAGAATGGAATATTTTGTGTGTGAGGTAATCTTTGAGAAATTGCTTTCTTTCCTATCCACCACCATGATGCGTCATGCCCCAGGGAGTTTGAGGTGTTGGTTTCTGGATCATAACTCTCTGCAGTCAGTTTTTCATCTTGACTTTTGGATTGTAGCTCTCATGACCTTTCATCCTAACTGAAGCTTGAGGGGTCTCAGGGCATGTTGTTTATGTGTTTTGATTCAATCAGTGAGATATGCTTACTAGATCACCTCTTTGTTATTAAGCAAGAAACTTGAGAACCTGGTGGGAAAAAGCCAAGGGAAACTCTTAATATATGCCAGTGCTGGATGAGGAGGTGTTGGGTGACTCCTTCTGCTGTTCCTCTGCTTTGCCAGAGAACAGAAGAACAAGAGAAGCAATACAAAATACCCTCAGCCCCTGCCTGGTCCCCATGAGGAGACAGGGGACAATTCTGCACACCAGCTTTTGGTCACATTTAGTTTAGAACAGAGGTTGGATACTTAATCTAATAAGGTTCTTTGTCCATAAAAGTAAACACTTTTCTAAACAAACAGCTACCCTGAATATAAGCCTTCCTGTATTTGGTCAAATGAATCTCAAAACGGATTTTCTTGAGGATGGGAAGTCTTCAAAGGATCCACCATGAGCAGGACCTTCTCCATCATGGACTGAAGGAAAGATTTAATGTTCTGTCCCAAAGATCTTGTACTTGCATTTACACCACACAATATCTGTGATAGCTTAAATAATGTTGGGGGGGAAGGTGGGAGAGGGGCGGAATCTCAACATATTTTCTGAAGATAAAAAAGCATCTTTGGTAATGTGTCCTTACGGACTGGCTGCTTCTCAGAAGAGTTTGACATTTTTGGACATCAATGAGGAATTAGGACTCTCCATGCCATCTGTAGACACTGCTTCTTTAGGTGCTCAAATAGATTAGAATTCTGTCTGTATGTAAAATTGACACTTTCTACCTGTTTTGCATTTTCGTGTATTTTGTATGTACTGTCCCATTTCCTCTTTTAGGGAAACTAGCTCAAGCAGCCAAGATTACAATTGATACTGTAATCGGCTTCTCTAATGTGTTTAGCACAAAAAAAAGTCTTGTCTGTCCACAAGATGTGTTTGTGTTGGATTTTTTAATTCATATTCCATGCATAAATGTCCTCAAACTTCTTCTGTGGTAGAAATTGTACAAAACTGCATTAAATAGGACAAGTTAAGTTGATGTATCTGTATGAGAAGTAAGTTTTCCTTACATATGTCTGTCTGAGAGATATCAGGTAGTACTGGGCAAATTCTATTACTAATGAGATTATTTGGAAAAGATAGCTGGCATTCAAGGACATTCCATATCCTCAGTTATTAATAAATAAGAGCATCTTTGGGCTTCTTAGAAACCTCAGTGGTAGCCTCTGTAATATCCGATACTTTCTATTGCAAGAATAAAGGAAGAAATTCTTCCATAAAGTGAAGCATCTGTTAGTTCCCAAATAGATTACGTATAAAATAATATAAAAATGAAGAACATTAAATCTATTGTCAGATCTCTCTGGCTATTGAGGCCTTTAGGAGGGGGTCAGCTGCAGGTCTGCTGAAGCATCAGACTTAATTTCCTGTGTTTGGGTTCTCTTCCTAGTTTTTTTAGACTAAGTTGTCAAGCAACAATCATCCCCACCAACTACAAAAAGAATTTTCCAGCACTTTTACAAGGTGAAATACTTCATGATCTTTTCTCGAAGCTGGGTACATGTCCTTGATTTTAAGCTGCTGGTTAAATCAGGGTTTTGTATCAGTCCTTGCCTTTCTTTCATTTGAGGATTCTCTGCAGTGTATAAAAATTTTAATCTCTCAGGTGCATGGATTTTCACAGTTGCTGGTGAATGAAGTGTGTGACAACTGTCTGTGTATGCAGCCCTTCCCACTCTTGCATTTCTAAGGTAACATTTATAAACATGCATAAGGAATTCCAGACAACCAGACAGATTAGAGAGGACTTCCCAAATTACTGTGATGAGAAAGGGCTTATCCAGGACAGTTTTTATCTCAGGTTAAGCTAGTGGAATCTTTATATACAAGTTTACTTGGGACAACTGTATTAATTTGTGAGGAAATTTGCTTCTTGTTACTGCCTTTAAGTTCTCTGGTTCCTTCCAATACAGAACAGGTTTATAGCATTTAAAGGTTGTTTTTTGAGGGGCAGAAACTAAAGAAAAATTGCCACCAACATTACACATAAAAAGACAGAAGTTGCTTCGTTAAGGTACAAAAAATCCACCTGTATTTTAGTTTTTGCTAATTTGAATTCTCATGAAGTCGAGAGTTCTCATTGCAGCTTTCATCTTTTCCAAGTAATTTCAACACACAGATTGACAACATTAGATTTATGCACAAGTGTAACATTTCTTCAAAGGAAAGGTGTTTCCCTCCATCAATCACCTGATTTGTGCACCTTCTTTGTTAGGATAAGAAAAGTCTTGGAAATCTTCACTTAGGTTAAGGAACAAGTGCTTCTTTCAGCATTCCTCTATAGGGCTTAGAAATTCAAACAGAATACTAGTGATTTCTTAAAATAAATATTACAAGAGAGTCACTTCTTCCTGAGTTTGTCATTCTGATGACATTATGAAGAAAAACCATTCAATTCATTAAGCAGGGGTCATTGAGCTCCATGTAGGCAGGTAAGAAGGTCCAAAACAGCAGGATGATGTTTGTCCAAGGCCACCAGCTGATGTGTGAGTGCAGGGGCTGTGATACTGTGATCCAGCCTCACAGACCTTGTGGCTGCTCCTACACCTTGCTGTGTGTCAGGTTAAGCACAGAGGAGCCCGGAGCACCGGGAGTTCAGTTGTGAGATGCTGTTTGTACAGTTGTACGTACTTGTTTGCATGGAAGATATGTTTAAGATTGACACAGTGTAGTATGTATAACATCTACACAGTGTGTGGATAGTATGAGGTACTCCTGGTAAATACAGGCATGGAATAAGTGTGCGGCAGCTTTGTGATCTAAAAGTGAGTGCATTCAGAGATGCCTGAATGCCTCCAGAGGCTCTGCTGTTAAATGCAGTCCTCCAGGTATTGAAATGTTCCATGCATGCTTGTTTACTCTTGGACACAGCATGAAATATCAGTGCTTCTGTGTGATCAAGTATTATTTTCATATAAGTTTGGCTGAAAAATTCTTTTGTGGGATATTTTTTGTTTTTCTTCTCTAATTTGGAAGTTTCTTTAAAGGTAAAATAAAATGGATCAATATCGAAACAATCTCAGTAGTCCTGACATGAAAGAACTACAGTTTGAATATTTAAAGAAGAAAAAACCCAAACCCAACCAACCTTTGAAGAGTTGAAATAATTAATCTCTTTTATTTAAGTCTGCTATCATGTGGGAGTAGAAGAGCTTAGGTGTCTCTACACCTGGTAATAATAATTGATCAATTTTAGCTGGCCTGGGTCTTCTAAGAGTCTAAAATATTCAGTTGAAACATTACTCCATTCATAGGTGGTGTTCTGACAAGTTAAAAACAACCCATGGTTCTATAAATGGAAAAGAACAGAAAGCATCAATCTCTAAGCAGCTGCTGTTTCCTCTCTTTCGGAGTGCTTGCTTTGTCTGAGAATCTAATCTGATCAGAGAAGAGCTTTCTTAGCAGCAGTGGCTGAGAAATAGTTTTAAGGCATACAGCATATATGCCATCAGAGAGCTTGTGCTCTGTTGGGAATTGAATACAATCTCTACCCAATTTATAAATGTACATAAATCTGAATACAGTCTCTACCCACTTTTTAAAATTGTGGGTTTGAGAGGTAAAGCGTGCCCTTTGGCTTTGGACAGCTTCTGGAGCAGTTGGAAGTTCATTGAGTATGGAGACTGAACATTATTGCCCCTTCATCCATTTAGAGCCTTCCACAAAAGCAGCACTGTTCAAAACTCAAACCTTTTCTAAATGCCATCTGAACCAGACCATTTTCTGCTCAAGTCATGCAACTGAGACTGCTGAAGCAAGTTAGAGGCTCTACCTGCTAGGTGAACATCATCCCACCTGTGCATGGCTCAACAGTTCAGGCAAAAGCTTAATTCTCTAAGCAACTACAAGCAGAGGGCTGTCTCTACTTCAACTTTATCCAGGTGTACTAAAATATATCTTCAAGATTCTGTAAATCAGTATCTGTTGCTACCTGTGTAAGAATTTGGTGTCAGTTTGTGACAGCTGAAGCAGCATCTGTTTCTTTGTAGACTTTTCCCACTGCCTTTGTGAACTTACTCACCCTTTAGCCAGGCACGTTCTTTGAATGCAGAATCAGCTTTTGGTAAAATGGTTGTTCGTTCTCATGCAGGTAATGCTTGGTGTTCTTTCTTCTTCCCTCCAAAAGCTGCATCCAATGAAGAGGGAATTCAAGACTTCTTAGATCCACAGAAGAAAGTTAATTTGCTACAAAAAGGCAAACTGCCCTTCACTTGTATTAAGCAGCCCTGCTTGTATTAAGTAGCAGTTTTGTCAGACTTAATAGGCAGGGTCCAGTTGGAAATGCACCCTCAGCTGACCTTCATCCATAAAGGAAATTTATCCAGGTGTCTCTGGTGGTTGCCCTGGTGCTGCTTGCTTTCTGGAGCCAGGAGCCTCCTCTCCCTGAGTTTTCATGGATTTCTAAATTGCGATGCACACTGGTTTTTTAACTCTGGGTTCTTGTTTCTGTTTAGCTTTTCAATGTTCCCGCCGTGGAGGAGAGTTGAAGATTTCCGTGCGCGATGATGGAAGAGTTGACATTGCGGGGCAGACTGCTGTTGTATTAAAAGGAAACCTGACTTTCTGAAGGAGCTGGCACTAATCTCCCTCTGCTCTCTCTGATCACTAATCTTCATGTTATTCTGATTATGCTGCTTTAATCTCAGCTCTAGGCAGTGAGGCACTACTGTTCTCAAAAGTCTTTGATTACCCATTGTCCATTTTTAAAAGTTGCTTGAAAGTACTCACTTCTGGTTTTCAAGATCCTTGGTGTTCTTCACTTCCATCTTGCCACTTCCCATGTTCACTGACCTATGAAAATATTCAAGTCCACCCATCTTATTTTTCTGCTTTTAAATGATTCTTCTCTTTATTTCCAAATTCCACGTTAAAAGCTGTTACTGCTTCCTGGATTAAACTGCAAGCATCTGTTTGATAATCAAGCTTTTCCCATAGAGGTAGTTTTTCATGAAGTCTGAATTAATTAAAAAAAAGATATTTTCTCAGCTATATATTGAAGTGACAGCCATGTTCATTAACTTATTTGGATTAAAATATGAAAAAAATATAAATGGTTTAGAAATGTGCTTTTGGTTCTCTTTTATGAACAATATTTTTCTAAGTCGAATGGTATTGCCTTTGATCATAGCACTGCTGCTTAGTCAATACTTCTAATTAAAGGTTTAGAAGAAAGATTTAACAGATTGACCTTGTGATGCACATAAAGCTGATTAAAATCTGAAAGGAAACTTTACTGGTTATAGCAATGTAAATTATTTTTCAAAACCTGAAGATTTTCTCCTAAATGAAAAGTTTCTTCTATAATCATGAAGTGTGCTGCTTCAGATTGTGTTACCATGATGTGGTATTTCACTGGATTTATTAGGAATATGGAACTTCTAGTTACTCTAGCTAAAACTATTTTCCCTTTCAGGTCACCTCTGTCCTAAGCTTTGCTTTAGTTCTTTGCAATATTTCAGAGTGATGTGTTTTGAATTCAAAAGACAGTCTAATACTATGGGAACAGTTGGATGTCATCCTGTTATAAATCATGAGGAACTTAGTTGTGCCAAGTTCCCTTTTTTCAATTTATTTTGAATTTTATCAGAACTTGTTGCTTATATCTTACTTAAGTCCAAGTAGCTGGACCAGTAACAGTGTGAGAATCTTCATTTCAACAGAAAGTTCATCTCCAGCAGCTACAAAGAACGTACCAGAAATGTGATTGAAGTGCCCTGCTCAGCTCGGGGGCTAGGTGGGAGGCAGAAGGAGTCTCCAGATGGAAATGCATGTTCTTCTCCTGTATCCAGTCTTGCTGAAGCTGGTGGAGCTGCAGTGTGATTTCTAACACGGACTCGTGGTCAGTGCAGATCACAGCTGTGGAGGCAGCAGTGCTGCTGTGGCAGCTTTAGCCCTGCTTCCTCTCCCCACAGCTCGGGTTGTTCCTGTCTGGCAGGGCATGTGCATTTCCTGCAGCAGCAGTGCTGCTGTGGCAGCTTTAGCCCTGCTTCCTCTCCCCACAGCTCGGGTTGTTCCTGTCTGGCAGGGCATGTGCATGTCCTGCAGCAGCAGTGCTGCTGTGGCAGCTTTAGCCCTGCTTCCTCTCCCCACAGCTCGGGTTGTTCCTGTCTGGCAGGGCATGTGCATTTCCTGCAGCAGCAGTGCTGCTGTGGCAGCTTTAGCCCTGCTTCCTCTCCCCACAGCTCGGGTTGTTTCTGTCTGGCAGGGCATGTGCACTCCTGCAGCAGCAGTGCTGCTGTGGCAGCTTTAGCCCTGCTTCTTCTCCATGCAGCTCGGGTTGTTCCTGTCTGGCAGGGCATGTGCATTTCCTGCAGCAGCAGTGCTGCTGCACGCTTGTGCTGCTGCATTTAATTCTTCCTGGGCTTGAGCAAAGACTCCTTCTGGCCCATAATCAGAGATGCTTGGGGAAAAAGCCTTCCTTAGGAATATAAATGAACTGAAGAACCAGTTATTGTTCACCTATCTGCATTTAACAAACAGTGCAATTACTTCTTTCACTCAAGAGGACTAATAATGAACAAGGCCCATACATTTTAAAGAGACTTCTTGTTTAAATTTCCTGACCAAACGAATATCTTTGCTGCTTAAAGCAATTTTGTTCAGTAGTTTACTACTACTTTGTCTCTGTTTCTTTTCAGGATAGAAAAATCACCAGAGCTCAGGTGGGAGGCTATGCAGTAATGTGTTTGTAATCAACATATTAGTTAATCAGCCATGATTTATTAATGATGAATTAATTATACCTGATTGTGCAGTTCTGCTGCCTAAATGGAGCTTTAAAGGAGTTATTTTATTAATCATCATTGTCTAATTGCAGACACTTACAGAAAGATTGCTAATTAAACATGCAGCCATATGCAAAACAAGTGAGGGTGCTGAGAGTGGCAAGAAAAAGAGCACTTATTTTCTGAGGAGCAGCTTTATTCTCCTGAAATATTGGGTAGCTGACCTGGTGATCCTGATTATTCACTAAGACTTTTTTTAATGTATTGCACATTTTCAGTTAACAGTAAAGGAAACTAGTTGTGACAAATTCTGTCTCCTAATACATAAAATAGGTTGTACAAACTTAAAGTAAGATTATTTAGAACTTGTATGGCCTTATTTCACATCTCTTTGCAAGGACTTGTGTAGTGTTTCTGGTGCAGAGGATTTACAGAACTGTTTTGTACTGCTCTCAATTAATTAAGACTGGTGGCATAGAGATGTGTTGAACCAAGAGCAAATTATGTGAAGAGAAATACAATTCCAAAAATTCCTGTGCACTTGAGTGTTACATACTGTGAGAGTGTCCAAGGGGAGCTTCAGGCCACTGTAAGGCTGGAGTAAATCCAGGGCTAGAGCAGGAGCCCAGATATGAACATTTAAATGCCCATTGGCTTATTTTCCTTTTTTGACGTGTGTCTCTGCAGAGGCACAGCTCACGTAGGGGCCGGGAGGAAAGCACATAGCCATGAGGAAGGAGGCAAAACAAGCCACATTAGTGAGCAACAGAAACCATACAAGTTTATTGCTGTGGAAATGAATGTAGAGCTAAAAGTGATGTAAAAGAAAATTAGGAGACTTTTTTTTATTCTAGCTATTTAACAGGTTTGCTTAAAGGAGTCATGAAAATACATTGCATTTCTTTCGTGTTATTTAGATAAGAATAGACAGAAACATACATTAAAAGTTGTTATTAAATCTGGAAAGTTCTATAAGAAGAGGAAATTGAAGACTTCATGAATGTGCACACAGCAAGAGGTCATAGAAAGGAGCCATGTGTTCCATAAGGGATGGGAAGGGAAATTAGCAGCAGATGAGGGAGTTAGTTCTGGGAAAGGAAAGATTTCTTTGTCTCAGTATTCATCAGAGTGACAGGGAAATAGGCTGGGAACAGAGGGAACCTTCCCTGAAGTGAAAAAAACACCCTAAATTAAAATAAAGAGTGATGCTTGGTCAGGTAAAAATTAAATTAGTTCAATTAAAAACTGAAAAATCTGCCAATTAAGCACGTTTTATTCTCACATCTATTTTTTTCCCCCCCAAGGGGTAAACCTGTCTTGAAATTAATTAAGAGACTTAAACAAAAACATAGAACAAGGGATTTTGCTCAGTTGCCGAGTCACTGTCCTTTTATTTCCTGAAGTTTACTGCAAACCATAAATAAAAATTTCCAAAGAATAGGAAAGGGAAAGAAAAAAAAACAGGACATGACCAGATAATCAATAGTATGTATGAGTTTTTTCCTGGGAAGTCAGTTTTAGACTAAGACATTTAGATTTAATGTCTAAAGCAGAATATGAAAAAAAACCCCATTTCTAATGCTATTGGTTTCTTCAGTGAGAGGTGCACTTGGATTTTGCCTCACTGATTGGCAAAGAAGGCTATTCCTTGGGTTTTAATGCTGTGATTCATACAAGCCCACGTTTTATTCACATTGTGGTGTTCTGTGGCTTTTTTGGTGATACACCCAAACCAGGAAAGTACTTTCCTGTATGTCTTTTTTTGTCCTGGTAGGAGTTACAGGTGGGTAAAATTCATTAGGCAAACCCAAGGAAAATTCTCCAGAACATTTGAAGACTTTTGAAGAGGCAGAGGTTTTAAGGAGCTGAAGGAGGTGTGTGAGGAGCAGGAGGTGCAATGCCTGTGTGGAATGTGGGCACCATTCAAACCCTTGCAAAGACAGCTTGGATGGTGTGGGAGTCAGGCTGGGAGATGCTGGGCCAGAGAAAAGATAATGTGGATTATTGTAGAGCTGGAGCAGGGTGTGAGGTGCAGCAAAGCCAGGAACCTGAGTTTGAATTCAAATATATTCTTTACTGGCCTTCTGCTGTGTTTTGAAGCCAAACCAAAGGGGACTGACCAGATTGCCCATCCCACCAAGCTCAACTCAGGTGGGAAATTCCAGCTGGAATTCTTGAATTTTTTTTCAAAAAGCTTCCTTTCTCCATAATTAGTTATGGCTGTAAACAAAATAAACTATAATCTTAGCGACTTACAAATAAATTATAATCTTAGGATAGTTTCAGTCACCCTTATTCAGGAAGAAATGGCTCATTCCTGAGCAATATAATTCATTTTAAGAACAGACTTTTGGGCTTTATTATGTTTACATGTTGCAGCTTTCTGGAGATGTGTCTGGTTGACTTCCATATTTAACATCACAGCCGCTTTTCTTTAATGTATTTTTAAGGATTATGGGCATTAAAACTTTCAAAAACCTTTCAGCTGTTAGTTAATAGCAACAAAGTACCCTCTTAATAACAAACTGCAGGCACTTTTCAATAAAGTTAACATTTCAGCAGAAAAAAAAAAGTAGATTAAAAGGAAACACCTGCTCCTGTAAATTACTGTGCTGCAGGTACCAGGAGACTCTGCAGATGGTTCTGTATTTGCAAAGCTGACCTCACCACCCCTTCATCAATCTCTCACCGATTGATTCTCTCCAGAGCAGAGCACACTATATCCCAAGGTACTAGGAGACACCTTTGAATTAAATTAGTTCCAGACAGAATACCAGTTAATTGGTATTTCTGTTTCATTTTGGAAGTTCTTAACAAAGGGTTTGATTGTCTAATCAAGCACTAGCACTGACTGAAGGATAGTACAGCCAGCTCCAGGAAGAGCTCCAAAGGGAGCTGTACATTAGGAGGTGTAGTCTTTGCTTCATTCCCAGCTGATCAGGAGTGTGGATTAAGCTGTGCTATGCCCTAGGATTTTGAGATGGACAGAAAGAAAGTGGGATCTTGATCCTTAGAACAGTACACTATGAATTCACTGCTTCTGTTAGCCTCTCCTGCCAGCCAAGGAAAAGGAGGAGATATGATAAGTTCTGTGTGTTTATTTCCCCTCCTCAATTGTTTTTGGGCATCTTGTTCTTTTAGTGAGACCTGACACAGATTATGCCACTTTTCTTGCCTAGGAGGCATTTCTTACACGCTTCTAACAGATGGGCCTGTGCACAGGCCTTGTGCAATGTACTGAGGCCTTTTTCCTTTGGGGGAGAAAACGTGAACACCCTGCCTGGAAAACAGCCTTGCTGAAAGAGTAGAGATGAGCTGTGTCCCCTGTCCAGTCACACATACGTGTTCCTGGTTTGTCACCCATATTCCTCAGAAGTTTTCCTAGTGTTTGACTTTAAAAGCATCCCTAATTCTTCAAACTGATAGCAAATTGATCAGAGGTGCATTTTTCAGTGAGTCTGAATTACACAAGTGTCATTATTACACATGTGCTCAGAGGTTTTTTTCTAAATTGCAAGAAAAAAAGAAGTAATACATATCTTTTTGCTTCTCAATTATATGTGAATAAGGCCAGCTGCAACAGAAATAGAGCTGCCTTCCTGCATTTTTTGCAGGAATTAAAATCCGTGAGTAGTTGATGACAAACCATGATGTATGCAATTCAATAAGAATGATTGTGTCATTTATTTTATATGGAAAGAAGGAAACTTGTATAACAGCAGTCGCTGAAAATATTTCTGTAAAAAATTATGAGAACTCTTAATTTGACATTTCCACTGTGATAATAATTCAGTTCCACTAAGACAATAATCAACCTTCCCATCTTCAAGTTTGTAGAATTCAGAAGAAAACTCCATTGAAACTGATAGAGTGCTGACTTTCAAGACTCTTGAAATCCTGAAATAATAAGGAATTAAAAGAAACAATTAGCTTCATAGGAGAAAAAACCAAACACCAAGCTTGTTGATATCAAATGCTCAGTCCTTTTGCTGTGTACATGGAGTACAGTGAGATTTTTGCTCTCCTGGCCATGGCTCACCACTTTATTCTATTGTACCTGATGGGAAACGTTGTTCTTTGTGCGTTCTGAGGCAGCATTCTCTCTTAGCAGGCACGACATTAAGTGTTTCTTTATTCACAAACTGCCTTTCCTGGTAGCTTGTAGAATACACCCGTCACATCCAATTCGTTAGCGCTCGCAAATGTGACACGCGGGAGAGCTGAAAATCCGCAACATCAAATGTGACCATGTGCCTAACTAGAACATCTTAATCTTTCAGAATTGCCTTCCTTTTGATGGGGAAACCTTTGTGGCGTCCTGCTGTCCATGCAGACAAAAGAGCAGATGTGGAATACGAGTGTGTGCGTGGGCGCTCAGCTGTCTGAGCAGGGTGCAGACCAAGAGAGCTACAAGGGTTCCTCCTTAATTTGGAAAGCAGTAATTGCAACATCAGCCCTGAGTGTAAACTGTTACTTACACTGACTGAGGATTGCTTAATTTGCATAACAGTTAAACTATAACGTCAAAAACTAATGGTAAAGTACAAAAAAATTTAAGTGAGATGTATATTTATATTTTATATATATTTACATATATATTATAATATATATTTTTAATATATATATACACACACCAATTCTTTTTAAGGTTTCCTTTTCTTTTACTCATGTACCTGATCCTTGCCATTTTTGAGTAAGTTTCAAATTTCAGCAGATAAAGATAACCTTATTGTAAAGGATTTTTTTTAAAAAGGCAAGTAAAACCGGGCTTATGGCAAATATAAAGATTGAACATGTGCCTTCCCAGATGAGGGGAACACTCTGCTTTCAGTAACAAGTCACTTTCTAGTTCACAGCATTGTGCACTGGAGTCCTGGACAGCCAAACCTTGTGGCTGTTTTTACCTTTGGATACTGGGTTAGTCCCATTAGCTGCAGAAGGATTACAGAAACACGTGAAGTTAAGCATGAATGGGAAATTAGTATACAGAACATCAAATCAGAATTCTCTTTTTCTTTCATAATGGGATTTTTGTGAGATTTTTCATCACTTAACCTTCTAAAACATTGTCATGGAATATTTATGTGACAATTCTTACATGTTCCTAAAAGAAAAGAAACGGAGTCTGCAGCAGTGTATTTTAAAATATGGTATACCCTCATGAACGTACTATATTTAAAATGTCATGAGAGTGGATTTTTGATTTACACAACTGAACACATGAAATCTGAATTATATATATCAAAAGCATTTGATCTGTCATTTAAATAATTTAAACTGCTTAAATAGATACTATTTTGCATTTAAATAATTTGATTATATATATTCTATATGTATTTTATATATATTTAAATAGAAGTGCCTAGAAGAAGACACTTAGCTGAGAAAAATGAATTGAAAAAATTTACTAGATTTATTAGATTGAAAAAAATTGAGAGAATTCTCTCTCATTTTTATGAAGCATCACTTGAGAGTTCGGATTCTTGAAAATATTACTGAAAATGCTGTCACTTCTTATTGGAACCTATTTCCTTGGTGGTTATATTTACTTTCTGTATTTCTTCATTGCAAAAGTGAAAGTTAAGAGAGCTTCTAAATAAATATCTAGACTGCATGGCTCTTACCCTAGAAGTGCTCATGTGAAGTGCTCTAAAAACTGACAGGAAGTACATTTATGTAACAATTTTACAAATACATAAAGTGAAGGATAATCGACAAAAGTCTCATTTGTGTAACAGCTTTGACCCATTAGGGGCTTTTAAATCATGCATCACTGACTTCGGGGTTGCTGTTGTCAAGCTACTTACAGATCCTAGTTAAATCAGGCATTTCGTATTTTTGCCCTCATTCGCTTTTGTTTACCAGCAGGAGACAAAATATTTAATTAGTTTTGGGACATTTATAATCTCCTCTGGGCCAGCTCCAGCCACAAAGCTGGACGCCACTGCTGAGTTAATTCCAGCCAGGCTGCCCCTTCACTCCAGCATATGGGTAACCTCTGAGCCTTTAGCAAAAGTTGCAACCGAACTGTTGGAAGGGTGGGATGTCCCTGCTGGGAAAATACTGCGCCACAAAGCAGAAAGGGGCAGCGTCACCAGTGGAGGTCAAGGCAACACTTAGACCAAACAGCATCTGGCAAACTGTGCCAAGCAGAAATCAATGAGAAGCAGGGCACTGGGTAGTAATTTTATGCCTATTTACACAAGAAAATAACTCCTTCTGAAGTGAAAAATGATTTTATAAAAAGCTTACGGCATCCTTTGGCATCACTGTCTCCATTGTTCCTTCTTGTATTTTGATTAGTCAGTAAATTATGGCACAATCTAGACACGATTTTGTTTTGAGCAAGCAACATTAACTGTAGCATTAATTATGTTTTTGGGAGATGAGGAATTTTGAGAGTGTTCTTCCTAATTGGCTAGGAACCAGCTGTATTAATGTGATTCATTTCCAAGGTGCATTGCGTTCTCTTCTCCATGTTACAACAATCAGTCAGAGGGCTTGAGAAGAAATAAAGACAGTTTCTAATTGCAGGGACTCTATGTTCCTGCCACTGTAAACTGTTGCAGCTCAGTCCCCTTGAAACCTTCCCGTGTTTTATTATTGTCACTTTCTGTTCCTGCCTGTATCTCTACTGATATCTCATGGCCCTTGTTTTTCCCCATTGCCTTTCATCACTTTTCTCTTTTCCCTGAAGTTCCAGGTGCTGATGTCTGATATTGTAAGCAGACTGCCATTCAGTTCAATGAGATTGCTTAGGGCTGAATATTAAATAACTCATGTCTTTAGAGTTTCATGGGTTTAGGTACTATATTTTATCCCACACAGAGCTTCTACCTTGTGTACTTTTCTTCTTCTCAAAAAGGGGACCATTCTCTACTGGCTTTAAGTTTTTGTCTACTTGTCAAGAAGTGTTTCTGTTTTCAACAATTTCAAAACTCATTTTCATTCTTAAACTACCTTGTGTTGTTCTGCACATTCATTATTTCTGCACTTGGAGTGAAGCAGTTGCAGGCTGCAAAGTCTTTGTGGTACAGAAACTACTCAAGTCAGAGTGTCCCGTGAGTGGATTGCAGTATTCATTTCCAAGTCTCCTTGGGTTTTGTGGCAACAGGGGCAGGGAAGATGTCAGCTTCAGTCTGAGGGCTTTGTGCCTCTTGATAGAGAATAGACAATAGACAGTGACTTTTAACTGTAGGAAAGAATTGAGAAATTCAGTGTTCTTCGTGGAAGGAATAAAAAGCTGAATGTTCAGAGTGGCTGTCATTGGTCCTGTCCCGTGGACAGTTGGTGTGTGAGGGGAAAAAATCTCACTGGAAATGAGATGGTCTAGCTGTTCCTATCTGGGGAGAGAAACGGTGCTTTTACTCAGGGAATGCAACTTTTTTCACAGTTACAAATTATGCAGAAAGGTTTTAATAAAATAGGATATAATTCAGTAATAAAATCCTGCAATTTTTTTCCTACTTTTGAAGCACACCAAACTTCTTGTTTGAACAAAATCTGCATGTGCAAGCAGGGTTTTTTGTTTGCTTGATTGTAAATAAGGTTTTTTCTGATGAGGTATTTGGAAAACTCAGTGAGAGCACATTCTTACACTCCTCTCCTTTGATACCATAACACACCTTTTATATCTCCCTTTCTCTGCTCCTCTTTGTCCCCTCAAGAGTAAAGAGAAAGCTCCACTCCTGTTACAGCTCTCCATATCCTGTGATTAAGTCAATACTAAAGTCTGTAGATATTGTATGACTGTTTTAGTTCTCCTGTGTATCAGGAATACAATACCCAGATATTAAGAGGAAAAGATTTATCAGAAAATAAAAAGGGGTTGTGTTTTCACACCTTGATATTTGACAATCTTCAACAGCTGGGGAGAATCTTCTAGGGAAGAAATTCTGTTCCATGATGAATTTCCATGTTGTCTCTCAGCATAGTTACCCATTCAGTTTCTATTGTTAGGACTTTTTATAGGCCTTCTACTCAAATCCAAAGGAAACAAATTTAAAGGCTAACTTGTGAATGGTCTTGTTTGGTTTTGGGGTTTTTTTTTGAATGTAGAGCAAATGAAATTTAGGGGGATTTTTTAGCATTGATTGCAATAATGTTAATATGTTTCTTGTGCTTCTGATGTCTTAGCAAGTAGGTAATTTAAGAGTAACTTACTGCAGGGTAAGAAAGATTGTTTTTTCACCAGGTTGGTATGGGGAACTGACTCAATCTATGACTGTTGTGTTGCCTCCCATGATGGTGTTTGGGAGGAGGCAGCTCCTAGGGACAGGAAAGCCATAACACCACCTGATCCAGCAAAAGGCTGACCTGTCAGCAGCTAAAATGTCATAACAAATCATATCCTCTGCTTGAGACTGTCTGGCCACGTCTGTTGATTAAGGAAGAACACAGATGATTTCCTATTAAAAGATTTTGGTTCATCCATTCTTTGCAGCAAGCTTGGGATTTTTGGTTTTGCTTCATTTGTAGTAGTGGTTTTGCTTTTGTGTCAAGAATCTCATTAAATTTAGCTCAGTTTATAAAGTTCTAAAAACAAGTGCACACATCCTAGTTCACACATAAACAGTTCATAAACAGTTGGGCTTTGGCTATTGCCATCTCTGCAAAATCATTTTGGAACAAACAAACATGGTCTGAGGCTAGAAGGACCAAGCAATTGTATTTGGAGGGCAGTGGACACAGGGAGTAAACGGGGGAGTTCCCATCCCTGTAACCTCAAAGATCCCTGTGTGTTACAGAGGGACTGTGATGCACAGGTGTGAGGAGTGGGCAGGGTGATAATTGGATGAGAGAGACATGAAAAAGCTAGAAAAAGGGGAGGGGGCCACAAGAGAGAAGGACTAGGATCCTCAGGACTAAGAGATAACAGCCTCTGGAGAATAGCTCTTTCCAGAATCTGTCCCTGAACCCAAGATTCCTGAGTTTGTATTCCTTCTGCTGTGTGGAAATGTGGTCAAATCAGCTGATGAAGTTTGTGCTGACCATCTACTTCATCTTTCTAATCCTGAGGTATCTATGAAAAGATAATGTATCACTTGTCCTGCTAGTTGGAGGTTTTATAGAACAGGTTAGGAAAACATCTGTCAGAGATCAGAAAAACAGTAATTCCTATCTGGAGTGAGGAGGATAAAGTAGATTCTTTCCCTCTCTGTTTCATGGTGCAGAGCATGCACAGGGCTTTTAATAAGTCGCAAGCTGTATAGTGATGGGAAGCCTTCTCTGGAAGCTTCTTGTCTCATTGAGTACAACGCAAAATATAAGGTGCTTAAAGAAACTGGATTACATCTTAAATAAATGGGTTCTGCTGTTGCCTGTGTCAGAATGTCTATGTAATGCTTAACAAGTATTTGTAACTGGTTTTTTAATTTGTATTGCCTGGTGGTACTAGAGATAGTGCTGATCAAGTTAATTCACAGCTGGGAGATGGACAGAGAGTCAGAATTTCACCCAAACTAGTTGGTTCAGCTGTGGAACAAAGCTCCCACAGCTGTAGTACTGCAGCAGCCAAGCTTCCTTGCACAGTTCTGGAGCAGTGACCAGTGGACATGGTGCCAGGACACCGTGTGTGCCCTGGTGTGTTGTGTCTCTAGGTTCCTTTGTGAAAAACGTCAGGACAGCTTTTGCAAATGGCTGAGCAGGTGCAGGTGCAGTTGACCTCAATAGATAACTGTATTTTTAAGCACATTAGATGTATATGATACTTAGAAAATTCACTAGCTTTTGTAATATGTCAGAGCTTTTTTTGCTGCTCTATTGGTGCAGTGCAATATCATTCTAGGTGGAATCGTCTTTCATGATCTGTCGTGTGTGTATGTGAAGGTACATAATGTAACCAAATTCAATGTGTAATGTGGGTGAGAAACAGCTCAAGATGTGTTCCTCTAGCAATGTAGTAAAAGGACTCCTTTCTCCTGTTTGGTTTCTGAAGAGGTTTCTGACCTGTTGTAAAAGCATACTTTCAAAGTTATGTTGGAAGGGTGTCCTCTTCAGGATCACTGCTTTTTGAGCCTCACCTGAGGGAAGTGAGAAGGATGATGTGCACGAGAAGAGAAATGGGTGAATTGAGAAGTGGGAAATGGAGGGCACTATGGCAGGTGGAGCCTGAAGTATAGTTGGGACAGTTACTTGAGCTGCTAGAAAGAAGAGCTCAGCCTCGAGAGACTGCAGAGGAAAGTGAGCTGTTCTAAGCACTTCGTAGGGAAGAGTGTCCAGAACCAGGGTGGGAAGCCCTGGGCGAAATAGCTGCAAACTCTTCCTGCAGCTGTAGATTGCTGTTCCATTTCCAGTGCTAGTTACTCAGTGTCCCTTCAGGATACAGCATTTTCTAGTGAATTGTTGGGTTTGGATAGTCCTACAGCTGTGACAGGGAAAACAATGCAAATAACCTAGGCAGGGAAAGAAGTGTTTCTGCACACCATGGATTTCTAGCCTGTCTTGTGAGCTGAGTCAAATGTTACAAGAAATTGGGCCCTGAAGGATGGTCATATCTTGATAGTTACCCACCTGCTCTTAATTAGGCAGTGTACAGCATGCCAGTCTCTGCTTTGCTCGTGGTAAACGACAGTGGTGGGGAGTGTGAGGCTTACAGGAAGGATCTACCTGAGAGGAGATAGTTCTGGCTGGGAGGGAGAGGTAAGATTCCTGTTCTGATACATTGCTTGTATATGTTTCTATAAATGCAGGTAGAGAAAGTAGGGAGGAATTTGACTTTAACCAGAAATACTGCTTTCATTTCATTTTAAATTGAGTATCTGGCCCCAGTCAATCCCCTGTAAAAGTAATTAGATTGTTTTCCGTAGTACAAGTGAAAGACATTAATCTCTTAGTAGGTGCTGCACTAATTGCATCTGAGGCTTTAACTTACACCTAGCAGACAATTTTGAATGGGTTTATGTATGTAGTCATAAATCCTGAAACTAGCTAGTTTCTTTAATGGATTTAAACTCTCCTTTGTTTTCCTAATATTGCTAGTGACTTGAAGTTGCTAAAAGTTTATATCTGAAATAGCATTCTTATCTGACTTGTTTTTCTCTCTCTTCTCTGACTCCTTTTTTTTGGTTTTGTTTGTTGTTGTTGGTTTTTGTTTGTTTGTTTGTTTAATGAGGGAAACATAATATTTTGGTTAATGATACTGTTTTAGAATTAAAATACGACTCAGGAATAATGCTGCAGGGATCATGGAATAGACTAAATTGGTGCCTGTATAGTTAGAAAATCAAAGATGGAAATTTGAGCAGCTGAGTAGACAGAATTTTTTTCTGGTGATTCTGTTGTTTTTCTGGCTTGAGATTATTTTATGAGAAAAAAAAGAGTAAAAGGGAATTTTTTGAGAAATGGTTGATGTACAAAATATATGAAACTAATTTAAGTTAGGATTTAAGGAAAGGTTTTAGCACCACAGCAGTTTATCACATCAGGACATAGTAGTGGCTTTTACAAAATATATAATAAAAATATTGATAATAAATTAAAAAATATTTAAATGGTAATATATATGAGAAATTGTTAAAAGTGAAAGGAAGAGGGAATAAGATTATGTAAGCACTAATTAAAATAAACTGAAATATAAGGGAAATCAAACTGAGTGAAGGAAACCTGTGAAAATTCCAACTGGTACCCTTTCTCTTATTCACTGAGCAATAAAGCAGATTATTTTTTGTTTGAGGTAACATTATCAGAAGGCTGTGCAAGGGGGCTGTGCAAATGAACTAGATGGGTGTGGATAAGACCTTGAAATGTTTTGTATTTCACTTTCATAAGGCAGGAACTTTACAAAATTTTAAGTGATGAAAAGCAAGTATTTTGATCAGCCAGCATTTTTTAGCTTTGCCTATGAGCTATAAAATCCTGTTATTATTTCATCATTAGTCTAAATGGATCTGGGCTCTTGTCCTGTGGTTTGATAGTAAATCATGTAAGCTGAAGTTACAGTGTGTTTAGTAGGAGAGATAAATCACAGCTTCTCTTGAGATTATAGCGGTGTGTTAGCCAAAGCATGATAATGGTGGTGAATCAATTAGGAAGGGAGAATTAACAGCACTGCTGTTATTAACACACAGTGCTGTGTAACTGTGCATTGGTGAAGTAAAATACAAAGTTTCTGAAGCACTGTGATTTTCAATATATTTGAGGTTGTCATTGTAATTTATTCTGGCAGGATATATTCAGTTAAAAAAGAAGAAAACTGATGCTAAGTTAAAAAGTACAGTACTCTGTTATAAAGGAGAGTTTTTCAAATTTATGGCATGATGTTAGCAGCATTCTCAATATGAAGAGTGATTAATTACCTGAACTGAGTTCAGCTATTTCGTGAGAACACACAGTATTTATTAACTTACAGGATACCTTAATTCTCTGGTGTTCTTTTACATGAAAAATAATTTGACATTCATTGTAAGAGACAAAGGATTTAACTAACTTGTTTGGGATAGCAGGATGCAGTAGCACTAAAAGAAGCTTTAGCAATAGTGTGAAGATCAGATGTGGATTTTCTTTTCTGCTGCACATGCAGTACTTCCCATGGAGCATCTTCAGAAACAGAGATCTCACAAGTTCTAATTGCTGATCCTTTTGGGAAAGACATATGTTTCTGTGGGGCTTTGAAGTGAGCTGTTCTCACACAGATAACAGCAATTGTCTGTCAGAAAGTGGCGTTTCAGCGTGTGGTGGTAGCTCTTTATGTTTGGGAGAACAGGTCAGCGCACACACACAGCCCAGCTGAACGTTTCTAATGAAACGTGATGAAGTCGCACTTCTTTAAAAATTGAAGAAGTGGCATACATTTTGATAATGGAATAATGGAGACTCCCTACCCCAACTATCATCTCTGTTCACGATCATTAGGATGCGGAATATTAAGAGCAGAGCAACTGGGCGTAACAGCCGACGTCCAACATCTGTCATGCTGGAGTCCATGAGTGTTCAATTGCATCCTATTGTTTTTGGATTATTCAACCTCATTTCATTGTCATTGCTTTTGCTAGGGATTAATCAGCTGTTTACAACTACACCAAGTTTTGGAGTCATAATGAAAACAATTGAGCTATAGTTCTAAATAAATATACAGTATTCAGTCTCTAATGAAAAAAGTTACTAATTTATGAATGCTGGTAACAATTTAATTAAGCTTGAAATCAATACAGATAATAAATCATTGTGTGGCAGGTTTTTTTTTTTCCTTTTGTGTACATCATAAAAAGATCATATGGTGTTTCCTTGTATGTTTATGTAGTTATGATTTTAGTAATACAAGTATAGGAAAAGAAAGATGTTTTAATTATGGGGCATGGGTGTGAGTATATTGTGGTGCCTGTCATTACAGTTGGTTGCAGAATTGATCCCTTGCTGCCAGCAAGCAGATTTGGTTTTCACACCCTTTTTTATTCTTGTCACTTATTTAGAGATATTACTAAAAAGAAACCTTTAATTCACATCAAGTACACATTTATACTTTATTAGGGTGTATTAAAAAGGGCAGTTTTCAGACAGCTTGTATACTTACATGTTTTTGTGTATAACTCATAACTCATCTAAATATTTTTTGCAATTATTAGATAAATCTATAGCTACATTTGAACTGTTTAAATATATTTAAATTATTTTAATGACTTGGAGTTCCCTGACAGGCAAATATATAATCCCCTTTTTTTCTTAAGATACTACTCTGGTTGCAATGTTTTGTACTTTATATAATATTGAAATTGTGAATGCTGGAGGGTTTCTAATCATTTGAGTTTACCTATTTTGGTACCATATGTGCAAAACAGGGGTATTCTTTGCCGTGTACCTTTTAGCTCTTTCTCCTGTTTCGTTAATGCAGTTATTTCTTCTATCCTCAATACATAGCCAGAATTTTCACATGTTTTAATGTACAAGTACTACAATGCACAAAGATTTTTTTTTCCCCGAGTTGCAACCGATTATCCATTGAAAGGATCTTTTGCTTAACTGCCCAGAGTCTTGTGAGGCCAGCCAGACACTACTCCAGATGGCAAGTTGTTAGGGCTGGACAGAATGGCTTTGGAAGACTTCTCACCAGATGAAGGCTGTAATGTTGGGATTTCAGTGTTTGGCTTTTTTTTCTCCTGTAGTTCCCAGGGTGGGAAGGTGCCGGGATGGCAGCAGCGTGCCGCCCGCCCACCTGCTACCACCTGTTTAGCTTTTGCAGTTTCTATAAAGCCTCGTCTTGTCCACTCGACACAATCGTTGCTGGCCGGCAGGAGCCAAGGAAAAAGAGATCTCTCTTCGGAAGTTACGTCTTCAGATCGCAGCCTGTCACCGTCGCAAAGTACTCTCCTAAACTGAGTCAGAACTTCTCATTTGAAACTGCCTTCTGGAGTTCTTGTGCCTTTAATCCAGTAAGATCCTTCTTGGATTAAACGAGCTATTTTCTTCAGTAGCATACATTTTGAGAATGGAGATTTCATTGTTTCCTCGCTCTCTTTGAGATTAAAGAAATTAAAAGAATGAAAGCATAGTACATAAAAAATGCTTCATTCTTTCTTTCAACGATAAGAAACAATTTTCAGACGTTTCCAGAAGAACCAGAACAGCTTTTATTTTCTATGTTTATTTTTTAGAAGCCAAGAAAAATACTCTGTATTTGATATCAGGAAACAAGAGGTACGACGGCTACTCCATGAGTGCTTTCCTTACCACTTTTTAGATACTGAATTTTTGCTAGGCCATCCCTGTGTGTGTGGAAGTGGAGCTCACCAGGTATGAAAACCTGCAAATGCAGTGCCCTGGCCTCGGGTGTGGCGGCAGGCGCGCAGTGCCGCGGTGGAGCAGGCTGCGCCGTGAGGTGCAGCTCGGAACGCATGGAGAACGCTGCCAAGAGGAGGCTGGCAGCCAATGCCCGCGAGAGGAGGCGCATGCAGGGGCTCAACACGGCCTTCGACCGCCTGAGAAAGGTGGTGCCGCAGTGGGGCCAGGACAAGAAGCTGTCCAAGTACGAGACGCTGCAGATGGCTCTGAGCTACATCATGGCTCTGACCAGGATCCTGGCCGAGGCTGAGAGGTACGGCGGTGAGCGGGAGTGGATTAGCCTGCACTGCGAGCACTTCCACGCCGACAGCTACCACCACTGCCCGCCGCAGAAACCCGCCGCCGACGGCGAGCCCTACGCACAGAGGGTGTTCAGCTACCACCCGGAGCACTTCCAAATAGCCAATTAGAACTTGCTGCCAGCTAGCAATATGCAGCAGGCCAGATGTGTAATTTAATAATTAGCAAGAGTTAATCTGCTTGACTGAGGTAATATTGGCATTATAATAGCTCGTTCTTGTTTGCATCTTAGAGTAATTTGACAAAATAGATTTGCTCTGAGAACATAAAATCAAAAGGCATTTAAGATGATTGAATTTATTTAATGCTGGTGGAAATTACACTTTTAATTTGAAATATTTCTGACAACTCTTTCCTAGTTTATCTAGTGTATTCGATGCTTTAATTAAATAAGTTTTTGGTGTTTTTTAACTGTGATGAATCATGACAGTGTTTCTACAGATCGTGGGACAAGTTGACCCATGGTGTGACTGAATGGAAAAGCACCAGAAATGAACTTCATTCCATGTTTTTATGTCAGCTTTAAAGTTGTTCTTTAGTTTCTTTCCCATAAATGGTTCACATGGAAAAAGTTTTATAATGTATTGGAGTTCTAGTCCTCAGAGAACTAACTTTCTTAAACTTTGTAAGTTTGACATATGGGTTCCAAAGTTGTGTAGGTTTGCTTTAATCCAATTTATGGTGTCTCTCGTATGCTCGAAAAAGAGCTGGTTTCAAGTCATGGAAGGAATGTTTTATTTTCAGTGGTTGTAAAAGCTCGTGTGACTACATACTATAAATGAGAATGCTTGTGTGAAAGTAATCTAAGCTTCTAGATTTTTGTAGTCTTTAAATGATGGGATTTTATTTTTTAATCTTATGTTACCTCGAAACAATAACAGATTTTGTAAATCATAAATAAAGTGTTTTCTATGCTATGTCCTCACCAAATATCTGGAATTCCTACCCTGGGAATTACTTACTAGTGGATTTTCTACCCCAAATGTTACACTACTTCTGTCCCAACCCTGGCAGTTTCATGTGCTGAAGAGCCAACCAGCAAATGAGATTTTCTTCCCAGCTACAGTAAGGAGTCTATTTTATGTACGAATTTGGGAGAGTTATGGAGCGTTCTTGCAGATTCATTTCAGCCCTGGTGATGTGCTGAATGGCCTTTTGTTTACCTGCTGCTTTCACTTGTGGGGGATAGAGGGGAGAAAGGCAGAAGAGGAGAGGAGGCTGGGAAGATGCAAAACCTCGGCGAGGATGCCTAGGGAAGCACAGGTGTTTGTAGCAGGGTGCAGAGGCTGCAGAGGCTCGGCTGTCAGTGCCTGGTGTGGGGACAGCACACTGTGGAGCTGAGGGTGCTTCTGCTGGTGCTGCCGAGGGGAGATTCCAGAGAAAAGCCCTCCCTGGTGTTAGCCCAGAGAGGGAAGGAGACGGGGGGCTGCTGTCCCACAACAGCTGGTGGTGGATCTCCAGCAGGGAAGGCTGGCGGGTTCCCTGCTGGCTGCTGCCACATCTTATATTTTGGGATTCTTTCAAATGCCAAATGAATAGCTTTGATAGGAGTTATTTTCGACAATTAAGCAGCTTTCAGAAGAGAACAAAGGCATTCATCGGAACTCAGCTGTGGTTTTGGGGAGAGGGCCTGTGCTGCAGGAGCGGTTCTGTGCAGGGGCCGGTGCTCCCAGTGCGTCTGGCCCTCGGTCACTGGTGCAGGCTCCTGCAATTCCTGCCCTGGAGGCTGCGTTTCAGGCCGGCTTAAACACACCGTGGATTCTGAGCAACTCTCTCCTTTGAGCACTGGCATTCAGGAATGGGTTTTTAAATGTACATTTAGCCTCTCTGAAGGTAATGAATAATGTTAGTTATTAAAATGGGGGCCTTTGCTTCGTGTGAATGACATGAGATCTTTATCAGCGAGCAGAAAGTGGATTCAGCCTCAGAGATATGACGTCATGTTACTCAGACAGTAGAACTAATTGTTGTCCATCATACAGTCAGGTTAATATTGTGTGAATATTGCTTACCATTAAGTTTGTATTGTAATAACAATGAATACAATTCTTAATTAAATGATGTGCTATCTTACCCTAATTAGCTGTAAACTTCAGGCAGACACTGTCTCACCTGCACTGCTAACACAGCAGTGGGTTTTCCATACTGAAATAGGCATGGGATGCAAATAAGTCATGTGATTATCCATGAAATTTCCATATCCATGGAAAGCTCGGATTAGTGAAAGATTGCCTAAAGCTGAGGTTTGAAGGCAAATACAGTTCAGAAGGATAAATGCCAAAACAGAGTGCAAGAATATGACTGGTGCTTCTGCACTATGGCATATGATTTGTTTTTGTGGGACATGACATTGCAGTAATTCAGGTTAAAGTACTTACCAGCCATTTCTCTTCCAATTTTGTTTCTTCCATGCAGCATTGTACTTTATTTCCTACTGCATATGATGATACAGTTAAAAAAATAATTGATTAGTATGCAGGGAATGATTAATGGTAGTAAACTTATAAAGAGGAACAAAGCAACACAAACCATAAAATATCTGTGCTCATGTTACCAAAAGTTATTAAGAATTGAAATTGAAGCCCTGCAAAGCACTTCAGTGCGGTTTGTAGGTAATGAGCACTTACAAATCAGGCCATGGTATCAATCTCTGCTGCTGAACAATATGGTTAAGGTTATAATCCCCTGTAATCCCCATTCTCTTAGATTTTGTTGTGCTAATGAGACGTGAATGTTATTGATACCTTTATTTATAATAATAACATTGCTGCTGGGAAAGTTGTGATTTTATCTAATGCTGAACTGGTTTTGTTTCTTGGGAGGGTGCAGTGTTGAAGTTGGGATTTTCAATTTACTGTGGCAGTGAAGGCAGCAGAGTAAATTCTGTGCAGTGCACGGACAGCTGTCTGTCTATTGATTATCTGTCAAAGCCTTTTGGGGAGTCAGCTGAGGTGATGGGAAAGTTAAATCATTAAAAATTCTTTCTGAGTGCAGTTTGAAAAGCAGACAATATCCATGCTGGTTGGGACTTCTCAAACACAACAACTACTCAGTAAATCTTTGATTTCTTTTCATAGCTTTTCTTTACAAATACTTCAGTGACGTTTGTGGAATATAAACTTGACAGTTTGACTTGGGTTTGCTTATTGCTCCCAAATCTTTATTCCCCACTGACAGTTTGATGCTGGTCAGGTAATGGCTCTGAGCCGCCTTCTGTACTGGACTTTGCTAGCGTGGGCATTTCATACCACCTCCCCTTAAATAACTATGACTTCTGTTAGGCCTCCAAATAAGCAAAAGCTTAGATGCTCAGTTTGGTGTCTTCTTAGAGGCTGAGTTTTGTCTGCTATAAATCTTTGTCCCTCTGAATAGCAGTGCAAACCTGAAATACTTTGGTTTGTAGTATCAGTATCTGATCCATCTGCCCAGTTATCACTGCAATCCCAGAACCACGTTATTCTGAGAGCATTGGGGATGACAAGTGCTTGCCTCATTAAATACATCTGCATACTGTACAGATATGTGCTTCACTGTTGAACTCAGTGTGACATTCTAATGAACTATTTGTGGGGTAGTAACCTCTGTTTTCTGAAAGGGCTTTCTGCAGGGTTTTCTATTTGAAGCTGCAGATACTCTGCTTCTATGATTCTTTTAGTCGTATCACCCTCTTTTGACATGCCCAGAGTTATTTTTGAGCTTGAAACTAGAGTGGCATTTTTAACTGCAGTGTGTTTGCAGCAGCTAAAAGCAGAATTAGGGTAGCACACTGCCAAAACATGTTAGTAATAAAAAGTCAGTGCTTTCTTCCTCATCATCAGCATGTCTTTCACCTTCCATTCATTCCAAATTTTTAGGCATTTGTCTTCCATCTCACCATTGATAAGGTATTTAGTGCACAGTCCATCTTGTACTGTACATACACACAGGGCAAGTCTCAGTTCTTGACTGGAATCTGAAATGGTGCTACAGTACCCATTCTTCAAAGTAAAAATTTGAGTGACCTCAGCTGTACAGTTGTAAAGTCAATGACATTGCAGCTTCCTCCTGTGAGGAAGTATGAGTAGGTATTTCAATATTTAGCTCACTCCCTCTATCTTGTTAAGTAAAACTTTCCTTGTGAAATCTTTGTGGAAGTCCCTTCTGTGATGGGATTCACAGGCACAAATTTTTAAAAAGTACTATTTCCAGGCCAAAGGAATTGATTTGCCAAAGGAAGCTTTTGCCTTAACATAGGCACACTTACTCTTGGGGTTCCAGCTATATGAGCTAAGCACTATGGATGCAGGTCTTTATTGTTTAGGAGTGAAATTTACCCAGATTTTAAAAATAATTCACAAAAAAGCTGCTTTTTGCTCTAAATATGTTAAACTCTTTGATTGCTACAAAATATCCAGGGGAAAAAAACCAAGTGCACTGAGGATGAAGAAATGTTTATTCATGGAAGAAGCAGTCCAGGGTTTCCTCTACACAGATGTCTTACAGCAAATGTTGATTTCACCTGGTACTTTTGGACTACTTAAAAAGTGCTCTGTGTTTTATACTTTAACTATATTTCAAGCAAACCTGGCTTCAAAACCCCTAACCAACCCCATGTATATTAAATGTCTCTTCTACTGAAGATTATGTTTTAATATTGTCTACTAATATTTTTTCTAATTTGTAGTTCAGTTTTCATTTGTACAGAAATTAGCAAAATGTGTCATACAAAATTTGCTTGAAGTGTCTGCATATGTAGCTCCAAGGAGTAAGAAGTTCATTTTTGACTGGCTTACTGCAGCCTGGGGTACATAGTAATATTTTTTCTAACATTTTAGATTGTCTTCAATGTTTTTCCATTTCTTTACAATTGAGTTTCCTGTTACTAACAGGAGTGTGTGATCATAAAGGATGCTCAGTTTCTGACCAGAATTCCCACTGGTATAAACAGAGACCTCCACTTAAATTCACACATAGGACCCAAGATTTCTCTTGATTATGTAATAAATGGTTCCTTATAGTGGACTTGATGTATAAAGGCATTAATAGAAGCAACTTTTGTTTCTCAGAGGAAATGATAAAATGTGAAGGAGCCACTCCAGGTCATGGAGCTGTAGCTGAGGTGAAATGGTCTTAGGAACATTTCCTTTGACCTGGCAGGCACAGAAGTACATGGAAATCAGGTGGGAATGGAGAAGGTAACACGGGAGAGCAAAAGTGACAGGACTCGTCCTTTGTTTCGGTCCTGTTCTCTTCTGTATCTGAGCTATGAGATTCAGCTTCCTTCAAGTGTTTGGCTTGCATCTGCAGCTTATTTAAAACCCATTCCAAAATGTTTTGGGCCCTTACATAAAGAAGATGCACGATTATTCGTGTTGAAGTCATGCATAGGGAAGAGTGAACTTCAGTGTGCCTTGTGTGTTTGATTTGCCCTCGTTCAGATGTTTCCTGTTCAAGGCTGGATGCACAGGCAGGGGTTGAAAAGATCAGTGCTCTGTGCCAGGCTCCTGTGCCTGAGTGCACAGAGAGCTGCAGCAGTGTGCTCTGGATTCAGCAAACGTGTTCCAGGGCAGGGTGGGCCCAAGGGCAGGGTGGGCCCAAGGGCAGGGTGGGCCCAGGTGGAACAGGCAGGCTCTGAATGAATTTTTGAGACACAGTGGAGTTCAGCTATGGCAGGCTGTAGGGAGGAGTGTACTTTAAAACCAATGGGAACTGATACCAAAAATTGTTTAAAAAACAACAACTTTATTTCACAGCTACCTTCTAGGAGCATGGCTAGTATATAACTTGACAGTATTTATGATTTTCTTCTAAATAATGTAAAGTCTGATTTTGTTAATCAGCAGTCACAGCAAAGTTTTCAGAAAACTTCTGATGTTGTACATGTTCAAAATTATTTGAACATGTGAAGGATGCAGTCTTGTATGCAACTCTGAAGCATTTATTTAAGTTCAGGTGAGATGAAGGGGGGAAGTACATTACTGAACAGGCAGGTGGGTTTTTTTCCTTTCATGTGCATTTAAAATATACTATAAAACTGAAATGAGCATTTTTCTTCCCAATGAAAATGACATTGGAAAAAAAATCAACTTTAATCAAGAAGAAATATTGACTAGAATTTTAAGGCTCAAAGTGAACATTTTTGTATTGGAAGTAATAAGACAATTATCAATTGCTTCTCCGTTAACAGTATAAAGAGTTCATTAGGTTTTGTAAAGACATTTTTCAAAAACTAGTGCTTTTAAACCTGGTAGCATTAAGAACACAGTTCTTCCATGAAGCTGTATTCCAGATTTATTGGTTGAAGTAGCTACAATTACTGTAAACATTTGGGGCTGGCATTGTTTACATATTGAGATGAGCACTGCAGGCTTGGGGTTTCCTTTTTGCAGTGTGTGCTCACATCTCCTCATGTTAGCAGATGTAAGGCATCCAGGAGGGTGCTGCTCCTTCCCTGTGGAGGCAAGGAACTCGATCCAGTGGCTTTAAGGTAAGAAGTCCAATGATACCAATGCAGACCTGTATGCAATGCTGCTGCAGGCTGGGTTTGCATCAATCTGGACCAAAAGTTTAAAGCTGAAATAGTACTTCTTGAAATCTAGAATTGCAACACAAAAGATGGTGTTTCTGCTCTAGTTTGCAATATGCCGTGCCCCTGGTTGGTTGTGTACAAAACCAGGACTGGGAGGAAATGGGAAACTAAATAAACCTAGAAGATTGTGAATCAGTAAAGGCTTGAGAGGTTACAAACCTGAGCATTTCTGTATCACACACAGCATTATGCTCCACGCTGTGGTGCTTTCACGGACTTCTGGAAATTAATAACTAACAGTGACTTCAGGGGAAGGTCTAACATTAAGTTGTGTTGCTGCAGTAGCCTGCCCTGAATAAGAGAATGAAAAGTGGTGTTAGTATGAAGTGGAACTGGTTATTCAGTAAAGACCAGCAATGAGCAGCCAGGTTGTTCAGGAGGGAGCAGAGTGGCTGTAGCACATCTGACACGGTGTGGCAACACAGGACTGTCCTACTGCTCTTCTCTTCCACAGGCTTTTTTGCCTTGTCTTTTCTACCACTTAACAACACAAACGTAATTTTGGTGTTGTTTTCTTGCAAGTTCTACCTTGTGATGAGCACATCAATACCACTTGTTAAACAGCACTGACATCCATTCACACAGGCTGCCTTTACAGGCTCACTTCATGGGCTCAGTACACACACAGGAGAAATGTCCTGGACATTGTCCAGGACAAAATGTAACAACTACAGACCATTTGGGATCAGAGTATGAGTTTGTTTTTATCAGAGCTACTGAAAAGAATTGACATTGCCAACCTCTGCATTTTGTAGGGAAATGTGAAGGGGGTTGGTCTTTTTGCCAGGAGATACTGTTCAGGAGAGAATATTATAATTCAGCTAACACATTTTTGGTGATCTACTTT
Source organism: Prinia subflava (assembly GCF_021018805.1). Lineage (NCBI taxonomy): Eukaryota > Metazoa > Chordata > Aves > Passeriformes > Cisticolidae > Prinia > Prinia subflava. The sequence continues at coordinate 34,274,597 of NC_086255.1, forward strand.
CTGTAGCCTGACTCCCACTGAGATTTCTGGGCCCCTTCTTGAATCCTTCTTACATGGATCTTTGGGAAAAACCTTTCAGCTTCTTGTCCTCCCACTTCCAAAGAACTGAATGTGCATTTTAGGAAACATTGTACCACTTAATGGTCAGCATGTCAGCTCAGGTTATAATGATGTGAGTTTGGACACACCACTGACATTGCAGAGAAAAGGTGAAGAGATTTGGTTTGTGTGTTTGCACTGCACACTTTGTCTTTTAACTTGCATTGAGTTTTGGGTGCGATATCTGATGTAAGATGTGGAAACCACTACTGCTGTCAGTAATACTGGTCAGGATGATTCCAGCATGGATAACTAGGTACTTGCCAGTGGTGAGTTCTAGCATTCCTTTCTTCTACACTGCGTGAAGAACTCTTGTAGCTGGACTTGCAGGTTAGATTCCAGCAAAAAGGAAAAGTTTGTCCTTGCTTGAATTCTTAGCTACTCAGCTGACAGGTAACTTAATGCAGGTAGGCTATTTAGACAGGCAGTGGAAAATAAAATCATTTAGGAAGCATAGAGTGATTTAGGTCTGGAGAAAGCTCAGGGGGTCATGTGGTCCAACCCCTCACTCTCAGCCAGGCGAAGGGGCCGTGGGGGACTTCCAAGCAGGGAATCTCCTGACTAAGCTTAGGTATAAAGCCTGGTGGCCAGTGTACAATCTGCAATACTTGAGATCAAAACCTACTCTCTGGTTTGTGAAATAATGGGAAGACCAGGGCTGTAGATGCGAGTTGGATCTTTTGTGTCTTGTTTTCCTACCTTTCCATTTCCCAACAGCACTGAATTAAGCAAGCAAAATCCAGTAACTTTTCTTGGATTATTTTTCCAAGAGTAGTAGCTAATATGGGAAACTTGAAATTTTGGGTGTAGTTTTGGAATCCCTAATTCATCCTAAAAACCAAGTGACGGTAACAGGAGCAATAGATTCTCTATCCTAGAAGATCAGAGCCACGGTATGTCTTAGGTTGTGCATCTCATTACTGAAGTCACTTAACTCAATGCATCACTTTTAATAGCCATGAGTTTTATTTGGTTTGACAGGGAAGAGGTACAACGTGGGCAACATCTGCTTTCCCATGGAAATACCTGCACCTGGTTTTAACCCTTAGGGTGTGTGGTTTAGCTTTCTGGCCTGTCCAGTTGGGTTGAGTCTGAGGTTTCTAACAAAAGTATGAGTGTTATAAGGATGGTTTTGTTTTATGGTGTTCACTCAGGTGGGAAGTAAAACAACACAAGAAACTGACTTCCTCTAAATCCTGAGGGAATCAACAGTTAGGAGCAGCAGAAGCTGTATTTGTGGGAAGCTCAGTGAAAGGCATTCTCTTTCTCAGTTTCTGGCTATAGCCAATATTCTTTTGCTCTTAAAATAACTCTTCATTGTTTTCTTTGCATATGGAATTTTTTTTAAAGTTAAAATTTTAAATTTGAAGAAATTCCAAACATAGTCTAAAATGAAAGTATCTGTTAATTTTTTTCGTCTCTGACTTGGATCATGACTTTGCTGCATTCTGCAGCCACGTTGAAAGCAGTAATTGCTTGAAAACAATGTCTAGAGGAGAGGGTTAGCAGTAATTTAAAGATGCAGGAAAACATCTTAGACATTCAGCATTCTAACAGCTGGGGATATTAATGTAAGTGTATAGATGCCAAATATGTTTAAATCAATTGTTAAGTGTTGTCACTTAACACCTTCTGTTGAGCTTTCAGTAATTTGCCTTATTTATTAATACTGCTGGGGGTTTTTTTTTAGCTTTTTGCATACAACTGTTGCTTAACTTTGTAACTTTTGTATACTAACAGAATTTTCTGTCTTCCTATTAAACACCACACTTGTGATTGTTTCCTTAATGGTGGTGAAAATTTACCAGGTTACAATTCCTTTCCATTCAGCTGTAAAATGAGCTAGGTGGCAGATGCACATTAAAAATTAGGAAAAAGAGACTGAAATTTAAAAGCCATGAAGTGACAAGTTTGGTATCATCCATGTTAAAGTCAGTGGATCACTAACATGGTAAAGAAAAAGGTATGAAGTACATCTGGAAAATAGTTTCAGCTGCGGGCTCACGAGAACGTGCTTCAGACAAGAGGAATTTCCATTTCCTATGCACCTGATGCACATGCCCTATACCTTATTTTATGAACCCTTACACCAAGAGTACACAGTTCATGGAGTACACACACACACAGATATAAATATTTAGGGTATACAGCTTTACCTACATGAAATGCTATATTGATCTAGTCTGGAGTTCAAAAATTCTAGAATAGGCTGGCATAATAATCATATATAAAAATGAGTTACATCTTTTCCATTTAACTTGTGCTTTGTGATTATTTGGCATGTTTTTAAAATTACATTCAAAGTCTTGTTGTTTACCCTCATCCAGGACTGGTGCAATGTCAGTGTTTTCACTGGCAGTATTCCAGCTAATCATCATCAATCCTTACCATGGCAGCTACAGTGCAGTAGCTCTAATTCCAGAAAGTGGTATTGGCTTTTAGGTGCTGAAAACTATGTTTACTATGTAATTTCTTAGCAAACTACACAGTACTGAATTTATTGCACAACACTCCATACCACAATTATCCTGCATTAAAATCATACACAAAAGTCTGGTACGATATATTACTTGCAGCATTTGCAGCAGCAGAACACTTAATTACAAACAAGTTGCTTGTAAACCTTGAGCATCGTGAGTTGTACCTCTTCTTTTTTATTATTATTATTTAGTTTTTCACAGTTCTAAGTATCTCCGCAGGTGCAACTGGAACAAGTGTTTGTTTTTCAAAGTTCTTCACTCTCCACCAGCTTTTGGGTTGGGGCTGAGAACAGCACGGGGCTCTCAGGAGCTGGCAAGGCAGAGAAGATCTCGAGTCCCTGGCTGCTGAGGTTCGTGTAGCGGCTGCCACCGGGGCGGAGCTTGAGTGCCTGTGGAATTTGGCGGTGCCACTGAGCTGCAGCAACAGAAACACAATGGTTGTGTAAACCTCTAGTTCGGGTCACAAAGAAACAATGGAAATCAGTACTCACACCTGGGAAGTTGCTTCCAACATCCCCGAGAGCACAGCATTGTTCTTGCTGGGTTGGGGTCTGTTCTTTCAAATATTATGGTTGGCATTGTTTGTATGTTCAGCAATGCTATTGAAGTCTACAGATAAAATGTCGTCCCTGTTCAATTCAATGGCAATGTTTGCCTGGATTTCACAAAGTCCAGGATTTAATGATTGAATCTTTGGGGCCTTCTCCAAAGCCCTTGCAACCAAAGCTAAAAACATACATAGCATGAACAGAGATTAACAAAGTGGGTCTGATTCTGTACTGCTTCCTCCAGATGGCTTTTCTTCGAGGAAGTGATTACAGTTTCTATTGCCCTGTTGCACTTACAACTACTAACATGTTTTCTAGATTTTTTAAAATGCTGAAAGAAATGTAATCCAAAGACACATATTCAGTAATTTAAAAGTAGCATGCTACAAGTTCCCATATGAACAAATACTGCTAAAATTATGTAAAAATATTGTGTTACATAATATTTAGAAGTTGTTATTCCTAGAACACTTCAGACAAGGGAAAATTATATTATCATTGCCAGTGTTTATCCATATGGGTCTGCACCCAAATTACACAGACATATCTGTCAGCAGTTAAAATGGACGATTATGAAAATGGAAGTCAAGTTCAGGCTCCAGTGCTCTGAGGTATGTCAGTGTGGGAGACAACAATCTACATGTTAAGCATTGATAAGAAATGTTTTTCCATTATGAATCTTTCCATGCTGAATTTTGACCCTATCTGGAAATACTTTTAAAAGACCCCTATTTTTTTCCTGCTGTGCTCAATTTGTAGAAACAAACTTGAACTCATTATTTACTCATTACTATTTTTCTTTGCATGCAGAATTGCAAATATCAGACCACACCTTCAATCTCTCTACCCCACTCATTCAAAATTGCACAAAGAAAAATTACTTCTGTCACTCACTTAGGGGTGTGAATTACCTATCTTAGAAAATGTGGTGTGAATTGGGGAGCATTTTTTGATTTCTGTATTTTTCCTGTTTGTGCCTTGAATCTTTCATTTGAAAATTTGTCTTTCAACATTTAGATACCTAAGGAATGTTAAAATTTTGTTTTTCCCCTTTCTTAAATCAGCCTCCCCCTAGCCCTCTCTTGAGCCTTCCGTTACTCTTGCCCGTATCACCACAAGGTGGCAGGAGGCTGACAGAGATGCACTGGTCACTTACTTCCGATAATTAGGTGAGGTTTAAAAAAACGGAATAGGGATATGACTTTGAAAATGTGGGCTCTTTGTTTCTTTTTCTTTTAAGGGTCTGGTTCTAATCCAACCAGTTATATTTTATATATATATATATGTATATAATCCAGTTTGTGGAACATGCTTTCTGTTTTATTCTGCTGCTTGTGTGATCAAAATACTCTGCTTTTTCTATTCCATCTAGCAGAGATAACAGTTAAATGGTGTGCTGTAGTTCTTGATGTGGGCTGGGGCCTTCCGAGTCCCAGATGAATGTACTGGATGTAAAGTAGTCCCCATCAGTCAGGCTAGGTTTGCACCCCCTGTGCTCTGTGGAAGAAGGGGTCTGCTTTCTTGTGTGCAATTTATTGCTCTGTGAGGTCGGGGCTGTAGCACAGGCATGTCAGAGGCAGTAGAGTTAAGGTTCAACTTGAAAATATATGCTTATTTGTCTGGGATTCTGGGAGGTAGAAAATAGGAGTAGAAAATATTGTGCAAAACTCCTGCTTTGGCTTTTTGTCCTTACCCTCCTTTGCGCCGATGCAGCAGAGCTGGTTTGGCCATTTAGCTGTATCATTATGTCTCTTCTGGGGCCTTATTAAGCTGTGGCCCTGCTGTGACACTGATTTCTAATCCATGCCAAGCCCAGACTAAGAAGCAGTTGGAGCCTTGTTTTGTTTCCCAGCTGATACCTACCATAAATGTCAAGGCGAGCAGTGCAGGAGACAATGCCAGCTTCGTTCTTTGCAGACAAGGTGTACCAGCCAGCGTCTGCTTTCTTGGCAGGCTGGATCAGGAGGCACACATACCCTGTTGTATCTTGATGCATGCTGGAAAACAGGGTTTGGGAATTAGTATTTCTCAAGAGCACATCAGCTTTCAGATTTTAAAATATGTATATTAAATATGAAACAGATACGTTGTCAACTCTATTCACAAAAAGGTAGCAGCGTATAGTCAATAGATTTGCTTTCACTATGGCTTCAAACAATGATCAGGAAATCTCAGATCTGTTCTGGCTCCTCTCAGTTGTGCACAGCCATGGTATGACTGTGGGAGCTGAATTATTACTCTATATATGTTAATATTAGCATTATTTATTGAGTACTAATGAGCTAAACCTATGCAAAGCTGCTGCACAATCACTGTATTTTTTCCTAGTTCAGAAGTTGGAACAAGAACATAACAAAATACCAAGAGCACTTCTACAAAGTTGTCATATTTTTCACAACAGCAACCAGAGCCAGTCAGAAACTTTCTTGGGGCACCCTTTTCCATGAGAAAATGACCAGGTGGGAAAATCAGAAAGATTGTTTAGCCAACACTCTGAAAGAAACCTGCTTCGTTGTTCCCTCCACTTCCTTTGCTCTCCAGTGATCTAAGACTTTGTGGCTGCAATTTCCAGGAAAAACCTTTCAGTAGGATATAACAGAAATGAGACTCCTCTGCTCTCCAGGCTGAGGCTGTTCCCTTTTATCAACCCAAGTGTTTCTCTCATTATAAAGGAAGATGTGCAAGATGAGCACTTCAGAATGCTTGAAGTTCCAGGATGTTCTGAAATTTGAGATTTTGTGTCCGTATGAACTCGAATGAAACCACAGCCTTGCAGGACAAGAGGACATTTTGTGCTTCAACCACTCTAGTAAAAAAGGGAACATTCACCCTTGGTTCCCTGCACTACACGATCTGCAGTGGGGTGCAGTAGTATAGGAGCTGGTGTGTGTCCTCGTTGTGATACAGAAACCTCTCTTGGCTCCAGGCAGGAAGGCAGCAGTGAGGCAAGATAGGGACAAACAGGGACGATGCTGCCCGTGGGTCTGTGCAGAGCCACTGGAAGCTTTTGGGGTTTCTGCTCTCAACTGGCTGAAATTGCAGAGCTGTCACAACCCTTATGCTTGCTCCTGGCACTGTGGAAGGTTTCCCTTGGCTGTTCCTCTGCTGAGCTGAAGCAAAAATTTATTTTCTAACATTTTGTGAAACAACTGGAAATGTGGCATTTTAGGACACTTGTTCATTTTCCAGTAACTGCAGTGTGTGCACGTGTGTAACCACAATTCCTATTAAATGGGAACAGCTAGATGGTGTAATCCATGCATTTGCTAATGGCAGACTCAATCCCCTCCTCCAGATTATCTATAAAGGTATTAAACAGGACTGGGCCCAAACCATACAGACTGACAGAAGGTCAGGTTAGGTGGGGTTTTTGGAGAGGCACAGCAGTCTCTGGGTAAGGACAGGGTGAAACCACTGAAAGAGTTTTCTAAGGATGCTTTCCCTTGTGATTAGTGTCCATCCCTAAGAGGTGCTGCTGCAGAGCCAGCTTTCTGTACTGACAGCCTGCAGGTATGTGTGTGAAGCTGATCTCAGAGATCCAGTGGCTGCATCAAGTTGTTAGTTGGAACCAAGTGAAATAAAATACTAACAGTCAGATACATGCTAAAGTAGAAACCTGAAAAAGTTAATCACAGCCAGGCATGTTATTTCATCAGCTTATCTTTTGCAAAAATTGAAAAATAGTGACGCATTTGGGTGCAAGAGCTGAACTAGAATGTTGTTGTATTTTGTAAGCATGGATCAAAGTCGCTGCCTTTGTTTGTGACCAGCTTTGTTAAGTTTCTCTATCTGACATGATAACCTCTCTATTACCCCATGCTCTGGGGCTCTGAAACTGTTCTGAGTTTGAATTCATACCTGTTGGAACTAAACTGAGAAAAAATAGCTTTGAGAGAATAAGGTGCTGCAATGCATTGAAATACCAGATCAGAGTGTGTCTGATAAGGGGATTCCTGTGTTCTGTCAGAGCCTGCAGGCTCTGTCCCCACTCTGAGGCAGTGGGGCCTCACGCCTTTGTTCTGAACCAAGGAAACAGCCATTGTTCACCCCACAGGGAGGCAGGATCTGTGCAGCTTTATGTGGGTGAAAGAAGTTGTTGTAAAGCACCACCATCTGGACTTGTCACAGAGGTTTTCATGGGAGCAGTTGGTCCAGCCACAAGAAACTTCAGCATGGGTGCTGTGGTACAGTACCTCATCCTCTCTCTGTTTGATGGGATGGTCTCGTTATCTTTCTTCCAGTAAAACACGGGAGGGGGCATTCCCACAACTCTGCACTCTAGTCGGACAGGGTAGCCTTCCGGAACACCACAGTTCTGAAGCTTCTCCAGAAACATGGGGGCTCTTTGTACTTCCTTTGCTGGAAAAAGAATTATTCAACAACAGATACTTTATTCTTTGTTCCTCTTTGAATAGTATGGAAGAACATGATAAAAATTATTCTTGTGATACCAAAACAGGCTATGAAGTTTAAGTGGGGTGTTGGAAGGGAAGTGAAATGCCATGACATAGACTCTGTAAGGGAACATAAAGTAAATAATAGATAGAACTGAAGTTCATAAAGGAATACATGCATGTCTAATGGGAATGAACATACTACCATTGCAGGAAATGAATGCCAGATCTATAAATTTCAATATCTCACATCTTTTAAGGCTTTATTAAAGAGCCTTCTGATTAAATTTGTCTGTTTAAAAACATTTTTAAACCAACAAAATTTGGGCTGAAATCTGGGATACCTCAACATATATGTTATGAATTCAAACCCTAAGCATTTTCTGGGGAGAAAGTTCAGAATGTCATTTTTACCCAGACAAGAGAGGAAGGGTGATAACGAGGCAGAGCTCTTATGGCATTCTGTTAGTAACAGGAGTGCACTCATCCAAGCACCAGGTGCATTCCCCTCCATCAGCTGAGGAGGGAAATATATAAATTAAATGACTTATGTACAGCTGTTGGATTCTCCTACTCTCCGTGCATTAACTATTTATCTATACTTGTCTGTAAGAAAGTAAGGTAAGTTTGAAGAAATGCATGCAGATAACTTCATCATTGGGATTAGTTTTGCAGTGCTTCTTACCTACAACAGTGAGCTCCAGACTAAATGAATTTTGTCCTGTTTTGTTAGTGGCAAGGCACGTGTAGGTTCCAGCATCACTTTGGAAGAGAGGATCGATGAGCAGAGAGTGCACTCCAGTCTCTCTGACCAGCATCTTGTGTCTGCCATCTGGGAGCACTGGTTTGCCATTCAGGAGCCACGTCAGGTCTGGCATTGGTAACCCACTCACCTGAGAGACAGGGAAACAGCTCAGACAAATGTCCAGCTGACACAGGGAGGTGAGGAAATTCAGAGCTAGGCCTTTTTACAAGTGCCAGCTGAATCACATCAAAATCTAGACCAGAAAGATTTTTTTTTGTAATTATTTCTCAGTTTTTGTTTCTCTGCTGACTACTTCCAAAAGGGAGAAAACCAGAAAACAAACAAGCAAAAAGATTTAAAAATACATGAAAGATCTACATTTTTCTTAGTCAGAAAGGAAGAAACCTAGATTGAAATATGAAATTAGGATATGAAAGTCACAAAAAACTCTTAATAATCTGCTAGTTTTCCCTTTTTTGGTTCTGAATAAAAAACACATTCCTCACTCTAAAATACTACAGAGTTTAACAGAGATTAAAAATGTTCTATACAAATTACTTTGTATTTTGTAAAATTCGATGAAGAATGATATAATACTTCATAGCTGTTGAACTTGCATGCTGTAGAACACTACAAATTAAGTATTTTTTGAAAAATTAGACTGTATTGTAGTATTAAAAGCCTTTTCAATAGGGAGCAGTACTTACTCCCGTCTAAGATACTGCTTTCCAAACAACATTTTACGAAGCAGAGGAAGAGGGAAGTGGAACTTGCCTGAGTGAGGACTGCTCTCTCCCAGGTTTGTGCAGTGCCAGACATGCTTTAAGGCTTCACAAGCTCTGCCAGGATAGCAGAGCTAGGAACAAGCAAATTCTTTGGCATGCTGCTCGTCAACTTTACATCGTAAATTAAGTAGTAATGAGTCTTGCTCATCTTCAGGGCATTAGCTTGTGCCTCAGAGCTGCTACCCTCTTCAGGGCAGAGCTCAGTGTCAGCACTGCTGCCTTTGCTGCACTGCAGGGACATAGAGGGGCTGCCAGAATGTGCTGGAGCAGACGATTCTCGTCAAGGTGTTCAGTAACAGGGTGTTCACTCTGTGTACTCTAACCTCTGACAACTCTTTCATGCCAGGATTGCAATCAGGAAATGGGGTTGTTTCTGCCTCTGTGTATGCTGGGGAAGCCTAAAATGAACTGGGCTCAGTGTCCTCTTTACAGGGAGTTTTAATCTTCAATAATTCAGTCCAATATAATGGGGACAATTGGTTTGAACACAAAGCAACATGCTGAATCCTCTTTCTCATGGTTTTGTGCTATTCTGGATTATCTTCAAGAATTGATAATGGAGCAGAACTTCTGGAGTTCATACTGGTAAAGGACACAGTGAACATATCTAGTAATTTGAACAACCTTGTAAGTGACCCTTCTGTTTCTGGGTTATGTTTTCTGTGTTCTTCATCCCATAGAATATTTGTTCAAAAGAAATCCCTGGAATCAGCTCCAAGACAGTGGCATTAAGAAATAGTTTTTAAAATGAAGCATTAAAATTTGAATGGAAAATGTTCATGCATGCAATAAATAATTGCAATAAAGAACATAAAAACTCATAGCACTACATGTGCAGAGGTAGGGCAAGTGAGTGTGAGCAGAAGAACCAGGTAATACCTTACAATCCAACCTACAGAGTCGCCCTTCGTGTGCCACCATGTCACCTGGAGCCTGCAGGAAGTATGGCCTGAAAAAGCGTTCTTGAACCGCCTCTTTGTCTCCTTCTGGCACCCGGGGTCGTGTTCTGCAACACAAAAATCACGTGTGTGTTTGGAAGTCAAACTGGTTTTCCTAATGCTTAAAAAAAGAGGGGGAAATTAAGGAAGAGGATGGAGAGACAGCTTGAGTTACATAAAAGGGCAGAAAGAAATGGACTGATTGTAATTTCATTCTTGTGTATTTTCCATTTAGACAGATTATCAAATTAACTGTATCATGTAGTATATCCTTAGATTCCCAAGCTGGCCTTTGCTTCTTTTTGCTTTTTTTGTCTGCATTTCATTTTGCTAATCCATCCCTTGCCTTTAGCTCCACTACAACAACTAACTGAAATCAAACTTCCCTGTATTTGAGAATGACCTTCAAAAACATAGAAGTGACCTGTTGTGAGGGAACTGCTGCTGTTATTTCCATTTTATGACTGAGAACTGAAGTTCAATGAATGCAGTGGTTATTTTGGATGCCTTCAGTACAAAGCATAAAGAAGGTCTGCAGGATTTTTTTCTTTCACCTGTGAGGCTGAGTTGCTGATATTCGTCCCCGAAAAGGGACACTCTGAACCATCAGGTGTCCTGAACAACTGATCCTCCCCTGCAATTCACAATGGAAACAGAATTAATAGTTGATTATGGCTTACTTCATTTTAAAGTATAAATATTAAACACTTACAGTGCATTAAGATTCATTTTTTATAAAGGAGCTGAACTATAGTGAGGATACCACTTCCCCAAAGCAAATGCTGTTAGCCTGTGGTTGAGGCAGGGGTTTCTCAAACTCTTCAGGATGTGGCAATGCATTTAGCAGTGGTGCCTGTCCCTGCTTATTTATTCATGCCACAGGTACTGTCTGCTAGTACCTTTGCACTGGCCTACTTTAAAATGCAGCCATGTGGAAATGAAAAAGAATTGGGAAAAAAAGGGAACATTTAAACTGGACAAAGTTGTATTAATGTATATTAGAAAAAGATGAAACAAGCATTTTTGTAAAAGAAAATAAAACACCTTACTTGTGGGTTTGCAGCCATAATGGTATAGTTGCCATCATCATCATTAGTAGCAGCTTCAATATGTAAAGAACATGTTCCATCTTCTTCTCTGTTCATTTTGAAATGTGTGTTTTTCTTTGAAATCTGCTTGCCATCCTTGAACCAGTAGACCTGTAGTGATCAGACACAACCCCATGAGTTAACAGTGACTAGAAAAATAACGTAAGTTGAATGATAGCTATTAAAATTTTAGACTACTATAGACTTTGCAGATCAGTTATAATGTGGAACAGAATGGTTCCAGGTTGAACTCAGGAAGCTGCATGTCATAGCTGGGCCTGTCCCTTTCTCTTTTCTTGGCTTTAGGCACGTCACTGGTTAGATCAGTTCTCATCTCTCTGAGAAGCTCTGGGGTTTGTGCAGTTCTGTGTCTCCTGGAGTCAGGTGTTTGGACCTCAAGGCTGATGCATGCTCAGGAGCAGATACTGTTATTTTGGAAAGGTGGGAAAGGATTCCTTTGGGAGTGCTCTCCACAGAGCCCTGTGCTTTGAAGGGATGTGCAGACATTAGTGTGGAGTTGGGTTTTGTTCCTTTGCCAGTTACAATGAGAATGACCTACCTTGGGAACAGGTATTCCAACTATTTTGCAGGTGAATGTGATAGGGGATCCTTCCATTACCCGAAAATGCTTGAGTCTCTTGTCAAAGATGGGAGCTATGTATTTGCCTGTAGGGATTTCCTCGTGTTGGACTTCATCGTCTGATTCATCCACCGGTGTCCGCTCAAGGCGAAATTCAATTTCATTCATCAGCCTCTGCTCAAAGCTTGAAATCCTGTATTCCTGCAGGGTGAGAGAGGCACAGGCCTGAGCAAAACCAGTCATGTCCTGGGGTATTTGCAGCCATTTGCACTTTCAGGCTTATTCTACAACAAGCGAAAATAAAAAAGCCCAACTTAACCGAGGACATCCCGAAACAGTCTGAATTTGGTTTGCAGGCACAGATACTACATTGTGAGTCTGCACAGTGTAATGACACTGAGCTTTTTCACAGGCAGCAAAAGAAATCAAACACGTAATTCCTCCAAGACCCTGTCAAAAAAAATTACACTCTTGCACACAGTTGATCAAAAGAAATCATTAAAACATACCAAATTTTTGAGGATTTTGTGTTCAACTATTAGTCACCTGCTAATTATAGAAGTGAATGCTGTATATTTTAATTCATAATTAAATAAGGAAAACTATACCTACTTAAAGAGAAAATTAGGAAGAAAGGGAAATATTTTCAGAGTAATTAACTTCAGGTTAAACTTGGACGGATTTCTAGCTGGTGTAACTGAGAATGCAAAAGATACTACATTGAAATTCTTAGCAGATTAAACAGATTATGCAATAAACCCAGCATATTCCTACGTAAATGAAGATTTCCAGATAGTTTGATGTGATTATGAACCTTCTCCTGGTCCCCTGAATTCAATTAGAAACGTCTCATCACTTAGCTGTTTTGCATGAGGAAATCTCCTGTCTAGACCAGGAGGTGTTTGACCAAATGTCTCTTGCTGTGACTTGTGAAGCTTCAGACCAAGAGGCAGCTTCAGTTTGTGCCTCCAAACCAATGTTTGTCCTGGGCATGGTGGAGCACTACAGCTACACCTGGGTGACTTCTCAGGTAGCACACTCTGCCCTGCACTGACACACACCTGCCAGAGCTCCTTGCTAAAGTCATTACAAACTGCCTTTGTCGGGGGTAATCCTGTATTACCTGTAGAAGAAAAACCAGTGTGCTCACACCTGGATTTGTGCAGGTTTTAAGCCCAGAGTTTGCATTCCTGCTTCTATTGAAAATGGAATTTTAGAAACCAACAAGTAGTAAATAAGAGTGTAGTCAATTCTTAGATATATTCAATTTGCATCATGTCTAGAATCCTATAGAAAGTAAATTAAAGAACCAGCAGATACCCCAAACCACTGACAATTGCATCCCTGATGGTTTAGCCATCCCATCTTACTGCTGATTATGCTCTTGACCAACAACTTACAGATAGGAAGGAGAAAAGAGGGAGAGGCAGCAAAAAATTTTAGCTGACAAGCTAAAACTCTGCTTTTTTCAGGAGACCAAAGAGACAGAAGTGGCCAGAAGTTTAGACCTTACAGCAGAGTTTTGAAGAGACAGGGGTTTATAAGACTTGGGGGTGAGAGGAAGAAAATGTGACAAAGTAGAAAAAGTTGGAAACTGCTATGGTGGAATAAAGACCCTGGTAATAGCTGATTTTGGAACTGTAGAGGTAGATGTTGTGTGTTTTCATCTAAAATGTCTGTGTTGGGGAGGTTGGTTGAAGGTTAGCTAGGGTAGGAAAAAGCAGCCAGCTTGGAGTAGGTAGGAAAGGAACTTGGTGAATGAAGTTGCTGCTGCTTGCACTGGTGCCTTGTTCTCTGGTGCTGCAGGGCTGTTCATTCCACGCAGCTTCAGAGCAGTGCGGAGAGCTGCAGGGTTCTGGAGTGTTCTCAAGGAGCTGAGGTTGCTGAGTCCCCCTCCAGGATCCCTTCCTTACCTCTGACACCTTCCCCCATCTGCTGTGCGAGCTCCCTGCGAGCCCAGCTCTGCCAAGCACAGCTCTGAGCTGGCCGCTGTGTCCCGTGTGAGGGGTGCCAGGGGCTGGGAGCCAGGCACGCCCTGGGACCGGCCCCTCCTCAGGGCTGGGGAGCACCACACAGCCTGACAGAGCTCCACCTCCTCCAGCTTCTCTTCCCCCTTGCAGCAGGTCTCAGCAAATTCTCATCTCATTGAAGCCAGTGTAACACTGGAGTTCCTCTGATTTCTCACCAAACAACCTGATCATTCTCCCACGTGGGTGGCAAGAACTGGTTCTAGCGTTCCAAGGGAAAGTTAAGCAATCAGTGTTTTACCCCGGTACTGAGAACAGGCCTGTGTCTTTTTAGGAAGGCAGAGTCATGTAAGAATCAGGGAGTGGCTGCTGTATGAGAGGGAAGTGATGGGGCTGGAAAGGCATTGCCATTACACTTTTTAAATGTGGAAGGTGTTCACTGCAGAACCAAATGCTGCAGAACAGTTAGATTTTGAAATATTGCAAGCTGATGGCACAGTCCAGTGTTGTTTATAGACAGCTGAGTTTAGTCAGCAGTTTTTCAAATGGATTTTTTTTTTTTTCTAGAATCATTGCTGTCCAAAAGAAGTCATGGTATGTTACGAGAAATGAATAGCGTAGGGTTGCTGTAGCCATGATGGCCTAGAGATGAAATCAAATGATGCTGATAGAGACAATTAACCTATTTTTTTTCATCTACTCCAGAAGTGCAGATCTGTCTTAAGGGATCTAACCAACTAATATAAATAAAACTTGGAGCAATCATTTTCAAGTTGTAGCCAAATTAACCTTGCGCCAGCTTTAGACATTAACTTCCTACAAACCACTTCATTAAGAAATATGGGCACTTCTTCCTTTTCAAATGTTTGCTTGCAGAAGTAAATACAATATAGGAAAGAATGCCTTTCAGGGGACCCTTTGAAGTTAATCATGGACAGGTTTCTTTGCATGTGACCCTGGATGTATTTGCATACACAGAAGGAGGTATAAAAGTAGCACTTGGTGAAAACAAAAGCATTTTGCTGCACCATCAGCACCAGGTTGTCATCGCTGGCAGCTGCTTCCCTGGCTGTGGAAGCCCCAAGTGTCCTTGTACAAAGGGAACTGTGCAGGCTGACTGCAGAGGTTTGCTCATTGGAAGGAGTTATATTCAAAAATACATTTTAAATTAGAAAAGATTGAAGTCAGAGTTCCCACAGTCCCTGTTTCCTGTGTGTTGCCCTCATATTTTGCTTTTCTAAACCTGTTCTGTGCACATATATATGCTTCTGTAAATTTACAACCAAACCAACAAGACCAAATTAACTTTACTGTGAAAATTTGAACTCAAACATTCAGAGGCCAAAGGGGTTACACCAAACTTCTTGTAAAAAACAGAAATCTCTGAAATAAGTGAGAATACACTTCTGAATGCAGAGTATAATCTTGGAGGGTTTTGCTTGTTCGGTAGGTTTTCTTTTAGGATTAGCAAGAATAGAAAGGAGTTGTTAATATGGCTTTCTCTGCTTTTATCACAGAAGCCCTAAGCCTATTTCTGAATGTGATTACAAAACTGGTGTAGGGCAAAGTGTTGTTGTTGTGGTTCAGACAAGTATTTCGTACAAAGAACAAGCCCATGTAGCCATGAGGTACAATGTTAAAACTAGGCTGCAGTTCAGCACACTGAGGAGACTGAGGGAAAGAGTACAAAGGTTCAAGCCCTGGTTTGGAGTCAAAAATGTAGCATTGCAGCTCCTTTTTTGGCGGCTTTCCTAAAACATGAAACTTTTACAGGCAGCAATTCACACACTTGTTCAATACTGTAGTCAGATATTTAAAATTATTATATCTACCAGCTAAAAATTCAAGCTGCTGTTCAGTGGTGCAATGCTCTGTACATAATGCATCTATAATTGCATATATTTATCTATATAGGCTGAGTAGATTGCAGCTTTGGAAACCTGCCTATTTCTTCTGCATCTAATGCACATTGTTTAGTGTGCACGGTGTGCAAAAGGGGAGTAGGCAGTGGTGCTTGTATTAATATTGTCACAGTGTTGTTTGAAGGGTAAAAGATTTAAAACTGGCCAAAGCAAAGCCAGGAAATGTGACTGTGTATCTGGAGTGGTTTTGCACTGTTCTAGTGGCACTCTGTGGCAGATAGAGAAGTGAAATGCAGCTTTCCTTCTGCTTGCCTCTGCTGTGCTTTGGCAGTATTGTTGGAGGCTGCTGGTGGGTGGCTGTACTTTGTCCTGCACAGCAAACAAAACCTTCTCTCAGTGCCAGTCTTGCTGAAGGTACAGGTTCACATCATTTGCTCTCTGTGATGGATCTGTTTGGCCCCATCGCCATAATTTTTGTCAATCTGAGAGCACAGCACCCTTCAGGGCAGGGCTATTACCTGCATTTTACCTGTGGGAAATTTTACCTGTGGGAAATTTTACCTGCATTTTACCTGTGGCCTAAAGGACCTGATGGACCCATGAAGGTAACACAAAAAATCTGTGACAGAGCAGAGAGCTGGATCATGGTCTCCTAGATCTTGTCAAGTAATTTAACTCTGGGCCTCTCTGCTACCTGTGAACATTTTTGGCAAAAAAGGGGAATTGCATAGAATGTAGTAATTCCCATTAGATTCTAAGCACCTTTGTGTATGAATACAAATTCTAAAACCCTGCATCTGTTGTAGTTCAAATTTATCTTTAGCAGGATTCAGATTTTAATGAATATACATATACATAGCAGTTAGTAGAAGCTTGTAGAACCAAAATAATCTGATGTTACCATAGTAAGTCATGGAAATTACCACAAACAGAAAGGCATGGGGAGCGCTACTCAAATGTTGATTCTCATGCATTTTATAAAAACAATTCTGTTGCCAACGTACCACCAATGCTAGACAAATTTCCCAATTTAATCTCAGTTTTGTAACTTCTACTAGATTGCCTTTTTGGCAAAATTATTCTAAATCCATGTAACAGTTTATCTAAGAAAGTGGCATAAATTTCATCTCAGCATCTGTTTCCAAGCTGTAACACTCCTTAACCACACAGTCTAATCTAGGCTACTCTGACTGAAATCTCCTGTTGGTTGGGATTCCCTCTCCTCTCCCTGTTCCCCTCTGAGCAGTGGGAATCAAAAGGCAGCAGATCCAATGTGCAGGCTTTTCTGCACTTGTCATGTCCTATGAAGAGGCGCCACTGGGGCACTTTATTTCCTGCAGATGAATTATATGGGGCACTTACGTAGCACTAGGCATGCATCTCATGCTTACCCAAACACAAACCATGAGGAGCCTAGCAAGTCATTGTCTAACCAGACAACATTCAGAGTTCAGAGTGATTAAGCAAGAGGGAAACGGAGGAGAAAGCAAATGGAGTTGCCATCTCCAATTCCCAGAGTTGACAGCTGGAATGAGTGTGTGCAAGCAGGAGGAGCTCAGCTTCCCTCTGTGACGTGATGAGCTCTGCAAGCCACGATGCCTGCCATGAAAACCTGCCTGGACTTTCTATTGATTAGACCTAGGTCTGGAGAGGACAGCCACAAGTGGTTGTTCCACTGTTCATTGCCACCATTACAGGGAGTTGATACATATTAATAGCAATTTGTCTTGGTCAGATTCTTAAATCTCTTTTCATTTCTAGTACAGAGCAGACAAGCTTCCATGGGGAGTCTTTGTGGTCAAATTCCCATCCCTAGTCTAAAATTGCCTACATTTGCTGACCTTTGAGAGATGATGTGAAGGTTGATTTTGAGCCAGATTTTTGGAGTGGTTGAATGAAGTGTAATTTTTGTGCCCTGGGAGCAGACTTCTGGGTGATTTGTGGGCCTTCCTGAGACTGAGGGCTCAGTATGGGAACTGCAGGAGATGGTTCTGTGAGATCAGTGTTGAGTATTGTTGGTGTCAGGGCCTGTGGGATGAGTTGGGATCTGCATATGGCTTTCGCTTTTAGTGATTTAAAAGCTTTTGGACAAACCCTGCATCCCTTCTGCTCTGAAATTTCTTATCAAGTATTCTCTAGCAAAGGTAAAGAGTATTCATGGGAGGGCTGTGCATAGTTTTCTAAACAGCTGTAGGTTTTTTCTTTCTCCTAAAAATAAGGCTGCTATCTGAGTCTTACATAAGACACAACCAATCAGCACTGCCACGTGATATTCTTCATAGTAAATGACACAGATATGTGAGCACGGTTTGTGGTTCTTATAACCAAAATGTATAAACCAGGCCCTGGTATTTAACTCTGCTTTCCTTTATTATTGCACGGGTAATTAATTTAATTTTATTACTGTACAGGATTTTGAGGTTTCATTACCTCATTTTCCTATTTTCTATTATTTGTATAACAAAATGTTGAGGAGATAATATCATTAATACCTAAGTTTTCCCTGTAAATCTGAATTTCCTCTGTTAACAGAGGAAATATTTATAGATTTATTTATATTGGTGAAGCCTGTGAATGCTTTCAAATATCAGGGGAAAAGAATTAGTTTCCATTACATATTTATGTTTTTCTGTTTTTCTGTTTGCCAAAGTCTCCCCAGAGTCTCCATCTTTCCTTTTCTCCCCACACATCTTTTTGTTTCTGTGTGATGCATTCCAACTGAACATTTCTGAGTTATTTACTTGCAGGCAGATGAGAGGCCCCACAGACTAGGCTGGCAGATTTGGGGAAGGGGAGGTGACACTGGCTGTGCTCTCTTTCATCAAGTGGTGCAGTTACCTGACACTGTGGTTATGAGACTTGGATGCTTGGTCTTACAGCATTTCAGCCTCAGTCTCTAAGAGAAAACTGCAAGCTTTGTGCCAATAAAACCTTCTAGGGATGAAGAGCAGTGGATGAGGATCTTTGTCCTCCTTCACTCTGCAGAGATACTGAAACATCCACTACACCAAGGACACAAATGCAGGTGTTTTTTGCCCTCGTTTCTAGGCAGTACAGAGATTCTTTTTTTATTTCTCTGTCTCAGTCTGTCTCTGTTCCTTTTCTCCATCACAACCTGGAAGAAAAAATTCTAACAGCTTCCTCAGAGGACCCAAATCATTGAGCTGAAATGCTCTTTGCAATGTCCTGCTAATTGAGGGCCTGTTCTTGGTGCCCAAAAGCCTTAAGTTTTATTCTTGGAGCTGGAGAGGGTGTTTTTCTACCACCTAGCTAATTTGCTAGCTTTTCTAGCTCAGGTCACCACTTACAAAAGCTGTTCTGAAAGGTGGAATTTCCAGATTTTTCTCCTGCTGTTAAAGAATGCTGAATTATTTGAGCAACCTGGGACAGCACCAACACGACATGTACCCACTGGCAAGGAGTGAAGGCTGCCCTTATGGGAGTTCAGAGTTATGGATTCCATTGTCAAGCCAAGAAAGACACTGAGTCAAGCCTCCTCCATCCTGGGATTTGTCTTCCTGTGATTGCATAAAGGCATTAGTGTGCCTTTTGTTTGAAAGAGCTGAGCAAATCTGACTGAAGATGTTGGGGTGTAACTGAATTATGTTTCTTTTCAGCACTCCTAATTGTGACGAACTTTCACCAGGCATTAGAGCTTGCTACCATCTGCAGAAATGAAGGGTATCATGGTTTTTTCTGGTAAAAATGACAGCTTGTTATTGCATGTACTTGATCAAAGTTGCAGTTAGAATCTTGGCAAAGCCATATTTGTATTTCTGTCAGCACCTCCTAGTCATCATAGCTGGAGAAGCCCAGAGACTAATCTGTTCTGTCCCATGCAGCATCAGCAAAATTCCCAACTGTGTTCTGATCCTGGATTTCTTTATTGTTGGTGATGAATGATGTACTGGATGAAACAGAAGGAGTACATCTGGATTATCAGATATCATGCTGAGTGCATAATGCTGACTCTTACGAAAAGCTCATCTTGTGAGCTAAACATTTTTCATACGGAAGTCAATTTTAGATAATAAACAGAGCACCAGAATGCAAATCCCTTCTGTTCATTACTGTCCTTTATGCAGTAATACAAGACAATGCCAGGACTTTAAGGCACAGGCTTGTCATCTGCAGCGTTTGCTCTGGGTGATCCCTGCATGCTCTGCAGGCATTGTAAATGAGAGGTATTGAAATGCTATTGAAATGTGGGGTCCCAGTGCAATACTCTAAATAAAAATATACCAGAGGACACATTTTATGAGAAGAAATTTTTAAAATAGCATGTAGACAATACAAAGAGACCAACATTGGAGATTCTTGCTGGATGCTGCAGTCCATTATGCAGTGATCTCTCACACAGAGGAGACTTGCATTTGTATTTATGAGAAAGTAAGCCCTTCCCTACCATTACCATAATTGATTTAATACAGATATCCTATGTGTGGAATGAAAATGTTCTCCTTTTTAATTCTGTGTTAACTGTGAGAGGAAAAAAAGGACAAAATATAAGGATGTGGATCCAGCACTCCAGCATACTAGTCTCATGATGCTGATTGTTCTGTATAGTGTAAAGCAATAGGAATTTTGGAAAATACTCCTCCTCTTGTCATCTGCTGAAATAATCACTGCCTTCATTGAGGAGAAGACTCAGGCTTGAATTTGCTGGAGTAGGCTTTTCTCAGATGAGAAGAGTAAAATCAGAAGGGATTAAAGTTGGGAATTGAGAGGAAAATGAGGAAACTTTTATTGACATTAATTCATTGCCATTGGCAGTCAAATTACTGTAACAATTAGGGAAGTGCCAGTTTTGAACTTTTTCAGCGTTTGAGGAATTTGAGAATCGAGATTTAGGCTGGGTCTCATACAGAATAGCAAGTAAGTGTATAAATAACTTTTGCTGTCAGCAGATAACTTTGACACTAGTAGTGATCATTGTTTCTAAAGGGGTTATCATGCAGTTAACTCCAAAGACTGACTGGTATTTCACAGTAGCTCTCCAAATAATTTGTCTTACTAGCATAGCGAGTACAAATTGTAACACTTGTGATTCATCTGCAAAACGTTCTGCTTGCCAGTTGTTTTACTCAAAGTGCTTTGGCAGCGTGGTCTGCCAGAAGGAAAGGTCAGCAGCAGAATTAAACCCCCCAGGGATTACCCTGCAGTTGTCCACAGAGGGGACTTTGCTCCAGAGCCTCGCTGGCGTTCTGCTTCTCTCTGCACGTTCTCTGTCAGAAGGGCTGCTGGATGTGGGGAAAAGTTCTTTGGCTGACAAGAGATGAGGGCAAACCCTTTTTGCTGCGTTAGGCCTGAGCTGGTGGGACAGCTCTGGAGGGCTCTGTGGCCAAGGTGAGAGAAATCACCTGCAGGCAGAGCAGCTATCTAACAGTCCTGAGTGTGTCCTATTGTTTTTTGAGGGTGCTGGAACCTGATTTACAGTCATTTCAACCTCTAAATACTATTTCATTCTTTATTTCTTCTTTAGTTTCGTAGACAGTGTGCAGATCCAGTGCATTTATTGATTCCAGTTAAGAGTGGACTGATATTTTTTTTCCTTGAACTTTGTAAAAGATTTTTTATTTTGCCAAATTCTTATAATAAAGTTCTCCAAGAAGTCCCTGTCAATTCATATAAGTTTGGGAATTTGGAAAAATAGGTTTAATGCTAAAAAAATTGAAAGCCTATTTTCATTCAACCAAAAGAAAAACAAAAACCTTATCCTAAACTTTTCTTATTTTACTCTTTGCTTTAAAACACAGAGTGTATGAATGTGTGTGTGCAATGAATTGAGCAACTTTTAAAGCAAAGAAGTAAAAGCCAATGTCCAGAAGCTTCCATGAAAATAAAGACGTTTTGCATTCATAGCCTTTTAGATGATCAGAAATGAAAAATACTGCTCAGTCACAAAGTAAATTTTCTACAGCTGCATCCCTCATGCTTTCTGTTTAAAGCTCCAGTTTGCTATTCCAAACCAGTACTCACATGAAAGCTCCTCCTGCAAAGTAGTGTGGCAGCTCACCCACACAAACACCTTTCTTTCCACATCATCATGTATGTCTTGTTCATGAGTGATTTTTTTAAAATGACATTTGATTTTCTTACCTGCTGACCACTTTGTTGATTGGCATCCTCTCTGAAATGCAGTTTTCTTTCCAGGTCCTTTACAAGTGCAGCTTTGTTTTCCCGAATAGAGTCTTCTGTCGCTAATGGCAGAGGCTTCAGGTTTTTCTTTGTTAATCCCTGGGTTGGGCTATTAAAAGAAAATTCTGATACTAACATGCAGCAACCAGTATATATATTATTTTTTTACCTGTATGATATGTTATGGTGGAATCTATGATTTATTTACATGGAAGCCAAAGCACAATAAAGGATGTGATTTTTTTTAGCGGTATCTTAATGGGGCATCCCATTCCCATGCAGTAGAAATTAAAAACTCACATCTGAAAGGAAATAAGGATTGTGATGCTATAATAAGCATCTAAGCTCCATTTCTATTTATCCTGCCATAATGAAGTCACAGTAAATACTAAAGAAGTCAGTGTAGGTGTTACCTTAGGTGTGCAGTGTGTACATTTAACTGCTATCAGGCAATAATTTAAAAGTTAATACAATTTCTCATTAATCTTTATCTCACATCTTCATTGTTCATTTACTCTTTCCATGAATTTTATTTCTTCAGTTTCTCTCGCCCTTTTATGACACCTAACATCAACAGTTATTTTTTGGTTTTTGTTTTATAGACATGGTCTGTTTAATTTTAGTAAGGTTTGAAAATAGTTCAATTCTTAAATAAGACTCTGAGGAGACTGTGAGAGTGCAGTGCTGGAGCACAGCAGCAGGACAGTGCTTGGGAGTGTGCAATATTCTGGTAGTTTACCAGAACAGGTGTTGGGATCCTGGTAACAGGCTCTAGGTAAAGGCATAACTGGTGATTGCTTTGCAAGGTATCCTTGTGTGGTTCTGCAGACACGCTCACTCCTTTTGTAGCCAGAATTACTGTCATTGATACTGCCAAAAAAGGGAAGCTGAAGCTTCAATGAGTATTTACAGATTATCACAGATACTCTGATAATGTTCAGGTTCCCTCTTGACCTTTTGTGCCCTGCTAAGACTCTCCCATGCAGAGGTCAAGACTTCAGTCTCAGCAAAAGGAGCACTAGCTGTGTGGGAATTCAGCTCTGGGCTGGGACCCAGGAAAGCTGAAATGAAGAAAACACATTTAACTAGTTGTCTGGCAGGCATATGGTGATGGCTTGTGTGGCCATGCCTGTGAGAAAAAGGGAAGCACACTGCGAGGTTAAGTGTCTTTAATGCAAAGAGAAAAGCCCTTGAGCACTTGTGCCCCAGCTCTGAAGGGGTGGAAGGGGACTGGTGACAGCTGCAGCTGGTTTTTGCTTGCCCTTGCAGCATTGTGGAAGCAGACCAAAGGCCTGAGCTGGCTGAAACCTTCACTGTGACCTTATAGCTTTACGCTGTGTGCCTCATCAGGATGCCAGGGCTGGGAAGACCTCCAGGCACATGCCAAGGGGTGATGGCAATTATGTGCCTGTGCTGGGCCACTGAGAGGGCTGTGAGTAGCAGAGCAGTACTGGTTTGAAGGCAGGACTCTTGGCACACAGAGCGGTGAATGCTGTAGACACAGGAACACGTTTTTCTGTTGTAATAGCAGATTGGTTGGTGTAGTATCAGCAGGATAGTCAGGAGATTGTGACTTGCTGATGGCTATCGCTGCCTTGAACTGTACCGTTGATAAAAGGGGAAAATATTCCTTATTTTGTACAGGATTTGGAGTTCTATGGGTAAAGAATCGTACCAATTTACAGGTGCTAGCCATGCTAACACAGAGTACACATAGTCCACAAAAGGGAAATTCACTTCAACTCCACCAGTAAAGAAGAGAAAATATTCCTTACTTTGAACAGGATTTGGAGTTCTATGGGTAAAGAGTTGTACCAATTTACAGGTGCTAGCCATGCTAACACAGAGTACACATAGTCCACAAAAGGGAAATTCGCTTCAACTCCACCAGTAAAGAGGAGACTCTTAAGGCCACCACTTGCCAGTACATCATTATCCTTATTTGCTTGTATCATGGTAGCTATTTTGTCATAGAAATCATGCTGGCTGTTAATTGAAATATTTATGTGCAAACCGTTAGCTCTCCTGAGATTTTCTTGGAGATTTCAAATGTAGAAAGCAGTGCAACCAGAAAAATATGTTTACATAAGTTATTTCTTAGTGTCACCTGGACTAAGAAAACACTTGGAGTGTAAGGTACCTTTAAAACTTTACTCATTGCTTGCAATAGGTAGGAATGGTTTTATACCTGGTGTAAGCAAAGAGTCTTGGAGTGACTTACCCTGCAAGCTCATGGAATCTCTTTTCTCACACTAGTACAGTCTTATGAATCTCTGAGCCCCCACATTCTTGTATATCTGTTTGTATCCTCACACTTCTCTATCTTGAATTCTGTCTTATTGCAGAAGGTATTATCCCTTCTTTTCTTTCCTGGATGTAAACGTTAGAGTAAATGACCAGAATATATGAATAACTCACTTTTCTATTTTACAAAAGACCTACATTTCAGTGACTCCCCACTGAACACCTGGACAGAAATACATCCCAGTTTCCCTTGAGTATTTGTCCCTGCTTGTGTGCGTGTGGTTTGTGCTACTTACGTGGCTGGTGTGCTCCTGGGCAGGCCCATGGCGTTGGTGGAAGGCGCGGCGGGAAGGGAAGGAAGAACAGCGCTGAGGAAAGCCACGGGGTTCTGGATGCGCCCGGGTGGGGAGAGGGGAGCGGGGGGCACGGCCTGCGCCTGGAACTGTGTCACACTGCACGTGGGAAGTGTGAACGAGGGCACCACGGGCTCTTTAGGGCTGGGTACAGACTGTTCACTCCTGCTCGTAAACCCTCCTGACGGCCGTGCTGGGGCGGGCGGAGGGTTCCCTGTGAAGTTCTCCGTGCTGTTTGTTCTCTGGGGGGCCTGAGGGATGCTGCTGAAGGTGGCCGAGGAGCCGGCAGAGGGGCTGGCTGGTGGGGGTGTTTGCGGCGGCAGGAACTGCTTGGGGCGGCTGTAGCCGAAGGATTGCGGGGCAGAGGCTGCGCTTGGCTTGTACAGGGTCGAGGTGGACTGCTGGTAGAAGGACGTAGAGTTCACCAGCGTGGTGTTGAATGCCAGCTCTCTTAGAGATGCCTGATGCACCTGCTGTTGTTCCAGCAACACCTGGTTGTGGAGCTGTTTTAACTGGCTCTGATCACTGCACAGAAAATAAAGATGAACAGAATTGGTTATGAGTCTGAATGAGCCACTAGGCTGCATTTCCGTGTGTGAATTCAGAGAGAAAAATTCTGTGTCCTGTGATACAGTAAGAGATGGGAAACTGCTACATGATATATTCTCTAACATTAAGAGCAGAGCATAATCTAAGTTTGCTACTAAAGTAACCTTTTCCTTCATCTCCCCTTCTTTGCCAGAGGCAGCAAAGCTTTTTGTCTGCAAACTATTTGACTGAAGATAATTCTTACATTTTAGCATGTGAAATAGAAATCTTACTTGAAGATATTTAAGGGATAGCACTGTCAAAGTCACCTTAGTACCTCTTTACTTGTGTAACTAAGAGTGAGATTTGGTATACCATCATTTAAATGAGTGTTTGTAAGCCAGGCTGCATTATTTACCTCCTGCTGAAGCGGGTTCTGAAACCAGCACTTTGGCTGATAAAGCTTTGTAATAATCCACCGTAGGAGATATTACCAACGTCATTTAGGTGGCGTTGACATTCAGTGACAGGCAGGAGTGGATAATTTGGAGAGGAGTTGCATTCCATGCAGTTATTTTTCTCTATGATATTTACTAGATAGTTTTTTGGGGCTTTTTAACTTTGCAGTTAAGGAAAATCATTTTGCCTTGTCAAGTGGTTTATTTAATTATTATGTATGTGGGAATACAGCACATGAAAAACAGGAGAGCTTTTTCCCTTCCAGAAAAGACATAGAGGATGTGGAAAATGATTTTGTGATAAACTATGGAGTTTTATTATTAGTTATTGGAGTTATTTTATTAAATAACTACTGATAAAAAGTGGAAAATGTAGATGTAGAGACCAATCACAACTGCTCCTGACAAAGAAAATACATACTCAACATAATTTGGTTTTAGTTCAAAGACTTAGTTTCTACAATGTGCTAAACAAAAATCACATTAAAGGCAGATAAAGATAGCAATTTCAAGCTTTCATGACGTAGAATGTTAGAGAGTTAGTAGTTGTGTGGGCCTGATTTTGTGCCCTTCATATATACCTCTGCATAATAAAGCAATCCTTTGTAATACAGCTTTTTTGGGAGGGGGAGCTGAGAGAAATTCTGCTTTATGCAAGTATTGGGTACTTAAAAACTGCTTCTGTCTGCCCCTTAAACTCACTATAGCTCAGAAAGTATGTAGGGCTGTGAATGTGGGCTTCACAAATTAAAACCCTGAGCTCCAAATTCTTCCTCTGCTACAAGGAATATAAGTTCTGTCTTCTCCTTGTAATGTTTATGCTGTGAAGTTACATCTTTGCTTAAGAGTACCAGTGAATTACTTTATAAAGTCCTTCCTGAGCCCTTATGTAAAGCGTCTGCCTGTTTAAGAAAGGAAATGAAGGTGTTTGCGTGCTTTCTGTTAAACAGTGTGTGGGAGGTTGGAAAAATGCTGAAAATGCTTTTCTTAATAAACTGCAGTGTGAATTCCATAAATTGTCCTCTAAGAAAACTACATTGCTTCTTCAAATTCCCCCTTGAGCTCCCAGTGCACCAATCACACAGGTGCTTTTTAGTTTGAGTGGCTTCACATTATCAAGCATTTCCAAGTATTTTATCTGTTTTGGGAGATGACGTTTGTGGGACATACAAGTCATGAGGCATGGCCTTTGGGATGCCAGTCTGTACTGTGTGTAAGACTGAATGTGTCTGCTTTGGGCAATACCATACCCAGAATTCAGTGAGATATGTTTGAAGAACCTGCTTTTATTTTGCCTGCGTAAGATCAGTGATCTTCTCCTTTTGATTGCAGCAGAAAACATTATGAAATTAATAACATTTCAAAGGGAAAACCTTTCCCTTTTAAAATTGGAGATTACTTTTCCTGGGAGGGATATACAGGAAAAGTAATCTAGTGCTGGAGAATTTGTTTTCTAAGATTA
Organism: Prinia subflava; assembly: GCF_021018805.1. Taxonomy (NCBI): domain Eukaryota; kingdom Metazoa; phylum Chordata; class Aves; order Passeriformes; family Cisticolidae; genus Prinia; species Prinia subflava. The sequence goes on from NC_086255.1 coordinate 34,301,266, forward strand.
TGGTTAATTTGGCCAATGCCATTTAATTCTTTCATTCTGTGTTTGAGTTTTTACTCTAGTGCAATACTATTGTGGTCAATAAATACTAAATAATGTTAGTGCTGCTCCTGAGAATTAGACTTTACTTTACTTACAGCTTTGGTTTAGCCAGCACTGGGGGAGGTTCCTTGGATGGGGATGTTGGCTCTGGTGTCTTCATTGGCTGTCCATTTATCTTCTCTGGGAAATGGTTGGGTCTGCTCTGGTTTGTGGCACCAGGTCCATCCTCTGAGGATGACTCACTTCCTTTCTCATCTTCAGGCAGCTTGAAGTGGACACGGAGCCCAGCCTTGGAACTGGACCTGGGTTCGTTGTGGTTCACAAGAACGCCCTCGAGTTTGGGTTTGGGTGTTTGATTTGCTCCGTGGCTGGAAGGAGTCTGTGCGGGAGGTTGGTGCTCAGTAGCGACGAAGTCGATGGAGCTCGTCGTGTGAAGGGCAGCAGCATTGCTGCTGTCTTCAGGTGCTGAAAGGGGAAAGGGCAAACCTTTGGGATATGTAAATGCCAGAAATCATAGTGAAATGAAACCACAGAAGCTACAGTGCAAAAAATTCACTCTGGTGTCCTTCCAGCTGCTGCACTGAGTTGTTTGACCTTGTTCGTTTAGGAACAAATGCCCTTGGAAAGGAATATTGTAAAGGTAGAGGGAAAAGGGACACTGTTCCAGTTTGGAAAATCAGTCATGATCTTCAGCCACGTCCCTGGTGAATTATTCCACTACATCTTTAAAATACAAACTTTTTTTCTTCCCCAGAGAATTCTCACACTTTTTAGTTATGAAGAACATTGCCAGAACTTGAGCTGCATTTTAGTCAACAGTACACATAAATCACAGCCTGCTCTGCTTGTGTCTACTAGGGAGCAAAGGACTCAAACCAGCTCTTACCTTTGACAGTCAGACGAGCTATACTGGACACTGTGCCATATTTGTTGCTTGCAGTACAGGTGAAAGTGCCAGAATCTTCTGAAAATACTTCAGCAATAACGAGAGTACAAATCTCCTCTGCAAAGCATCAGAGCAGGGTTAGTGCTTGAAGTGAACACACAGTGAGCAAACACACAGAGCCCTGGCTGCCTTTGGGGAGATTTTCTTAAGGTCTTCCACCTTGCTCAGTTTGTTTCTAGTTCCATCAGTATTATCAATTTTGGCAGCCTTTGTGTGCAGCAGCTGTTATCAGCATTGTCTGCAGCAACTGGTACCCTCTGTGCTCCAGCATGCCCAATGAAAGCAGAGAACAGGTGTCAGCAGTGTGTGGAAAGCATTAGGAAATGTTTTCCTGACACGTGAAGTACAGACTTAAAAGAACTTAAAATTTAATTTGGAAAAATATATAGTGTGCTCCAAACTCTCAGCTCACTAAATTTTTTATTTTTATCTCTGCAGATTGAAAGATTAATTATAATTGACTGGGAATAATTCAAGTGGAGTCACTCTGAAAGGGGGAGAAATATAACACACATATAAACTTGTTTTCAAAAATACCAGTGCAGATTTGCAGATAGAGGGTATTGTGCTAACTGTGCTTTCAGAAAGTTGTCTTTTGACTTCTTAGTGAAGATTACCAACGGGCACCAAAAATATGCTAGCAAAATCATACTAGGAAAAATTATATTCCAGACTAGAAAAGTCAGTCTGGGTCTATGAGATTCCTGTGTGACCAGTATCTGACACGTCTGGGCAGCAGTGCCAGCTAATAAATACCTATCGTGATGGGATTTGAAGGCTGTGCTGCTGGGAGGAGGGGGGAAAGTAACATCTGAAGTGAACTGAAATGTGGGCTGATAAAATTTCTTCATCTACTCAGTGGCTGTTTTTCTACAAGTTTGCAATAAACTTTCCTAAAGCCCTACAGGATAAATATTCTATGAGTACTTTTGCAGAAGGCCATCATGCACTTAAACTTGATTGTTTCATCACCAAGGAAAACCTAACAGCAACAAAGAGATTGTTTGCTATCAGCTCTAGGAGAATAATGGTTTATTATAGTAGTATGATAACAGAACTGGTTTAAGGCATCACAGTGTCCAGTTTATCGTGCTGGGATCTGCCAACCACTGCATGCATGGAAATCCAGATTCCTTCTGAATGAGCAGCAGGTGATGGGGCTGTGACAACTGCACCCGACTGATTATCCCCTAAAAACTGCTTCACATTACTCAGCAGTGATGCCACTGGACAGTAACAGAACAGTGTCGGTGGCTTTGGTGGAAGCTCCATTTTTTCATTTCTGAAGCTCAGACAGAGGCAGTTCCTTTCAAGACTCTTTTTGGGGTAAAAACATTTTGAATAGGGCAAGGAGAATATAGAAGTTTATATTCCATCAGAATTAAAATACTCCTTTGGTAATTTTCCATCTTGAGAGGGGCAGCCTCATATTTTTAATGGCAAAAAGCATAGTGAGGAGAATGAAACTCTCATGGAGAAATTCTCAAAGCTGTAAGGCTCCTCTGCTCCAGCCCTGTGAAGTAATCCACATTCTGCCTGATCCTTGATATCAGCAGATCCAGCCACATTTATAGGATTTGCTGATAGCAGGGGTGGAACACCTGATGTGGTACTCTCATATTACGCTGGTAGGGAGCACAGGGAATGGCTGACATGGCTAAATACCTGATGCAATGTTCCCTAACTGGTAAACTAGATAAAAATAGCTCAGGTCTACCTCATCTCGTATACTTCAGGGTCTCAGATGTACTGGGGATCCTCATACATTAACTTTATTAATCTTTAGCTCATTTAGATCCTGAGTTAAAAGTGGGTCAAAGCAGAACAGAAACATTATCTTCAAAAGAGCCTGAATTAATTCAAATTACATGTTTGTGAGCAGTCTACAGTGGAATGTACATCACTAGGAGCTATAGAGCATGCGGAAAAGAAGAAATTACATTCATTAAATAATGAAGTTTTAATAATTATATTTTGTGAGGTTAAATCACCACATTTATGTAATGAAAAAATTATGAGCCTTTTGATGATGCTCACCTGGTTCAGCCATCGATCGTGGTTCTAAAGGGAAGAAGAGCAGAATTGTGAGATTGAATATAGTTATTTTTGCCAGTATTTCTTTTTCCTTGAGCACTAAATAGAAAGTTTGACCTTCTAAATATGATGGAATACTCTTTTTGATCCAATTTTCTGTTTGGGGGAGGTGAAGACAGCCAGGCCTTTTACTCAATGGTATGTCAAAGCCACTGAACAACATGAACACTGTTGGGAACTTGGGAATAGGAAATAAATTCTCCAAGTAGTTGTTTGGGGTTTTTTTCAGTATTGGCACAATTTTATTTTATCTTGAAGACAATTTTTGAAACTCTGACCCACATGAAATCAAGATATGATGAACCATTATTTCATTTAGGTTTAGTTTAGTGTGATATTTTATGAATTTCTGTCGAATTTTCACAATTTCAGCATTTCAGAAACTTTGAGAAAATTGCAGATGTTCTGACTGCATTTGAAAATTAAAATTACAGTTGTAATAAGAAATTCATGGTGTTGCTGTGTTAGAAATTTTGTTGCTTGCCTATATTTTATTAGACACAATATTTTCCCACAAGAAACATACTTTTCTGTAATATCCTAAAATCTGGAGAGTCTTCTATCAGTGTTCCTTCTCTGTACCATTCAACCTTAGGGGAAGGAGCTCCTTTCACCCGACATTCAAAAACAACGAGCTGCCCCTCAGAAGCTGAAATATCCTGTAACATCTAACAGAGAAAATGAGTAGACAGTCAGTAAATGTCTTAATGGTCTGGAAATAATACTGATTTTACTGATTTCAGCAAGATTTAATAAAACACTTAAACCCTTGAATGGCTTAGGAAAAGCTTTTTTTGTTTGTTTGTTTTTGTTTTTGTTTTTTGGTTTTTTTAGAGCTATTTGTAAATTATCTCTCTTTACAGTTATCTGACCTCTACTTTTCAAATATGTCATAGGAGAAATTACCTTTGTAAATACAGGAGCAGCAATTATAGGTCTTCCATCCAGTCCTTGCAAATAGTTAGTGGGGCTTTGAGCCTGCAGATCACAAAACATCACAAGATGATATTTAGGTGTACAGACATTGTTTTTTCATATACAGGAGAAATGTGCTTTTGGAATGACATAAAAGAGACTGTGGTGGACGAAGTCCAAAGCAAAATACCTAATGCAATGAACAGAAATTCTGTTGTGTACAACTGCTGGAGACCTTCCTGGATGGAATAACAGCAAAAAGGCTGCTCTTGCTTTATTGCCTTACTCAGTTAATCATGGCAAGAAAAGCTGTAGCACAGTGTAACATCTTTTCTTCATACTTCAGTAAGGCAAATACATGTTGTCTGCTTGGTCATAGTCCTCTTTTGAAGATTCTTACTTATTAAATAGTTTTTGATGTTAATAAGGAAAGGTTAAGTCAAGTCACGTGTGTGACTGCTACCATATTTCTTCTCCTTTGCCAAAACCCAAACCTTTTACAGAGGTGGGATATCAACCTGTTGATCCTACTCAGTGAAAACAGAATGGAATTGTGTTCCTCCTGGAAAACTTTGTTGTAAATGGGTTGAGGATTTAGTACAGTCTTTTATTTTACTGCAATAGGAGTTGCCCTAGAACAGCAGAATTAATGATTCAGTATCTCAGGAAATGGCCAGATTACATAGATGGTGCCTTATAAGCCAACAAAACTTAAAAGTAGTGATTTTTGAAGTAATTATTACCCTTAAGCATCTTCTCTGAAAATAGCAAAGTGTTGCAGGGGCTTAGTTCTATTCTCATTGCAATCCAAAGTATACGTGCATTAGTTCACCAGTTCAGTATCTGTTTATTGGTTACCACCCAATTCTGTAACCTTTGAAAGGCACTGTAACGCGAGAAACTCGGAAGCTTGTGAACATTGCGGTTTTGAGTAAGTATGGCTCCTCTTTGCTATCAGGAAAGAACTCACAGCTGTGAACGTGCTGTCAGTGTGCAACAAAAACAACTCCAAATGCCTGGTGATGTTAATTAGAAGCCCTTTGATGTGGATAGTAAAATGCGATGTGGCAAAGCAGCTTATCTACATATAAAGTAAACATAGTGTGAAACGACTCAGCTTAAAATAAGTTTCATTGAAAGGAAAAGATTTCCGGTGAGTTCGTACCAAGGGAGAGGAAAACATGCCAGGCTGGGGAGTGGATGAGCCAGTCTGTGATGAGGAGAGGCTGCGAACGTGACACGCACGTCCGGCTGCCCTTTCAGTGTCTGAGCCGCTGGAATGCTCCGGGACGGATCCCGTGCGGCCCCCGAGCCGCTGGAATGCACCGGGACGGATCCCGTGCGGCCCCCGAGCCGCTGGAATGCACCGGGACGGATCCCGTGCGGCCCCCGAGCCGCTGGAATGCTCCGGGATGGATCCCGTGCGGCCCCCGAGCCGCTGGAATGCACCGGGACGGATCCCGTGCGGCCCCCGAGCTCCTGGAATGCTCCGGGATGGATCCCGTGAAGCCCCCGAGCCGCTGGAATGCTGCTCCTGCAGCCGGGGGAGCCAGGTGCCCTGCCCTGCCCTGCCCTTGGCCAGGTGCCCTGCCCTGCCCTGCCCTTGGCCAGGTGCTCAGGTTACCTTGGAGGCACGGCCTCTCCTCTGAGCACTGTATGGCTGCCGGGCTCAAGGCTGAAGTTCAAAAGCAAAACAAATGCTAACAAATTTGGGGTTCTCAGTCCCAAACTGTACAAGAAACACTTCATTAAGAGCTTGCTTTTAGTCCTTGAAATTCTCCATGGAGTCCCCTACCTGGTTAACTGGTGTTGACACGGTCTGGACAGGTACAGACACTGGCTGAACCACAGCTGATGGTGCCTTGGAGGTTTCTTGGTGCTTGGTTGCAGTTCTGGCAGCAGGAGATGCTGCATTCACAGAGGAGTTAGCTGGCTTTGGTTTGCTGTGAAATATTAACCAAGAACAAGTTCTCTAACTTGAAGCTAGAGCTGTGTATCCCTAAGTCCCTCTGTCCCTGAGTGTGTCTCAGTTACCTGTCAACCCCAGCCTCACTTCTGGGACTGAATCCCTCTTGGTCTGAGCTGATCTGTACTCCTAAGTAAAACTGCATTTGTAAGTCAGCCTCCATATCTGGCCACTCTAAGATCTCATACCTGGTTCAGCCACACCAAATGCAATAAATGGCCTGGATGAACCCAATTGTGGCTGTTACCAGCTCAGAGCAGCATGAGGAAGCAATGCTGGTTTCACAGAGGACACTGCTAGCTTCTATTTTGGGGAGAGCTGGGCCTCTAAGGTAATGAAAATACCACTGTCTGCTTGGATACACATTGAATAATTAATTGCTGGAAAATAGAAAAGAGACATGCTTTCTGACCAACATAGCATCGATTTTGCTAGTGTGCAGATTGACACCTCTTCAGGTTGTGGTTGTTTACATATGGAAATACAAGAATTGACCCTTTTTAATTTCATTGCTAGGTGAAATAATGCAGACAGTGAAGAGCTGGTCTTTTTATTCAGTTTGAGGTCCCCCCAGCAAAGCTAGCCTTCAAAACAGAGGAAGCTTTACTCAGAGTGAAGGTACAACTGTTGTGATCACTGATTTCTCTTTTGGACTTCTTATAGCACCTGTTCTCATATTACCTCCCTTTAGTTACAGGTGTTCAGATTCATGTGATGAGAGCTGGAAGCTGAGCAAAACTGAAGACACTCTTATTGTACCCAAACCTGGAGTTTTGTTGTGATCATTTGAGGACATCCTGCTATGATATCAGAGCAGCATTCTGAGAAAAAAATTACCTCACAACTCGAGGTAAGTGATTTAGAGATGTTATCAAGTGATCAAGATCATGGTAAATTCTACATTGACACCTAATGAGATGAATGGGAAAAAAAACCCCTGTGACGTTTGGACCAGTCTGAGCCAGAATGGAAAACTTCACAATTCATCCCAAAGCAATTAGCACATCCCAAGTTTGAGACTTTCTTAACCTTAAGTTTTATAAAACCCCTACCATTTATCAAAGTCCGTAAACCAATTCCATCAGGAGTACTTTATGACTTTGACTTTGTTTAAATCACATTAAACAGGATTTGCTGTCAGCCTGAGGTCTTCAGTCAAATACACTGCAAGTGTCTTCTCTTTGCATTTTAAAACCTGGCATTTGTAATGAGTGTAATTCTCCTTAGTGATGGAAAAAACCAACAGGGTGCATAAGTCTATCTGATTAAGGCCTCTTTTATCAAGCACTGATGGCTTTTGATGTTGAATCTGTGCATACAAAGGAGTTCAAAATCAAAGACTGATTATTTTAGTTTTCAACCACTCTGACTCCCTTTCTAGTTAATAGAAGGACTTTGATTCTGAAAGAATTTTAACAGCATTGTATCAGGTTTTAAAGCATCAGGGGATAGATTTCATTTAGGAAAAATAAATAAATGAATAAATAAATATTTTCCCGATTTTAGAGTACATCTGACATATTTTATTTTTATAATTAAGTAGTCTTTTTTACCATCAGTTCACTCTAGTGCATGTCTATTAATTTCTTTTTCTTACATCTAAATAATCAATCTCTACCTATATTTTGCCAAAAACCTTGTGTATTTTCATGTGAAAAATTGTACTACATTCTTAGTCCAAGTCAAATGCTTAAATCAGCATTTAAGCTGGATATAGTCAAGTGGCTTTTGTTTTAATAAATTAATTTTAGAATTTCAATCTTTATGGTAACATCTTTCTTCTTACATTAATATTTAATATTAAAATTCCAATTCTTAATCTGAAGTTGAGGACCCAAAAGCAAACAAACAAACACACAAATAAAATTCAACCCAACCAATCCACACTAATCCTAAACAGAATGATAATGTGTTGGAGGCTGCAAACTGAAATGTCTGCACTTGTGGGGTTTTTAACTGTAAGAAATAACAGAAGATGTCATTGATTTTAAACTTACTGATCCATTTCGTCCTTGATGATTTCACCTTCAGAGTCAGAAGAAGAGATGCCTATGAAAAAATAATAAAAAACCAAAACTCCTTTAGCAGAGGGGTTTTTGAGTTTCTCTGTGAATGATACAAACCTTTATTCAGATTTCCTGCAGACCACTCTGTGGATGTGGATTATAAAGCTGTGCCCAGACCAAAGAGCCCATTGCAGGGGAGGTGAGGCAGGGTTCCATACTGTGCAAGGTGCAGAGCTGCTCTTGAGATAGGGCAGATTTGGGAGGAGGTGCAGCTGAAGTAAGGAGAACATCCAAGAGTGAATGGATACCTGGGTGTTCCTTGGGTTCTCTTTGAAATGCCACTGTGATTTAGTCCTTATTTGTTGTGAATCAAGTAAGAGCTTTCTTCTCTCAGACACCTGACACTATGGGATCAGAAGGAGAGAGACCTTGAATCATAGCTGTTATTCCAGCTAGTGCCTTCTACCATGGTATGAAGAAGATACTAGCTCTGTTTACTCACTGCTATCAGTTACTGAGGCATTTTACACTTGTGATTCTGCCTTCACTGTGCTTGGAATTTGCATTTTCTCTGCAGTTCCTGCCAGTGAGCATCTCCATCAGCCATGGCTCCCATCCAGCATCCTCTGAGCTGGGTAAAAGCAGACCTTGGGCCCTGTCTTGAGAACCTGTAAATCCCTGCTGAGCATAGACATTTCCCATTAGTGTCAGGGGCAGTGCAGATACTAAAAAAGGATTTGTCCTTTCCCTGTCAAATTAGAGACGTGGAAGAAGAATAGCAGCAGAACAAAATTCATCTTTGGGGCAGTGCTTTAATTTATGAGTGGTCCCACTGTAGTCAGCGATGGTGCCCGTAGTATATTGCTCTGAGAGAAAAAGAAAAAAATCCTGTGTGTTTATTTTAAGCTTATAGTCCTGCTAGCACAATAATGGATTCAATCTCAAATCTCACCCAAGAAAGTGTAAAAAAGAAATATAATAAATAGGCCACTCTAAGGCCTACTAGGTATAGCAAAAAGCATAAGGAGAAAGAAAAGATACCTAAATCTGCAAATACATATTCATTTGATTTACAGCATCTACTGGACAAGCAGAATATCAAATTGATGACATATTGGTTTTGGTTAAAAGGTCCCAAGAAAGAATTAAGAGGAAGCTGTCCAATTGTCCTGTTCAATTTGTAATAATGATTATAGGGAAAGCCTAATAAGAATTAGACACAAAGTTTAGTTTGATACACTTCTGTAGAGTTCCACAGAAAAAAAAATACAAAGTGGTTTCAGAATCTGAATATGTTTAGACTTGGATCTTGCAGTGAGATATATAAAATCTCTGGGAAGCGACACAGTAAAATGTAAGGGCTGGTCCCTTGTCTGAAGAGTGTTTTACAGAAAAATAATAAAGATATTAGCAATGATGGAAAGTGTTGACTACTGCTGTGGGTTTTTGTAATGACAAAACGATCACAGTTAGCAAACCAGATAAATAATTGTACCTTCATTCTGTATGAGCAGTTTCTGCAATGCCTGTGACATTACCTTCTATGTAAATCTCTGCAGAAGTGGAGTCTGTTCCATAGATGTTGGAAGCAAAGCACGAGTAGCGCCCGGTGTCCTCCTCAAAGGCTTCAACAATGACCAGTGAGTGTCGATCACCTGCCTGGATAATTTGGATGTCTGGTGAGTTTTCAAGCTCCTTCCCTTCACAGTACCACCTGCAGGGCAAAAAGAAATTGTTTTTCAATGCAAACAAGTTGATAACGAGGATGATAATGTTTGAAGTCTTTCTGATGATAAAACTGGTAGGTTTAGCCTGAAGATTCTGACAGAGTAGTTCAGGCAAGTATTGAATCAACAGTCATAGGAATAAAATATTGATGATTTTCATATATTCAATAAAGAGTAAAAGAGCTCTGAATTTGGAATGCTGTCAATCCAGCTCTAAATTTCTCTTGAGGTACAATCAGATCTGTGTAGTGGCTTTAAAGTGAAGCAAAAAAACCCAGCCCTAAGTTACCAAGTATCCCTCAAACTTGTGTTTCTTTAGCTCATGTTAATGCAGAATGTGACTGAAAGTTGTCTTTGTTTGGTCATATATTTAACACAATCTGCTTTTTATAAAAGATACAGAAGTATACTACAAGGTAAGAGAGCTGATCTAGAACAATACAGAGATACTTCCATACAGAAACAGCCAGTGCTGCACCTGGAATGCTTTTCTGCACAATATTGCTGTGTTCTTCTTGAAAAACTGCTATATTACAAGGCAGGACAGAAGCACAAAAAGCAGGTGCCTCTGCAGAAACAGATTCATATTAAATCTAGGCCTTATAAAGAAGATGTAGTGCCATGTATCAAGATCCAGAGTTAAATGTTTGAGATAATGCTCAGAAATACCTGTAAGTATAGATAACTAGCTAAATTTGAAAAGCCAGACTTAAGTGCATCCATCTTCACTGTAACTTTTCTCACAAAAATAGATGGATGGATGGATGGATGGATGGATGAATAGATAGATAGATAGATAGATAGATAGATAGATAGATAGATAGATAGATAGATAGACAGATAGATAGATGGATATAAAATGCCACAAAAGTATTTGTATTTTCTTACTCTGACTTTCTTAATTACATGCAATTAGCTAATGCATCTTCTGCATATGAGGGTGGGGGCTGTCATACTGGCAATATTTTTATTCAATTTTAAAAAATTAGTAATTGTTTCATCCATCTTTTATGGTCACTTGGTAAAAGTGCCTGTCAACATTTGACTGGTACCACAGAAAATAAGATTGTTGTGGAAAGGCTAAGGATAGGTTTTTAAGTAAGAAATTGTAATAATTAATACCTCCTGTCTTACACTATAAGGTACTTCCATACATTTCCATCTTATCTTTTTAGAAAACCATGAATAATTTGTTTGGCCACTCAACTGCAGAATTTTAAAAGAAGTTTAGGCTACAAATTAAGCATGAAGACAACCTTGAATTAATAGTGAAAAAAAATCTCTAACATAAATGTCCATACCAACAAAGCCCAGAATAAAACAGAAGTATAAAACAGAACTGAGGAAGGATCCTCATGGGGTCTCTGAGTGTTGGGGGTTAGATTTCTTTCTTTTTCATTTACAGATTTTTTTTCCATAAGTTAACTACTGGGTACTTACTGGTACTTGAGCAAAAACCCAAGGAAGTGGCCAGAGGAGAGGAGTGCAGCACCTGGCTGCGCTTCTTCTGTCTCTGGACTTTGTGTGGGCGGGGGAAGCTGCGGCGCGTTCTGGGCAGGTAAAGAACGGGGCTGGGGCAGCCGCTCCCGCTTCGCTCCGAGCACCGCAGGGAGCGGGGCCGAGCTGCTGCTGCTGCGGGCACAGCGCAGTGCTGGGGAGCCACCAGCGCCTGCCCGTGTGCCCGGAGCTCGGGAATTGCCTTCTCCTTCCTGCCCTGCGGGAGCGGGGCCGCCGCTGGCCCGGCCCCGCCGCCCCTCCGGCGCTGCTCGGGGTCTGTGCTGCGCTGGAGCCCCCACCCTGCCCTGCCAGGACCTCCCTCAGCTCCAGCTGCCACTGCAGAGCTGCTGGTACAGCCCATCCCCAGCCCGGGATTCCTGCCCATCCCTGCCCTTCCAGCTGCCGCTGCAGAGCTGCTGGTACAGCCCATCCCCAGCCCGGGATTCCTGCCCATCCCTGCCCTTCCAGCTGCCACTGCAGAGCTGCTGGTACAGCCCATCCCCAGCCCGGGATTCCTGCTGCCACTGCCCTTCCAGCTGCCACTGCAGAGCTGCTGGTACAGCCCATCCCCAGCCCGGGATTCCTGCCCATCCCTGCCCCTCCAGCTGCCACTGCAGAGCTGCTGGTACGGCCCATCCCCAGCCCGGGATTCCTGCTGCCACTGCCCCTCCAGCTGCCACTGCAGAGCTGCTGGTACAGCCCATCCCCAGCCCGGGATTCCTGCTGCCACTGCCCTTCCAGCTGCCACTGCAGAGCTGCTGGTACAGCCCATCCCCAGCCCGGGATTCCTGCCCATCCCTGCCCTTCCAGCTGCCGCTGCAGAGCTGCTGGTACAGCCCATCCCCAGCCCGGGATTCCTGCCCATCCCTGCCCTTCCAGCTGCCACTGCAGAGCTGCTGGTACAGCCCATCCCCAGCCCGGGATTCCTGCCCATCCCTGCCCTTCCAGCTGCCACTGCAGAGCTGCTGGTACAGCCCATCCCCAGCCCGGGATTCCTGCCCATCCCTGCCCTTCCAGCTGCCACTGCAGAGCTGCTGGTACAGCCCATCCCCAGCCCGGGATTCCTGCCCATCCCTGCCCTTCCAGTTTGGTTCTCCTCAGAGCCCTGCAGGCACCAGGATCAGACTGCCCCGGGGTTTTGTGAAGCAAAGCCTCTCCTCCATCCCTTCCTGGTTCTCTTTATTATTAATGCTGTAGTTTTTGTTGTTTGTTTGCTTGTTGTACATACTAGTAAAGAACTGTTATTCCTATCCCCATCCCTTTTCCTGAGAGCCCTTGAATTTCAAAATTATAATAATTTGGAGGGAGGGAGGTTGCGTTCTCCATTCTAAGGAAGGCTCTGGCAGACACCTGTCATTCCAAACCAAGACACTGAGGTATGAAGGAGTACAGATCCAGCACTTAAATGATCTATAGCTAAGCAGAAGACCAGGCCCTACTGTGTCCATCAGTCCAAGCCATCCAACATTCTCAAAGCAGACAGCTTTTCATTCACACCAGACATGCCCTGAGCTACCTGCTGTCAGTGGACACTCTGCCTAGGACTGCACTTTACTCCAGGTAGCTTTCAGCAGTCATGCTGCTCCCAAACCTCAGTGGAACTTGTTTAAGATGCAAGCAGTGTTCTGGCCACCAAACCCGTTGGGCACGCAGCACTTTTGGAGATTGGAGAGCCAGCTGTGCTCACACAAAAGGGACCTGCAACAGCAGCAAAAATCCAATGATGCCGGGTGAGCTGGCACAGGTGGAAGGATGAGGAAGAAACCCCTGATGTTCTGGCTCAGATTTCAGATCCACCTAAGCCAGCACAGTACAGTGCAGCAGCCAAAAGCAGATGCTGAGGGGAGGGTGTAAGAACGGAGTGGACGTATACATGTGAGTATATTCACTTACTGCTCTGGAGTGTGGAACCATTCTCTTTAACTTCTTTCCCAAGGTGTGAAGCAGCACTTAAAAATAGTTCTAAAAATGTAAAATCATTGGTCTTAAAATAATTTATAAACTACCTCTCCCTTTAAGGATTTCATGATCACAGTACCATTACCACTATTTTCCAATAGATTAGACTGTATGGTTCCTTGCTAACATTTATTTGAAAATACTAATCTTTATTTATATCATCTTTATTTTGAAACTACTGGTTTGCATTTCCATTCAAAATAGATTTCCTTTAAAAATAATTATCTTTCTACCTCCTTCTGATTGACCTTTAGTGGTCATATTCTGTCATATTCCTGTCACATCCTCTAAAACAAAACCTCTTCAAACAGAAGGAACAGCTACATCTACTTTAAACTTTGCCCATAATGGCTTGCCCAAATCTGGAATCTTCACCACCAATACTTGGATAGAAAGGCTTTTGGGTTTTTTTAACTGGTTCCCCAGAAGTGAGTATCACATTTTCTTTTCTGTTCAGTGCTGTCCTTACACACGTGTAGGTACAGATACCATAGCTCATAGTTGGCATCCAGAACACAAACCTCCAGTGCCTGGGATAGATGAACAACTCTACCAGGAGCAAGTAGAGGAAATGTTTAGCTGTCCCAAGGGAATAGTATGGCAATGTACATTACAGGGGCAGTTGAAATATCCTTTGACAATTAGTTCTAGACTTGGGAATTATGTAGGATTCCTGTGATACCAAAGGGAGAATTTTTTAGAATTCTATCTACAATGTAGTTTATTCTACTGTTGTTCTCAAGAGCTGCAGCTGGTGATCACTGAAAATGGTCACATAATCAGGAGAGGAGGTTCAGGCAGTTGTATGGCTACAGGCACAAATTTGGAATATGAATGTACAAGTTGCCTTTTAGGTGTGTAATTCATGTAGGCAACTGTGTACTTTGGGACATGAGTCATGGCCCTTACTCATGTCTTTTTATATACCTACCCCATGCCTCTTCCTTATATTGTAGCCTTGTTTTAGCGTGTTAGCCCTAGCAGATATGAATAAGCATTAAAGAGAATACCCATGTCCTAGAATATGATTTCATTTTCAGCAGCATCTTTTCAGAACATTAAAATAACTTGCATAGCTCAGTGATATTATATTTTTGTGTCCACTTAAATGTGTTTCCTTACTGAAGCGGCACATTGAGCAAAACACATTACACAAAATGCTGTGATATAATTGCCATTAAAGTAAAATAAAACTCATTGTGTTACTGCTCAGCTTTTCCAATTAACCTGTTGTGCTTGTGCAGAGTTAAGTCTGTATCACATGCTTATGTGAGGCACAATTTAATTTTCCTATAAGCAAATTTAAAAACACTATGTAAGCTAATTTTTACATTTATTAGTATACAAGTATTATATTCCTTTAGTAGACTCAAACCGTGAAGCAGAATTGAGTTAATTGGTTTTTTGCAGTTATTTTTTCCTTTGGTTAGTCCCAAATTTGCAGCATCAGTGATCTAAAACTTCAGCAGTAAACTCCTGTTTCAAGCCTGTGTTTAGTTCTCTATGCAGTCTGTTCTGTAGTCACTCTTTTCAGCATAATGTTCAAGTATTTTGAGATTAAGTTGGAAAAAAGAGCATGTTGTGTGAATGTCGTCTCTTTGCAATGCTTATAAATCAAAACCAATGGCCTTCTTTGAAGTTAAGCTTCATGGAAAACTTTGCTATGGCCATATCTGCTCCTTCCTTGTTAACATTTGGTTTTACACTTGCCGTGAAACTGCTGTACGTGGTAGCAGTGAAATGTCAGTCCCAGGGGAGTTCTGACATTGGGATACGTGGCATGACTGAGGTAGCAGTACTCTGTCACTGACATTTCATTCCTGCCATGGATTGCAACGAGAGCTTCCTCATGCAAGGGACGTTCACATTAAGCACAGGCAGTGTCATCCCCTGTGCCAAATTCATCCTAGATCTTAATCCATTGACTTGACTGGAGCTGAATGTAAGAGAAGTTTGGCTCTAAACTTTGAGCACTAAAACAGAAATGCTTTCATTTGTCAGTCAGGAAGAAAAGTCTTAATTAATCTTGCAGGGTTTCAGAGTTTCTAAAAATCTGTGATTGGTTGCAGGTCTTGTCTCCTCGAACAAAGCAGCATAAAATGCAGCTTTTAAGCTTTCTATTCCTATGTTAAAGAATGTTTTCATGGAAACCTTATGACATACAGCCTGTTTTTAGAACATTAAATCCTCATGACACTTCCAGGATAGCTGTGTATGCCAAACCATGCAATGTGATTCATCAGTAAAATTAACCTAGGAGTGATGTGCCAAACAGTTTGGAAAAATGTAGAGACCTCTGAACTTGAGGGGAAAAGGAGCGCTCTCCTAACAGAGGGGAGTAAATGTCATACCTGCAATTACTCATACAGAAGCAGCGCTGTAGAAGGGAGCATGAGAAGGAGGTCATCAAACACTTTGGAAATACACTACATATTTCTCTCAAAGGCTTATTTCTAACCCACAGTGCAGCCAAAGCAATCAGCAGTAACTGTAAAAGTGCTCTTGAACTGCGAGCTAGGGTTGAGCTAGCGGGAGGCACACATCCTGTGGTATCAATCTCTGTCTCTTCTGGGACACTGCACTCAGCTGATGATACTGAAAAATGGGTAACTTCTCACTCAGATTTCTAGATAGGTTGGCCAAATGAGCTTCCTCTGAATTGTAGGCTTGTTACATTAAGGCTGAGTTACCTTAAAAAACGATCAGGCAGGGCTTTCTGTACTCAGCCAAGAGGAATTAGCTTTCCATAGGCTGGTGTTTCAAATCACATCCCCATTTCTTCTCGTGCTCCACCATCCAGTTTTCTGCCCCTCAGTGAGCCCTCGTTCTTGATAGTTACCTACCACACATGTAATGCTTTATCATTGCCATGGTTTGGTAATCTGATAAATAATCAAAATGGTATCTTGACCCTGACCCATCACAAATGTCATTTACACCATCTTTTACATCAATTTGGTTTAGTACTATCTTGCTTTCAAACATGGTATCTGCCCTGTATATGTTCCAGCCCTTTATACACCTGTGATCAGCTTCTTTCTAAATATCCTGTCTCTAATTTCTCTCTTGTAATCCCCATTACATCAGTTTAACCATCAGACTGCTCCTAGTGTTGACTGATTAACTACATTACAGAGCTTGCTAAATCCAGTTCTTGTTTCACAATGCGCTGGGTTCCCACAGTACAGCTTCCACTTTGTAATTGTTCTAATATCTACTTTATAGGTCACTTGGGATCCCTTTCTGTGGTTAACAAGTCCATTTTAAGTCACAGGTGATTAAGCTTGCTTTTGTCAGTTATCACCTTACCAGTCAGTCCTTTCCTGGGACTGCTGATTTTTTAATTTCTTTTACCTATCTGTTAGAATCCCTCTCCTTGCCTCGCTCCACAGACACTGAGCTAACTCACCATAAGCCTTGGAAAACTCTTACCCCCCAAGCAAGACATTTGGCAGTTCTGAGCACAGTTCTGCTCACTATTCCACAACTATGGCCAGCAAGACACCTCCTTCACTCTTTTGGAAGCTTTGCACAGCAGATCAAAAATAAGCTCCATTTTTAGGGGAAAAAAATGCTGCATTCTTCTGGTCCCCATGATTAATGGTACACAACCCCCAAAGTACATTCTGTTTTCTGGTTTTCTTGTGCTGTAGCAGTGACTAACAAGGCCAGGATCACTGGAAGCATGTGAATGTTTATCACTCAGCCAAGTGACAATTTTTACACCCTCTCTTAGTGTTACTTCTGCACATTGGTGGAGTTGAAAGAATTTTGGATGAACATGACAAAGTTTTGTTAATAAATAACCATCATCAGGAAACTGTTCAAGGAGTTAACATTCCCAGTTTTCTCCTTAACAGCACATACATACACGCACAAACACAAGGGAGAGAGAGTTCAGAGCTCTCCCCCTTGTGACTTATCTTTTATTATTTAGTTTAAATTGTGAAACTGAAAGCTGAGCCTGATCTTTTTCTTGAGTTTTAACTGCTTGGAACCAACTTTTCCCAAGGGACTTCTTTCTCCCTGTCCCTAATTTCCCTGTTCCTAATTAAGCATCTGATGGATGCTTATTCTACAGAAGTGTAGTAACTCCTGTATTGAATGGCATTCACGTATCTTATTTAATTAATCAAAATTAAAAAAATCAAATGTTGAATTAGAAATGTCAATCAAAAAGCTTCAGGTTTGTTGGGGCAAAAATGGGCCCAAGTTACAAAGCTGTCGGTCATCCATTTCTGCAGAATCAAGCGGTTCCTGAACTGGGAGCACAGGCACCCTGCTCATCCCTGGATATCTGTAGGATGAGCCATCGTTCCTGGCTCCTCCAGCCTGCCCTTGCGAGGCTTCGGTGACTTTATAGCGTCAGCTGCTAATTCTGGTGATTATTGAACACCTAAACTTGGATGACATGGACACCTTGTCACTTTTATGTATGTCAGCAGCACAACATGACTGCCGGTGCAAGGACAGTGTGGTGGCCTGGAGGAACACCTAAATTGAACATTGTGTGTTGGAGTTCAGTCTGTGAGCAGGCCATTCAGTGTTCACCTGTTCTGAGTATGAAAACAGCCAGACTGAGTTTGTGTACAGGTCCAGATACATAAGCGAAGATGATTTCACTTGTTGTCTTTGCACTATAAACAATGAATGATAAAAGGGGGAAAAATAAATTCTCTCTTCCAGGGATCCTACTGACATTTTTATTATCCAAAGGACTTATCAAGCCAAATGCCTGGAGACATAAGCAAGATAAATGTACAGTCTTGCTTTATAAGCAAGAGAAGTGTTCAGAGAGTGTTGCTAAATTCTAGGGGATGATATTTCCTGTTTGTTTTCTGTTAAAAAACCCCTGAATTTCTGACACTGTTTTCTCTTTTAGTCAGACTCTATGAGTTTAAGGTCTGAACACAACAGAACATTTGTAATAGCATAAGCTGCACCAAGAGAACGCCTCAAAACTGTTAAAGTAGTGAGCTTAGACTAAAATATAGTAGAAATAATATTCTTCCCAAACAAGGTATTTCCTGCCTGCACACACCAACCATTACAGAAATACAAAATGACAAGTGCAGAATGTGTTTACCTGACTTCAGGTGCTGGGATTCCTACCACAATGCAGTCCAATTGCACTTTGGATCCTTCGGGAACTTCCCTGCTCTTCAGTTTTTGAGTAAAGCGTGGTGGTTGTCCAATGGGCTCATCAGAATACACAGATGCAGATTCTGACTCTGTTTTCAGCTCTGCCCTTGTTAATTGACTGATAGATTCCAGGTTTGCCGCCTGTTGATCATCTGTTTGTTCAGAAGTTTTCACTGCTTTGTTTTCTGACTCTTGAGGTGTTAGAATGGAAAGCCTCTCTCTGTTTTCTGACGTGAGAGACAGGCTAGAGCTACCTTTTTGAGCAGACTTGTTCTTAGAATCAATTTTGCTCTTGTAGTTTTTGCATGTTCGGGGTCGTATTCTTTCAGAGTTGTGAGCTTTGAAAAGTGACGAGAGCTCCTCAATGAAATCTGCTGCCTTGTTTAGGAATTCCTTTTTGGATTCTGATTCAGAAGGGAGGTGGTGTTTCTTTAGATCTTGAGAGCTCCCTTTGGACCCCTTTGTATTTCTGACATGTTCCTGACAAAAGTTGGAGTGCAGGCCATTGTCTGATGTTTTCAAAGCTGTAGACTGGGCCATTTGTTTGTGTTTTCCCGTGTTGTTCAGCTGATCTGGGGGGCACTGTGAATGTGCCTGAAGCTCATCCTGTTTAGTTTCCAGTGGATTCTGATCAATAGCTTGTCTTGCCAGGTTTACACTTTCATCAAGCTCTTCTTGGCTTAAAAAGGCAGAGAGATCTGGGAGGTCATCCTGGGCAGCTACCTCATCTGAATCACCAGAAGCATTGCCGTAGTGGAAATTATGAGAAACTGTCTCTGATCTGCTTCTTTCACTCTTCCCTTGATGCTTAGTTTCTGCTAAATAACTCTCTCTCAGAAGCTGAGATATTGAAGTGGAGGTTTCTAAACTGTCGTCTTGCATGCTGCCAACAGAAAGGACAAACAGGACCATGCCTTATCAATAGCAGGTTTTTTGATTGAACACAATGACAGGCTTCACAAAAGCAGAACACAACATTTTCAAACTGCATCTGTGTGCTGAATGCTTGGATGTACTTGTAATACTTGAGACATAAGGATAGCCTTGTGTTAAAGGCCTGCTTCTGCACATCCTGCCAGACACTGTTGCCTTTACCCTGTAAAATTCATCTTTCATCACTTTCTGCTGTCAGTAGCCTCCCATAAAGTTACTGCAAGTGTGGTATTTTCTACTCTGTTCAAGGCCAAACTTCAACTACAGAGCTATTAACTGAGTTTCAATGTCAAATTTTCATCATTGCTGATGTGTGTTTCTTAGCTAAGGAACAATCTCATAGATTAAGTGTTGGATATTTCAGGGACTGAAAGTTGTTGAGAATAACAGTACTTTAAAGTGAAGTAAATTTAGCTTGAAAAGCATTGAAGTAGTAAGTAAATGAACCCTCAAAATCATAAAAGGGATGTGAGGAGGAAGGAGAAAGAACTAAAACATTCTATAATGACAATTTTTCATTCATTATAGGAAGCCACAATGCTGCTAGATGTTCCACAGCTTCTTAAATCCAGCATTATTTCTAATAAGCTATTTAAAGTAAGTAGAGAACAGTGTCATTATTTATTTAAAGTAAGTAGAGAACTGTGTCATTATTTGATGCAAACATCATTTGTACTACAGGGCTTTCAAAATCATGTCCCTAGGTCATCCTGATTCTGAAGAATGTACCACATGAGATGAGAGCATGAGGAAGCCCACACTTAACCTGCGTGCCTGGTAAGCAAAGCTGAGGCATCCCTTTTGATACCGAAGCCAGTATAACTGGGTGGTGTTCTCCCTTCCGTTTACATGAGAGCCGTGATGAGTGCAGAGGGATTCGGACACCTTGATAACTCCCTCGTCTTCTGGTGGCCTAAATACGAAGACAAATAACTGCTCTTTACCCATCCAGAGAGCTGATTCCTCACAGATACTGAAACAAGTGCATGGCTCTTACTGGATCTGTCTCTCACACCATGCAGTGTTCATTATCTCCCTCCTACTTCATTTATGGTGTGGCAAATCTTGCTGCAGTGGTTTCAGGTATTCCTGCACCAAGCTGTCTGGTTTGTCACACTGCAGAGTGTTCTGTTCCTGTCGTGGCATCAAGAGAAGAGAACATCCATGCCCTAGTGTTGGCCGTCTGCATTCACAGCCTTGTGTGACAGCTGAAGTTACCAGGGAAAGAAAAGTTTAAAAAGCATCTCTGCTGTGAAAGGCTCTGGGCTTTTCTAGTGGGACAGTTGTCCCTGGAAAGGGGCTGGTTAAGAACAAATGAAGTGGTAATGTCTCATCCTGCTGCAGTATTTCTTCCTGGAATCTGGGTGCCAGCCCTTATTCCTTATTTACGAAAGGGAGGTTTCAATTTAAACTGTTCATATTCTTCTTCAATGAATGAACATACAGCTATCATAATCTGATGTGCATTTTGAGACCTTGATCCCTCTGCCTGAGGCATGTTTTTTGTACCAAAATCCTTTTCCTTATGTAAATATTGGGCATTTTGGATTTATTGATTTTGCTTTATTTTCATAATATGAAACAAAATCACTAAGATTACAGAGGCATGCAATCAAAATATTGCTAAGTTTGTACCTGTACGAAGAATGAGAAATATAGTGCCATATAAATTGTAGGCTTTTAAGCACCCCATCCAGTCCCTGCAGCTGAGCCAGGGTCTGTGATACTAATTGAACACTTGGCATGAAATTATCTGGCACAGTGTTTCAGTGAAGCTGTGGCACACAGAGAACATTGATTTGGGAAGCCCACATGAGATAATATCGTGAGCTGTTTCATGACTGGACAGAGTTTATAATTTAACCTCTTAAGAGTACAAAGAGGTCTCCATGAGGCTTAAAGTTCCTGCTCAGTGGAAACTGCTTTTGCTTGCTCAGCTTTAACTCCCTGGGCAGCTGTGGCCCCTTAGAGAAGCTGAACGTGTTTCAGGGGCTCTCTTCACTTGTTTACGCACTGATCGCAGACCATGTGCTGTAAAGGTCACAGCTAAAGCTACGGTTCCAGCTCCCAGGAGTCTAAATACATCCTAACATAGGAGTTTACAGCCTGGAGACAGACCTGTCCCATGAATGAACTGCAGCCCTAGAACCTAGAACCTCTCCACACGTGGCTTTGGCTGAATGAGAACATCCAGCTCTTTGTAGCTTTGCAGGACACAGTGGAAGGATGTATTTTACATGGCTGGAGACGTATATACTTTACAAAGTGGCAGAATTTAGTTTGCTGCATTTCTTGGCCACTCTTTCTGCAGCATTTCAGAATGGCACATCTTCATCTCAGTGTCTGTAAAGGGCATCAGAGCTGAAAAAAGATAATGCAGATTTCTAGAGAACACTGGACACTCCAAGTAGGGAAGGAATATTGTGTGATCAAACCCTGAAGTCAAATGAGCTTGAAGAACCCCTATAATAGTTTTGTCTAAAGAGTATATGAAAATTATTTGAGACTGAGACTATTCAGGGTTTCATTTTCCTCTGTTGCACAGACATAAGTGCTATGGCTGTTTCAACAGAGGTTGTTAATCCCAGTGTAGCTTTTCTGCAGGAAGCCATAGTAAACCATAGTGTGTTCAGTGTGGTTATTTGAGACTTCATTCTGGGTATATTTGAGACTTTGTTCTTGCATGTCTTCTATTCATCTTTTGCTGAATTGAAAGCATTGAAACATGAAAGAAATAATTTCTGCTAATTTGCTTAAAGAGTATTTCTGCAACATAAGGACCTACTCTCAAAGATGTTTTTAGATGTGTTTAGGCAAAATAGTTTTATAATTCTAGTTTGAAAAACCCTAGTGAGGAAGCCACTGTCTGACAGCAAAGGGAGGAAAACAAACAGTTCCCCAGCAAAGGACCTGGAACAACTTCCTTCCTTCTGCCTGTTGGAGCAGAAGAGGTAAAAGGGAGCAGAGTTCTCCTACTAGAGCTGGGAAGCAACTTATTAATGAGAACAAATCTGATGCCAAACTCTTAATACTTAGAGGGCCACTTTTCTTTAGAGCTTAGCCAGGGTCAGAATTTTATATCTAACTCTTCTCTATTTTCAGCTTGTGTAGAAGATGACTTCTTATTCTATTTTCAGTAATGAAGTAGTTGGGTTCTCGTCAAATGTAGCACTTTGAGGCAGTGCTTGTCTACTGAAGTCTTAAAATATTTTGAAATAGTTGACATTTTTAATGTAATGGAAAGCGTTAAGTTTCAGCGAGGGTTGCTGTGAGGCTACTGGGCAATCCCATTACAGGTATTAATTCTGCCTTGCTTATGCCTTGAGGGATGTCCTGCTTGTTGTGTTGGGTTTGTTTTTTTCAAAGAACTGTGCTAATTATATTGTAATTGCAGATGTCTCTGCTGAGCAGATAAGTGCAGATAAGTGTGTTGAGCAGGCAGTAAGAAGGACAAACCAGTAAGAACACAGTAGGCAGCAATCTGTAGTGGCAATGAAAGCACCAATAATTTTGCTGACTGGAAAAGTGTTGTAAGGAACCTATATCAAGGGCAGGAATTGATTGCTGGTCACAAGCAATGTCTCTAAACTGGTGTTATTTAGGGGTGACTGCCAGCAGCAGCCTGTGGTTCTCCACTCTTGATGGCTCCTTACCTACAGCACCAAACCACAGTGTGAGGCCAACATCTCTGACTTTCCTGGGACACAACAGCAGTGACCTTGGGCACCTGCTATCCTGAAAGCACCAGAGGGTGCCACGGACAAAACTGACTCCATGAATTTCTTCACTGTGCTAACTCAGTTTCTGTTAGGCAACTAATTGAACCAGCTTTGAGTTTCCAAGAGCCTATGGTTATGGCAATGTTCTCTTTATTAGCCAAGTGATCTTTAGAATTAAATATTCACAAAGGTAGAATTAGTTTCCACAGTTTGTTTTGGCAATGGCTTGACCTGAAAATCCTTACATGGAAGGCAGGAATTCTGTACCACGGGGATCTTGCCCAGTGTGACACCAAAGACTTTAATTCCTTCATGTTTGAGTTTTCTTAGACTCATTCCCGAGTCACCACTGGAAGAATCTGAGCTTCTGCTACAGAAACAGCACTAGTGAAATCTCAGCAAGCTTAAGGGATTCCCAGATGTATCTGATATATCTCTGTCTTATTTGGTGAGAAAAGTTTCCAGTGCTTGATGCCCTAAAGATAATTTTTCAAACTCTCCTCTGTGTCGGAATGAACAGGTTATATTCAACTAGCAGATTTAAAGCAAAAAGCATTGGAACAACTTCTCTGGCTTTCAAAAGTTAAAAGGAGCAATTTCAGTTGGTACATGTTGTTCCTGTCTTAGCTTTTCAAGCTCCCATTACTTCTGTTGGGAGTGCTTTTGTGTGAAACTCCAGCACCAGAGCAGCAAGCACAGTGCTGCTGCTGCTGTGCAGAGGCACCTCTGTGGCCTTTACCCAGCAACACTCTGCATGCCCAGCACCCCAGTGTGGAAACTGGAACATTTAGCAAATATTAGAGGCTATATCTACTTCATCATTAATTCCATTGCATCTAAATCACCTTTACCCACAGAGTGCTTAACATTTATGGGGGTGTTCCAGCTGTATGATTGCAGCTATGAAAAACAAGGTAGGAGCTGACACAAGCAGTCTGTTGTGCAGGTCTTGGATGATCACAGTCACATTCTCGTGTGCTTGCAGGAATTCTCACTCAGCAGTTGCCATTGTCACCCTCTCTGGTGCTGCCTGTTGACAAGCTGTGGCTGCTGCAAGACAGCCCTTGAGACTCCAGACACAGGAAAGCTCAGGCTGGGGTAGAGGACTGAGCTTAGCAGTTCTGTGTGTTTGGGGGTGGGCCTATGAGATATTTTTAAAATAGTGTTTAGAAAACTGTGCACAAGAGGGTGGTTTACTTTTCTGTTCTAGACACCGTAGTGGCTTTGATTTCCATTCCCTGTAATGAGTCAGATAACTAAACTCCCAGTTCCAAGTAATGTAATTAAATATGGAAAATGGAGAATCTCCAGGCTCAGGAGTGTAACAGCTTCTTATGGAAACAAAATCCTTCAGAAATGGGATGGGATAAATCCTCTCTCCAAGTTATTCTGCAGCAGACACTGCAAGAGCCCTGTGTGCACTTGGAGTCGTGCCCTGGCCCATGACCTCACTGTTACAGTATTAGGCACCCTAAGCAGGAGGAAATACTCAACTCTGCTTCAAGGGAAAAGCACATTAAGGGCTCTCTAACTTTTCCAACATTTCCTTCATACTCTCATATAATGTAAAGACCTTTCATTTTTCACTCTGATCACAAAAAGTCTTCCTTATTCCGTAATTAATATTGTCCCTTAGCGGTTCTCAAAATGAGAACTGAGACCCTTTATCCCATGTGTCAAATTCCCTTTTCCTCCTCACTGAATCTCCTTGAACTGCAAGGCAAACAATATCTTGAATAAACAACATGAAATTGAAACAAACACATTTTCAGCTGATTTTTAAATTAGAAGTTCAGAAAGGAAGAGAGGTGATGGCTGTCTTTGAGGCCTGCCTGGGATGCTTCTCCATCCTCCTCTCCCAGTGACCTGTGCAGCCAGGCCTCAGATATCGGGACAACTTCAGAGTGTACATCGAGTGCTTGCAATGTAGGACAAGTTTTTGTTGATTCAAGTAATGTATATAGTCCTCTTTCCTTCAAGGATTGAGAGAAAAAGTTTATATGAAAGGCAAAACCAGTTGCAGCAGAGATGCACAATTTGGTGCTGAATGTGCATACGGAAGTCCTCAATGAAAATATAGCTAACAGGCAACAGTATTCATTTATCCTGGTTCAGGCACAGACACACCACTCTGCACACCTTTTTCATGGCTAAAACTGCAAATCCATTTTCATGGCCTGTGAGCCAAACGGTTTAAACTCAGTCATTTCTGTGAGTCCTGCTGGCAGTACACGGAGCAGTGCAGAAATCCACACAT
Organism: Prinia subflava; assembly: GCF_021018805.1. Classification (NCBI taxonomy): domain Eukaryota; kingdom Metazoa; phylum Chordata; class Aves; order Passeriformes; family Cisticolidae; genus Prinia; species Prinia subflava. The sequence goes on from NC_086255.1 coordinate 34,326,466, forward strand.
CATGTGGCTGAGGATCACTGTAAGGTTTCAGCTTGGGCCTGAAACGACAGCTCAGCTCCCAAGTGTTCAAAGGTGTTGCACGGGCTCAGTCTAGACTGACAAATTACAGCACTGCACTGAGACTGTAATGAGAATTTGCACAACTTAGAGTGCTGAGCACAAGTCTCTACCCCTGTGTGTGTGGCACCAGTGTGAGGGGCTCCCAAAGGAGAATTGATGGCTTTGCAGCCAGACTGAACAAGTGCACCCTGCCCAAGGGACAGCCCTGAGGAGCAGGGCCCTGCAAACCACATGGCATTTGCACCTCTCTTTGTCTGGAAATTTCAAATCCACGGGCTGGTTGGTTTTAAAATGAGATTCAGTTTTCCTACAAATACAGGTTCCCAGTGGAAAAGGGAACTTAAGTGTTACATTAGACACAAAAGAAGCCTGGATTGCGCTTTTCTCCTCAGATTTTTCAGTTGTGCCTTTCTTTTTTCATGGTCTCACTATATTCCTTTTTGTCCACTGTTCTGTCTTTATTATGTTTTTTCAACAGTCTTCCCTAAGAACATTGTAACATAAAAGCCTTTGTATTGTAATCATATTTTCAAACTGGAATGTTTAAATGAGATTTATATTCTACAGGAATAATTTGCCCATTCCTGTACAATATTCCTTATTTATGGAAACAAGCACTAACTCAGTTAAGTTTTAAACAGAAAAGTAAACTGATTTTTCTTTCTTTCCACCCCTGCTCCACGGTTTAGATTACAATTCAGGTTGCATTGCCCAATTGCCTTTATGGTATTGTTTTTAACAAATTATCTTAATGTTGTATTTATTTGCAAATGTGCCTAGACTACTAGCTGTTATCAGCTGTTGATAAAAAAAGATTCCTTCAGTACCACAGCAAGACCTGCTGTAAAATCTCAAAAGAATGCACAGGAATAAAAACCAGCACAGAGCACACAGTTCCCCTTTGTGTTTGGTACTCTGCCATGTACAAGACCTAACTCCTGAACTGACTATAAATATTTTTGGTATGTAAATAGTATTCTGCTCAGCTACAGGAACTACCACACTTACTATTGCTGTTTAATTTTTGTTAGCTATTTCTGAAAGTAAAAAAAAAAATCAAAGACAGATAAATACAAAGAAATATCCTGACCTTAGGAACCTTCAGGAGGTGTAGGAGAGGGAGAAGAGCAGAGCTGAAGTTTATGAAATTGTTCCATTAACACTTGCTGATTTTGCTTTCACTCTTAAACTCTAGAGCATCTTCACAAATGTAAACCTCATGACCGACACAAAACTGCTGATAAAGTAATCAGTGTCTTTAGCATGATTTGTATAATGTTCTATTAACATATACTAAGGAGCTGCTCTGTTCTCTTGGCAATTGTTGATGTATTATTTGGTAAAACTTAACATGGGCTTCTGATTACTGCTTAATGTTGCAATATATTGGGCCAAACATTTGCTACTGACTGTCAAATACTTTTCTGAGAGAGAGAAAGAGAGCAAAGGAGATAGTGAGAGCTCAAGGGTGAGAGCTATGCCCTTCTAGCAGGACTGTTTCTGCAGCTGTTGTGTACATTAATCCAGAGAGCAGATCTCCCTGCACTAAATATAGCCACGGGGGTCATTTTACATGACAGAGTAAATAATTAAATAAATAGAAAGCATTTAACTATGGGGGTCACATTAAATTAGGTTTGATTTTGCTTAAGAAGGAATTCCAAATTATGGCATATTGGTTTAAGGCTGAATACAAAAATGTAAATAATTCACTCCGCTATTATTTCATGAAGGGAAGATGGACAGGAAGAGGAAGCAGTCCCAGCAAGGAACTTTTCAGGTCATTAGAATCTTGTTGACTCTTTAGAGGAGTCAGACTGGCTCCGAGGGATTTTGAGAACCCCACCAAAGCTATTCAGGTCCTTTATAATGCCACAAGAGCACTGTTCCTCTTTCACTGCAATGCATATACCTCGGCATAATCTAAGCTGGTTTAAAAAGTATTTGTTCCCTGTGTATGCCTTACCAGCTAAAATTAGCATTCAAATATACATGCTTATCAAACCCTTCTGCTACACTCTGCAAAATCAAAACGTAGACCAATCTGAAATTGAGGGATTGATTACCTTTTTTAATTCCTCCAGATGTTGCTGCCCAACGCTGGCAGTGAGTAGCGCTGACAGTTATCCAGAAGTGGGAGATTAAAGTTAAGGAAGCGAGGGGATTCTTCGAGTCCTCAGGAACAGAAGCAGCTAGCAGTCCATACAGTGAAGGAAGTTAACCTTGGTTATTGTGAGGATGGCTGTAAGGAGCTGGACAACCTGTCACCACCGGAGCAATAGCATTTGTCAGTTTGCAGGTCCCAAGTTATTTTGAGCAGCGTAAACCATGTGCCCGCGGAGCATTCCACCTCATTGGACAGGGAACCCGCTGCTCCCACAGCACCTATGGGCACCGAGCGCCTTCTCTCGCGCGTGCAACGGCCCCTATGGATGCATATGTGGGTTCTGCTGATTCATCCAAGAGGCTGTGTGGTGGCATTGTGTCACTCTTGGCAGCTGTTTACGCTTCAGCCTTTTCAAATCACTCGTTACCGCTCTTTCGTTACGTTTCCATCAGAACTCGGAGCTTACTGTCACAGAGAAACCCATCAGCTGGGAACAACATAAAAGGTTTGCAACTCCAAAGGCAAACTCAGAAAATGTGTGATACAACAGTAAAATATTCCTGACTTCTTTGGAGTGTTCAGTTTAATAAACACGGTGAAACAGTGCAGAAATCCTTCAGGTTGACTGGTAACCACAGATGGTCAAAAAAGCTAGAACTTCTACATTTGTTATTGAATGCACAGAAATGAACTGTTGGAGGAAAAGCAATCAAAAGAGGCAATCAAAACTAACGTGTAAATAAAACTAAGGAAGAAACATAGGTGGAATAACTTCAATACACTTGAACCAGTACACAGAGAAACCCTGTTACTGTATAGAACTTCATTGCTTAAAACCTTGACTGGTTAAAACCTACCACATCACTTGGTAAACACAGAGACAAGATTTTCATTTCTCCTCTTCCTACACAAAAAGTGGCCTGTAATTTTAAACAGTTCATCATGCTGCTCAATTGTTGATATTTTATTAAAAATGCTTGTCACAATTCTGATTTTAAAAGATTCCTAAAATATTTTGCATTTATGATGGGGAATTGATATATAAGCCTTTTTAATAGCTAATGATGTAAAAGCAGGCTTCTTGACCTTCTCCCAGATCTCTCAGAACATTATCAAGTGAGCACATGTGCTAGAAAAGGAATTCATCTATAGAATGTAGTTGTTCAGAAAGTTATTTTATGAGTCGTAGCAGTATGAAAAGTCAGAGGGAAAAGCAATTCTTTCATGTAAAATTTCCTGATGCATTGCAGATACTTTGCTATTATTTCCCTTTCTTTTTGTGCCGTGGTTTAAGCGTAGCTGGTAATAGAGCCCCACACAGCTGCTCACTCCCAGCCCCTGCAGGATGGGGAGACAATTGGGAGAGTGAAAGTGAGGAAACTGAGGAAAGTGAGGACTCAGATAAAGGCAGTTTAATACATGAAACAAAAGTTGTGCACACAAGCAAATAAAAGCAAGAATTTCACATAGAATCACAGAGTAACCTGAGTTGGAAGGGACCCATAAAGATCATCAAGTCCAACTCCTGGTGCTGCACAGGACCATCCCCAATGCCTGAGAGCATTGTCCAAACACTTTGTGAGATCTATCAGGCCTGGGGCTCTGACTACTTCCCTGGGGATCCTGTTCCAGTGCCCAGCCACCCTCTGGGCCAAGAACCTTTTTCTAAAATCCACCGTGGCACAGCTTCAGGCCATTCGCCCAGGTCCTGTCCCTGGTCACCACAGAGGGAAGAGGGCTGCCCTGCCCCAGGTTCAGAATGCAGCACTTTTCCATGTTGAACTTCGTATGGTTGACGATTGCCCAGTCCTCTAATCTGTCAGGGTCTCTCTGCAAGGCCTCCCTGCTTTCAACGGAGTCAGCAGCTCCTCTGTATCATCTGTAAACTTGCTCAGTATCCCTTCCAGTCCTGCATCCAAGTCATTTATGAAGACAATGAAGAGCACAGGGCTGAGGATGGAGCCCTGTGGAACCCACTAGGAACAGGTCACCAGCCTGATGTCTACCCCATCCATTGTCACCCCTTGCACCTGACCCGTGAGCTGGTTTTTCACCCATCCCATAACGTGTCTGTAGGATGGACGTTTTGTCCAGAAGGATCCTGGGAGAGACGTATCAAAATTTCAGATTTACTGAAATCCAGAAAGATTACATCAATGGGCTTTTCTTGATCAACTTGGTGGGCTATCTTGTCGTTAAAGGAAATCAGGTTTGATAAGCAGGACTCCTCTCTCATGAAATTGTGCTGGCTGTGACCAATAACTGCATTCTTTCAGGTGTTTTTCTGTGCCTCCCAGAATAATCTTCTCCATAACACTGCCAGGCACTGAAGTGACACTGACAGGTTTAGTTTCCAAGGTCCTCTTTCTTGCCCTTCTTGAAAACTGAGACAACGTTTGCCAGCTTCCAGTTAGCTGGGATTCCCAATACAGCTCAAAAATCATAGAGAGAGGCCTTGAATACATCATCAGTTCTTTGTGCATTCTTGGATGAATCCCATCAGGCTCCCTGGGTTTGTAGGGATCCAACTGGAGCAGCAGATCGTGCAGAGTTTCAGGGTCAGCTGGGAATTGATCATTGTCTCAGTCATGGTCCTCCAGCCCAAGGCACTGAGACCCCCTTGGTCCATCATCCGTGTTGAAGACAGGCAAAGAATGCATTAAACAGCTCTGCCTTGTCCATGTCCCTGTTTGTCAAGTGACCATCCTCATCCTGGAACGGGTTGGTCTTCTTTCTACACTGCCTCTTGCCATTATTATGCTGGAAAAAACTCCTTTTTATTGTCCCCTACAGTTCTGTCAGCTTCAACTCTAGTTGAGCTTTGGCCTCATGAATTTTATCCCTACAGTGGCAAGCAACATACCTGCATTCTTCCATGTCTCCTGGCATTGCTTCCACTAGGCATACACCTGCCTTTTTTGCCTTGTCTCCAAGAGATGATTCCTGTTCAGCCAAGTTGGCCCTCTGCCTCACCAGCCTGACTTCCAGCATTTTGGAGTTGCTGCTCCTGTGCATTTAGGAGGTGATGTGTAAAAAGTGACCAGCACTGGTGGACCCCAGCACCTGGAAAAATATATTCCCAGGGTACCTTGCTGCCTAATTCCCTGAACAGCCTGAAGTTTGTTCTCCTCATGCCTAGGGCTGAGGTCCTGCTGGCACTTTTCCTCCTGCCAACAGAGATTTAAAACTCAATCACTTCATGATCAGTGGCCAAGACAGCCCCAATCCCCACTTTGCTCACAGGAGCCTCTCTGTTGACAAGCAGCAGGTCAATGAGGGCATCTTTCCGAGTCAGCTTCCTTGGGACCTGTTCCATAAAGTTGTTATCCAGGATTTTTAGGAATTTTCTGGCCTGGGTTGTAACAGTTAATTTCTGGCAAGTAGAAGTCCCCCATAAGGACACAGGCATTTGACTTGGAAGCGTCCCTTCCATGCTCATAGAAAAAATGGTCAGTGTCATTGTCGTGCATAGGAGGTCTGGGGTAGACTCCCACAATGATATCCATGTTACTTGTTTGCCCCTTGATTTTATCCCAAGGCTCTCAGCTGTGCCCTTGCCAGCAGTGAGCTCCATCCATTCCAACCCTTCTGTTCCATACAGTGCCACCCCTCTGCCTCCTCTGCCCTGCCTCTCCACCTGAAGAGCCTTAACCATCCAACAGAGAATTCCAGGCACAGGACTCATCACAGCAGGTTTCACTCATACAATGATGTCAAACTCTGGGACTGGGCCAAAGCCTGCAGCTGCTCTTGTCTGTTCCTGGTACTGTGTGCATTAGTGTAGAGCATTTCAGGTGTGGTGCTTTGTAGCCAACACCTTATGAAGCAGATTGAGGGATCTGTAAGTGCTTGTTTCCTCGAGTTTTGGCACAGCATCCCATCCCTCAGCACTGGCAAGCCTGGTTGTGTCCCTTTTCCTCTTCCAAGCTGATTCAAAGCTCTGTCAATAGAGCCTGCTAGCTCCTGTGCTCCTTTTCCACTCTGAGATTGGTGCACCAGTCAGGTGTCTGAGTAGATCTTCCCATGGTCAACAACCTCCTGCAGCCTAAAAATGAAGTCTGATGTGTCTGGTAATAATTATAAACCTATGGGGAGTTCTGCTGAGATGCAATTATTAGCAAGGAGTCTTGCTGTTCGTGTGCTGTTTGTGCATGATAAGCAAAATTATTTGAGCTGATAAAAAAAATGCAAAAAATTTCCACTTTAAGACAGAGTTTAAGATGCTAGAATTGCAAAATCATTGAATAATCCGAGCAACAAATAAGCTCAGGGTTATGTAGAAAGTACAGCATGAGAAACTTATGAGCCTTTAAAGAAGTTATGAGCCTTTAATGTGGCAGACTGACCATTGTAATAGCAGACAGCACAAGGCCAAAAGTTCCAGGAACCACAAAAAGTTGGAGCATACACAGCGAATGTGCCAGGTCTTGCAGCACTGATGTTTTGATAGACCAGCACCAGGGAATTTCAGATTCACTAGTTTGTAAGTAACAGTCTACAGCCCATGAAATTACTGTGGCTCTTCTGTCTGCATTTATAGAAAAAATTGAAATCAGGCTTTTGCCTGCAGAGCCCTAAAAAGCACTTCAAAGTATGATGACCTGCAGGTTTATGTCCTTTTGTCTTTGCTGGCTGGCAGAAGAACGAAGCATAGTGTCCTGGAATAAATTACATGAGCACTATTTCTCTTCAGATCTTGGCTGTCAAAGCCCAAACTACCTCCACAAGCTCAAACAAGACTTACAAGAAGTGGGTTTAAAATGGAACTTTACACATGGCTGGTTGGCTGTTATTCCTCAGCAGGATTATCCAGTTGTATTTGTCAGCCTATGGATTTATCATAAATGGAAAATTCTTGATTTTCTAGCTATTAGAATGAAATTAATCCTATTTGATTAATGGCATGTGCTGAATCATTAAGTGAGAAATGACACATGCCATTTCTTTGAAAGCTTCCCTAAGGCTCTTTGCAGTGATTTTGCAGCTCTCTCAAAAGCCCTGTGGAGCAAATGTTTATGCCCACTCCTGGTTTGCATCCCACCAAGCCCCGATCCTGCTCTTCCCAAGGCTGGTCTGATTTCTTCCTACAGGTAGTGTGTAACAGTGCCTTAGCCAAGCTGGTTCTGATGGGCTGAAGGAGTACCTGCAGAAGAGAGGCTCAGGCTGTGACCATTCTGCTGCTCAAGCAGGAATGGTGTCTCCTGAAGTTCCCACTTTGCCTTTTGTTAGACTAGGTTGTTCCGAGGGCGGTGAGTTGCTCCCTACCTGTGCAGCTTTGGGCAAGAGGAGCGATGTCTTTTCTTGAAGCATCAGTGACTGCTGCTGCTTTAATAACTACAATTAAAGGCCGGGTAATTTGAACAGTTGCAAGCCCTATTTCTCTTTTATAGAATTTAATGCATTGTCTTAAGGCCATTATTCTTTTGGTAAGAGAAGTGTTAATGGCAAATTTCTGGATGTTCCTGGAAAAGCTATTTCAAGTGATTTACAAACCTTGTGTAAGAGGAGTTGGGTATTTTCTATTCATATCACTATGCAGCACATCTCTTACCACGAGTCTGCCAGGTATTGTGTAATCCTAATTTGGATTCTAATTTTAGAAGTGGAGACATATTAGAAGGATGATAGAAATGGTACCTATTTTCTATAGAAAGTACAAATAATAATGTTAAAACATTCCTTGAGTGCCTATTTCTTTAGCGCCCAGCCCAAACCAGGCTTTATCACTGCACAGGGCAGCTTCAATCCTCACCTCATCTGAGGATTGTCCAAGTGCTACCAGAGAATTTTCCAGTCTCATTCATTATTTAGATGAAATGTACTAGTGATTTATGGGGCCTGATGCTGTTTCCAATTTAATCAGAGTTTGTTCTGTCACTGTCATCAATAGGAGAGGAGTCAGACTTTTCCAGAAAGTTATAACTACAGTAATGAAAGCAATCTTCCAGTCATCCACACAGAACCACAATCTCTTGTACCCCAATGTTCCATCTATTTGCTTTTCAAAATTATTCAATAGGTTAAAATATATCAGTAGTTTGCTTTGTTGCAGTAGACAAGGTACAGCTGAAAAATATTGTAAAGATAATCTTCAGATCATGAAGTAATTGATGTTATGGGTGGCAATTGTAAAAGCTGATCTGTAAAATTCCTTCTCAAAGGAAAAATCAAAAGCTTCTACTTAATTGTAAAAGTGTCAGGTTCTTTAAGGCAGATTCCCTGCCCAAAAAACATGAACACCATGTCCTTATTTTAAATTATGATTTTTTTTTCCTGTCTGTTATTAGCCACTGTACAATATTACCTTGTAAATATCAGCCTTTCAAAAATACCTGTGATACAAAAGAGTTAGCAAAAAGTGTTCACAGGCATTTCACTCTTCCTGCACAGTTAATATTTTATTATCTTCTCCTACATTCTTCCTCTTCTAAGGGAAATTACTTTTTTTTGTTTAATGTTGGGATATCTAACCAACATTTTACGAGCTGCTATGATTCTGATTTTAAAGTGCATCGTTTCCCCTTATGTTCAGATAGAACATGCATGAGCTGTCCCTGGAAAGGCTCGGGTAGGATCTCCTGGCAGTCACCCCATGTCTGGGTGCAGAGTTGGGCTCACCCCAGCCCTCCTCCCGGGGTCAGCACCCTCACACCTCAATGAGTCGTGGAGCACACAGCAAATACCAATACACAGAGACTGGCAGTGGCCCGAAAAGCAAGAGTTTAGTGCAACCTCTTATATCAGATTGGTTTTAAAAATAGTTTAGAAATTGAGATGAAACTAATGAGGACTATGTCTATGATTCAATGTCTTGGAGACTATGTCTAGTAACTGACAGAAACGCAAGATCAAAAAACAATGATTAGAACTAATAAGCTGAGTTTGATTACTCGATATGTGCTCTTCCACATGACTGTCTTTGGGTGAGTGGAGCAGGAGGAAGCTTGACACTGATGCCACACAACCAGCTTGACTGAAAAGTGTGAGATTTACAGTCAGGGCTACTGCTCCCAGCATCAGCAGAGACTGTGGGGTCCATTCTGACAGTACAGGATTTCACTGTTTGATTGCAAGGCATGCTTAGACCAAACAGACCACAGAAGGGATCTGATAATGCATTCTAGTGTCTTCACCTAACTTGGGACACTGTGATATGGGAGATTTGCCTTTCTGCTATGACCCCTCTCCTTCCCTGCCTTTTTTTACTTCATCCCTTTATTTCTTGTCTTTCATGTCTTTGCCTCTCTTGGTTTTGATAGGGGCGTGGTGTAGCAGACAAGGCTGATTTTGCTGTGTGTTTGAGGTGCCCAGCTGAGCCTGCCCTGGCTGGCACTGCCTCAGCCTGGCGCTGGCACAGGGTGCAGCCTCTCACTGGGGCTGGCACCCAGCGGGCTTGTTCTCCTGGGATGCAGTGTGAGAGGGCACTAAGCCAAACACAGGTCCAGCAAGTTCCATTTGCTTTCCCCTTCTTTAGAACATACATCTCCCAAGCACATAATAATATAGCCATAACTAACACCAACTGAACACATTGTCAGAGTGGCTGGTACAAAGGGTGGCGGTATCTGCTTAACTAAATCTAAAGGAAAAGGAAATACAGGAATATTACTACACTGAAAGCCATATTACATACTTTGTATTTTGATCATTTGGACTTCTTCTTGTGTTATTTGTTGAAAAGTTTAATTTTTTTCTCCTGTGATTTCTGTGATTAATATTGAGTTGGTATTAAGTAGATATGACATCTACAGTGTGTGCCTTTGTTAACTGCTTACTGTTGTCCAGAGACAGGAGCATGATTGTTTTTGACTTGGGGTTGAGATTAACACAACATGTTGTGAATTGTATTTTTAAAAGTGGATTAAGAGTCAGCCCAGGGAGGCATATTTTGTAACCACAGTCTCTATTTCCAATTACGCATTTGTCAAACAGAGATTTACAGTTCAGTGTTTATTCTTGTCACTTAAATGGCTTCATACATCTGGAACAGAGAGCAGAATTTAACCCAGGGTCCTTGCAAAGACATTCCCAAACCGTAAAAGAACAGGGGGATTTCACTGAGAGTCTATTTGCAAGTGGTTTTAACATAAAAGAACAAAACAAAGTGTGGCTTTTATTTGTGGAAACCCAATTAATGTGACTTGCATGTAATAAGAAAATTGTAATGAGGAAAATAAGCTCTTGACTTCTGTCTGAACTAAGAGCAGATGTGTCCTATATATAAAACATAGGATATCCTAAAATACAGGATATCTTCAGTATCCTTTTTCTGCTTGGGGATAGTGTGTTTCCAGTGTTGTTTGGTCTGTGTTAGAGGCCCTGAGGCCAATTGCAAATTACCCCAGAGGGCCGGCAGGAGGCTGAGGCAGCTCAGCGGTGGCAGTGAGGATCAGGACCCTTAGGATTTTTAGAGAGCCCAAACCCAGAATGAATGACTGGTGTTTTGAGCATCAGAGGCTTTTGAACCTGTTCTAGACAAGCAAAACTGTACAAAATACCAGCTCTGGCAGATGTTTAATAGGACAAAACTTTCAATAACTCAGTTGTAAGATTGTACTTCACAAGATACACCCCTAATTAGAATGTCAAATTGCTGGTAGATGAAAATAAGGAGAGAGCATTCATGGATAGTCTACATTTTAAAAATAATATCTCGAGACCTCTTGCTTTCCAGGCACATTCAGATGAGAGTTTCAGTGCCTATCAGCAGCGGCATGACATCTGTGATCCTGCAGTTACGGGATCACCTCAGCTCGGCAGATAGAGCTGAACAGGCTGGAGAACAGCAACGTGATTGTTCAGAGAGGGGACTGGAGGAAGCGGCCGGAGATAAGAGCCTGCTGAGGTGGATTGCAGAGGCCTGCGTGGCTTGGGTGCAGGGGAGCACGGTGTGAGAGCAGAGTGCTCAAGTGTGTCAGGAGCGCGCTCCGTGCGGAGGAGAGCCCGTGGATTGTTATTGCAGCCGTGCAACCGAGCTGAGGGAAGGGGACAGGGCTGGGCGGGCCAGGTTACACACACACCTCCAGGGAGCCGCTGCTCTCGACGCACGGGGGCAGCACAAAAGCGTGCAAGTCTCTGTGCCAGCAGAGGAGGGTCGGGACAGGCCCGCGGCGCTGGGGCTGGCACTGCCGGGCCGTGCCCAGCGCGCTGCTCCGCGCTCCGTGCGCTGCCGGGCTCCGGCTGCGCTGACAAGGGAGGAGCCCTCGGCAGGAGCCCCAGGCGCTGAAAGATCCCTCCTTCGGATCCAAACAGGGCCATTTTGGTATGAGAGCATAGCTGGGGTGTCACCCCCGAGCTGTGAGTCCATTAAAGGCCGCGGTTCCTGTCCCCAGCTCTGAAGTGTGTCACCTCGCCGCGCACACGGGATCGCTTTACCCGCGCCTCCCTCCCCTCCCGGGGATGCTGGCTCTGGCCCCTGGCCTGCCTCATCTCCCTGGAACGCCTCCCTCGGCCACTGAGTCACCTTCCCGCTTTAAACCTTGCCTTGGAACACGAAACGGACTCGCATTAAACCACAAATTGTAAAAATGTACCTGACGATGCCCCCGCAAAGGTACCGGTGAAGCTTCAGAACACCGGGGGGTTTAGCCATACAGCTTTATGGACCGATTTAAAAGATTTAATTCTAAAAAAAAAGTCTTTCATGTCAAAACACAAGCAAACTTCCAGAAGTGACAGACAGGAGAATTAAAGGAAATTGTTAGTACCAGCTTATGAAACACCATCAGTATCAGAATCATTCTGTTTAGCCGAAGAACAAATGGCATTCAGGTAATGTAAGCTCACTTACACGATCCTGGCTAGAGAACTCCCTCGGAGCAACAACAGTGTGAGGTACTGGCCAAGCAGGTGGTTAGCTATGCCAAAGGTGACTCTTTCACAAGCATATAAGACAGAGGAAGAGTGGGGATAAGAAAAAGAAAGGAGGATATGCTTTTTTTTTTTTTCCCCTCCTCTAATTTATTTCAAATAAATCACCTTGTAATCAAAAATATCGATGAATACTTTCCCAGGCCAGTGGTTCTGCTTACTCAGTTGTCAGTCTCCAGAACCATCTAATTTCATACCAGTCAAAACATTATTTACTCAACAGAAGGAGTCAACAGATCTATCACAGGATTTAAAATACATTGTGATCTGATAAACCATGCATATTACATGCCAAGTTTAGATCAACTGGTACATCAGTGATATATATTAATGCCTTGTGCCATGCCACCAGTTATAGAAAGGAATTCTCTTTCTGGCTAGGGTGCCTTTGGAAATCCTTTTTTAAATGTCTCTCTCTCTCTCTTTTTTTCCTTCTTATTTTTTTCCTTTAGAAAAGGAAGAATGTTGGACGACTTCAAACTGTGATACTTAGAAAGAAAATGCAAATACGGTAAGTGTTTTTCATTTAATCTGATTAGCAAACACCTTTTAAAGTACAACAAAACCTTTCTGGCATGCTTAATTGGTGATGTGGGGCTGTAGAAATTCAACATTTGGACTAAATTTCAGATGTAATGCTCTTAGTGTTAAATCAGGACAACATGGTAAATCAAGAAAACATCTATTTTATGAAGAAATATTTACTAGTTTGGAAAGTCAAAGACAGGATATAAAGACCAAGACAACATTTTCATTAAATACTTAAAAAGATAAGCCTAAAAAATTATTACATTTTTGTTGCAAAGCTAAGGACTTGCCTGTGTAGATCCACTTGTATATTCCCAATTGAGGTGCTTACCTTCATACTGGCCATTAGTTTGATGTTAAAATGACTAAATCTTTATACACATTTTGAAGGCACATAGTTCAGAAAGTCTCAGTCACAGTGTTTATAACCTGTGGGTATGGAAACTATTCTTCCTGTGTGGAGTGGACTTGTTGTGCATTTTGCTGCTGAAGAGGATTTAAAGCCTTGGAGGGAATAGAGAAGTGTAAGTGGGGGCTGGAGTGGAGGGGAGCCAGAGTTCATGTGAGATGCAAGGAGTATAAACAGGGGGTTCCATCCTTGCCATCCCAGTTAGGGGTTCTGGGCTGCGATACAAACCCACCCAGACTCAGCTGTTTAAATTGCCCATTGACTTCCACAGAGAAATAATTGACCTGTCCCAGGCTTTGGCTTAGAGGAAAGGGAAACAGGGAAAACAACAGCTTTGAGTGGCTGGGGAGGGTGAAGAGGAAGGGCTCAGTGGGAAGAAATTTCAGCGTTTTTCCAGCTGTAATTAAGATAATAAAGTTGAAAATCCAGGAACCAGTGGATAATGTGACTAAGAATGAGCACTCTAAGGACAGGCTCTTGCAGATACAGAGGCTTTCTGTGTACTCCCACAGGCTCCCTTCAGTTGTGTTATTGGAAGTGTTACGGAGAGATAACAGTGCTCCAAACAGGATTGTTTCCTGGGTTTGGAAAACTCAGGAAAGACACTCTTTACACACTGCATGCCTCCTAATCCTGAAATACTTGGTGTCTATTTCTGTGGCACAAGAGAAAACCTTTGGGTCTTTTGCAGAGGTGTGAAGATCTCTCTGGTCTAGATCTTAACATGCAGGATTTGAGGAAGCCAAAGGTTTACTCAGAAAATATTTGATGAGGAATATATTACTAGTTTCTGGGTTTATTCCCTTTATGTTGATCAATATATATCCAAAGGAATTATAGCAGAGTCATGCTATTTGAATCTTTCATTTCTCCAAAATAATTTTTAAAAATTACTAAGTTTCTTGAAATATAGCTATAAACATAAATTCATTTGATAATCCTTGAGCTTTTAAATTTCACTTCAAAATACATATAATTAAATTATATTTTAAAATCCATTTAATTCCAGTTGTCAAATGGTATTTCTTTTAACTTGCTGTGGGTTTTTTAGAAAACATCAGAAATCATTATAACAGTATCTGGTTTGTTTTTTCTTGAGCAAATAGTTCTGTATCCAGTCAAAATTAGCTGTAAAACTACTGGTGTGGGAAGTTTCAAAAGTGAAGATTTTAAACTGTATGTGTTGTTATTAATTACTCTAAACTAAAACTTTGCCAAAAGATAACCGTGTTCATAAATTTGACTTTAAAATGTCCAGACACTTGAATCCCAAATACTGGATTTGAATACTTCAGGGAGTCATTGCTGATACAACACACTGGAAATTACAACTGTTTGCAATGGCTGTTAATGGAACATTTCTAGGTTCTTGCCTATTATAATTCTGCAGGACTATTATAGTTATGAACAGACTATTTTAATGCTTGTGGTTATTATAAACACAGAAGACAACACAAAGAGGTTTATAATGGTGATGAGCTATTTAGAAGTTCAAACTTGATCAAGAGGTCGGGGAAAATTATAAAGACGACTTAATTTACCTCTCAGAAAAGTGATTTTTTTAATCCTATTGCTGTTTGCTACTTGTTCATGAGACAAATAAGCATTCCTTTCCTTCATTTTATTAAAAAAAAAGTTATAATCAAAGGAATTTCATTTGTAATATTGATACTGTCTATTGAAAAGCCAGTTTGCCTGGCTGAGTTTGCTATAAGCTAGAAGCACCTAACAGTGTTTGTATTGAATTGTTTGTATTTGCAGAAGTTGTATCACATTTTGGGCACAACATTTTCTGACAGGTCTACTGGCTAAAATATTACATGTAACTGTTTTCTGAGGAATTTGGTGTTTCAAGCTGACTCTCCTGTAATCTGTCTGGTTTTGGATGTCTCCTCTGGGTCATGGGGTGAACAGAAGCTGCTGATCCAGTTGGATACTCCTGAAATTCTCTGTCTTTTCCTGAGCCAGTCTCAGGAACACTCTCACTTAAATCGCCAGGATCCCGAGCTCTGGAACTACTCTCAAATTCATGTCTGGCTAGGTCTAGGATTAATTTTGCTGCTCTAGAACCTTGACCAGGAGCTGAAAATAGTTCTATTTTCAACTGCATAGTTCAACTAGTTCAACTGCATTATTGTTCTGTGAAAGTAAGTATGCATGTGTAAAGGGGGGAGTATCCAGAACCCCTGAAATGATCATTTCTGACTGGGACCAGCGATGGTATTTAGTGGTGTCCTGGTGACTTGCTGACATTAATGACAGGAAAGCCTTCATCAGGTGATGAATCACTGCTACCTCCTTCCCTATCCAAGAAAAAAGCACAGCTAAATGCGATGGAGGTTTGGCACAAGTGGCTGCTCTACTGTTTCTGCTTCCAAAAGATATACAGTTGCTTTGGCTTCCCCTTTCAAGCTTGAAGTTTTAAATGGAAGCAGTTTGTTCTGTGCTGGTAGAGCAAATAAACAAAGAAACATTATCCCAAAAACATGGACCCAAAGTCTTCTGCAGTGAAATAGGAGCATCCAAATCACTCATACTAAAAAATCAGCACCAAAATTGGCAGCACTTTGCACCACTCCAGTGTCAGTAAACAGAAACAAAAGATCACAAATTTGTGGCAATATTTCTTTCCTAAATAAAGTAAATATTGACTTAGGTGACCTCTGGGAGCATGAGGAGTCACTGGATTTCTTTACATAGGAATTGTGTGTAGGGAGCAGCAGTGATTCCATTTTTCACACAGTTTTGAGGATTTGATTGCTCAGCTCACCTTCTGTCTCGAAATTTTTTTTATTAATTTTTTATTCTAATGCCAAGGTTGAGGCTTACATTTTAGGAAATTAAGAGTTACAGTCCTTCAAGGACTCCAAGCTCTGACTGCTCTGACTTACAATTTCTGTGGAACTCCTTAACATCATCTGCAAGAGAAATTTCATTTTTCATCTGTCCAAGACTCCCTGGCCACTGTGAATAATTAATCCCCTTTAGGAAGAGAGATGTCCTTACTGTAGTCGATACAAACGTCATAGATTCACTCCCACTTTGACACATTTCAGTCCGTGCTTCACCAAATACCTGTTGGTTGCTAACAGCACAAAGGAGATCTTACAGAATCATGCCTCTCTGGGTTTCAGTAGTACATGTGAGATCATGACTATTGTCCCAAATTAAATTACCAAAGCTGCAGAGTACTGTCCAATCATCTTTACTGAACAAAAATATCTGTGTTGCAAAATAGCCCCATATTTCTGGGTGATAACTAATAGCAGAAACAGCTGTATGTAGTTTGAATGTACCAGTCACAGTTTATGCCCCAGTGTTATTTTCTTCCCAGCTATTCTTTGCAGAGTGCTACCACAGGAATAGAGAAAGCAGCCTGTACTGACAATTGTTCAGGCACGGGGCCACAGGCTGTCACCCCAGCTGCTGGGGGTCCTCTGCCTCCTTCCCTCCTCGCACTCAGTGCTCACACCCCTGTCACAGCATGCCCCTTGAACCCTCTGATATTCAAATGTTCTCTCACAGTTTCTTTTCTCTCCTCGTCTGCAAACATGACTCTGGTCTAAGATATTTTCCTCGACTGTTTCTGTTCCTGTACACAAACATATCCACGCCCCTTTCTTCCTACTGCCTGGAAGTTGGATTTCTTTTTTTTTCTTTTTTTTTTTTTTTTGCTCTCAAATCTCACTTCTTGTAAAGCAAAGGACTTTATCAAGCAGTAAGTGGGATAGAGATAGAACTGATATCAGGAAAATATCAGTCTGGCTCAATAGAAATGGACTTTATCATGTTGCTTCTGATTTTCATATCAGCCCATTTTTCCCTTCCATTCCATTATATTCCAGTAACAACAACCTTAGTTCTGTGAATTAAATGCCACACCCCCAAAAAACCAGACCATCCATGTAATTTTCACTGTTAGTTTTCTCTTCTGCTGAATCCAAATCCCCCTGAGAGGACAGGTCCTTCCTCCCCACCTCTGTTTACATGAGCACCTTTCTTTCTTCACAATCAGGTCATTCTGTGCTTGGGCTAAGAAATGACACTAAACAGTCCAACATGGAAATCTGCAAAGAAGCCAAGAGTGCTCACCATGAAGTGTCGTGACCAGGCTGTGTGAGGCTCAGCTGTGGTCCTCTCCTGTGCCTCTTTGTTCTCCTCAGTGCAGGCTGCTACCTTTCTGCCTGCTCTTTACGAAATAGCAAGAAGGCTAATTTTAGGGTGCTTCATCATGCTGCCGTGCAAAGACACAGTGTCATGTCAGAATCAGCAACATGTGGCACCACTTGCAGCTATTTTATAAGCTGAGGTTCAGCGTGTTACCAAATTGGTCTCTGCAGGGCACAACCCACTCAATTATTGATATTGTGTTCCTGTAGGACTGCATCCTAAAAACCAAAGGTCAGTTTTGGCTTGACCAAAAGCTCAATTTAATGACATGGGAACTGGTGTCTCAACATCCAGATCTTAAACCAAAAAAACTCAAAAGATTACATGGGAATTTCCTAGTGCTCAGTTAGCACCTGGCCTGCTGATCTATTTATAGCAGAAAAATACATGTAATAGTGCGAAACATCACTTTAATAGGAAGAAAATATGCCACATGTGGGAAGGGGCTGCAACCCTCTGTGTAGGATGCTCAAAAATGTTCAGCATCTTCAGCCCAAACCTCCAGGCGCCTCAGCAGTTGTGTGGCTTCTGCCATACTGCCAGGGCACAGGGGAGTCACTCGGTGCCAGCTTGTGTGGGCTTGGGGACACTGGATCCACACAAGGGTTTGTGAATGCAAGAGCTTCATCCCTAATGCAAAGGTCAGCTCGTTTCCTTCATTGGAGACTTTGTGTCCAGGGCTCATCCTCGCCCTTCGCTGCTTTTTCATTTTCTTTGCATTCATCATCCTATGAAAAGCTTTCCTTTGGCTATTTCAGCTGTAGTTTGTGGCCTGAGAGGATGAGGGCAGTGTGGGGAGGATGCAGGTTTTTGGTTTTGCTTATCTTAATTTGAAGGTGTCTCCTCAGTTTTCCCTTAACCAGCTCCCTTTATCAGATGCCTCCAGTTAACCACAGAACTTTCAATGTTGTCAGTTTAGTATTTCTGTAGTGATTTATGTTCACAAACAGGTCAAAAACTGTTCAGGTTGTTTCAGCACATTGCCATCAGTTAATAAATAATTGGTCTTACTGATAAGCACATTTGCATTTGAGCTAACCAGAACTGTTTGTGAGCAGAGAGAGAACTACAACATGCTCAGCTATAAAGTGGCAGAGCATATAAATCACATACTCTGTGTATGTGAGTTCTCGACATGGATAATGTGAAGAATCTAAGGATGAAATGTAAAACTGAAATGGCATAAAAGGGTCTGACTGTCCCTTGTTTGTAAGGCTATTTGCATTCTAAAGCCTTTTTTTTTTATCTTAATCAAGAATATTCTACACGAAGGCTCCACACAAAGGTTAGTAATTTCCCACAGCAGAATGCTGACATCTCTGATTTCATGTTATCAGCTGTTCTGGACAGCCATTTCTGTTCTGTGTAGTCTGTGACAAATCACAGGATAAAGCAAAGGGGTTTGAAATGCAGAATTAAAGTTTATAAAGTATTCATTTTCTCCTGTTGCCAGGAGGAAATGGAGGCAAAGAGCAGAGTCCATCTCTGTTATTAACTATACAGAAAGTTTTATGACATAAAACTGTAGCCCTCAGAAACATGTATATTAACTGAAAGACATTTTCTCGTAATTAAGCATAAAGTACCTATTAGTTAACCCTAGATATGATTATTTCCCCATTTTTTTATTATCTCAGTAGGGGATTAGCTGGGGTACAATTTAAAAACCACAATTGTGCTGACAGCTATCACCAGGCAGTAGCATTGCTGTTTTAATAATGGCAGGGGAACTGAAAATAGTTTCCTGCTTGTTGTGACCATCAATAAGAAGACTGTGCAATGGTAATAGGAAACCCTCAGTGCTAAGGCACTTACAAGAAAATGAATTCCTTCCCAGAAGTTAAGCAGATTTACATTTTTGCTTTCACTGGATTTTGCATCTCTGAGGTTTTTTTGCAGGTACTAGAACAGACACTGGGAATTTTGAGGTGCAAGCGACCCACAGTTCCCTTGAGCACTGCAGCTGCAGCGTGCCCCGTGGCAGTTCAGAGGGGCACGATGGCTTGGAGCCAGCAGTGCTGGGCACCGCGGCACAGACGCTCTTCCCCCACTGCCTGGGTGTCCTCAGCCCCAGGAAGGGGATCCCAAAAGGTGCTAAGGCATGGTAGGTAGGATAAGGCTGCTCTGGCACAAAAAAGCAAATTTGCTAAGATAAATGATAAGTGGAACAAAAATATGGCTTGCACTTTATTTGAAGACACATTTGAATTATTCAGTTTACAGTAATCTGATTTTAGGATTAAAATAATTCTTTAAAATAAAATAGCTATGTCTATTACAGAAGGAAATTGAGATTCGTGCAACACTGTATGTTGTTTCATGCTTTATATATTTTTATTTAATGTGTTAAGCCAGTTATACCAAGTGATTTCTCCTTGTATAAGATTGTAGTGGGCATATAATGTTCTCTTCAAGTATTTGGGCATATCCCCACATGCTGGCCAGAGGACACATTGCACAATGAATGCCAATATTTAAAACCCATTTCACAGTGCACTTATTCGCAGTTACTACTCCATTGGGCTCACAAATCAGGGGAAAAGCAAGTTTAGAAGATAACAAACGAAATGTTTTCCTCCATTTGCTCTGTGTCACAGCTCCTGCTAACCTTCCTTCTTAGATGCAGAATGGCAAACGGCAAATCACTCACACTGCTCCTTTGAATAGCAAAACCGGGTATTTGCTGCCCTGAAAAGTGCTGCATCATTTAGCTTGTGTCAGCTATGCAGCAATCTCATTTTCCTAGGTATGAATTTCATATTTCTGGTTTGGATATTCACTGATAAATCTACAATCACAATCCTGAGAAGTCCTGTAGAATCTTATCTATTTCCATTTACAAAGGAGTGTTTAATGGCTGAACCAAGACATCGCATTTGTTGAGATTTTGTTAAATGATTGCCATTTAACAAAAGGGCAAAAGGACACTAAACACAGAATTTTCCGCCCACAGTTTGCAAAATCGCTTGCTGTGAATTATGCCTGGCCCTGGCCTTTTTTCACTTCCCGACCTACATAAAGGTGGGTCCTTCTGTAAAGAGGCTGCTAAATAAGGAAATCTCATTTGGATTACCAACCCGGTCCAATTACATAAATTGCAATGGATTTTCCTCCCAGTACCAAGCAAAGAGAGAGAGAAAAAGTTAAGAACTGTGTCTGGCATGCAAACTTCTCTTTTAGTGGTTCCACTAGAGTTACGTGTTTAGTGATAAAAACACGTTTTACCACGCCCATCTTGGGTATGGACACTGAGAAAAGCTTGTAGCACACCGGAGCGTTCCGCAGCCTGCGTGTCGTCCTGCGGGAGGGCAGAGCGAAGCCCCAAAGGCGGGCGGGTCCCTGGAGCAGGAGGGCCGTGCGGGCAGGGCCGGGCTCACCGCTGCCTCCCGCTGCAGCCGCGCCCGTCACCCGCGGGGATCCACTGCGGCTCCCACGGGTTAATGACGCCTAATTGGAGCGAGAAGAACAGTCTGTTCCTGCATCCCCCTGGCGGATCCAGCTCCTTCCCACAAAGAATGATCTCATTCCTTTCGTGCCCTCAGAGATCAAGCAGAGGCTTCTGCGGAGCTCCGCAGATCGCGGATAAGGAACAGCAACACGCGCCCAAGTGACCGAAGAACTCTGCGAGGCAGACGAAACGCGCCATAGGAAGAGCTCTGCTCAGGGAGCTATCTGCCCCAGAACCCACTCGAGTGTTTTAATTCTCAGTTTAAAACCCGTGCTGTAACACAAGGACGGCTCTGTATTTTCGCGCTCGCATATGTTCCCATGCCAAGAACGCGTACAGCTTCAGTCACCAGCGGAGGGAACAGCGGGGCCCCGCGCTCCCCAGCACAGCAGACACCGACAGCGTCACTGCGGCGCCCCTCACTGCTCGGGCCTCTCCTAAGCCCCTTTTGTGCCGCCAGCTCCCGCCCCGCCTCCTCACAGCCCAACGGCGGGAACCGAACCGCGGCGCCTCAGAGCGCAACGTCCCTTCCGGAGCTGCCCGGGCCCGCGGGCCCCGCCTGCCGGCACCGCGCCGCGGCCCGCCCTGACCACGCGGCCGGCCCGGCGGGAGGCGGGCGGTGCAGCGGGCGCCGCGGTCCCGCCCGCCCAGCCGGCGCCTGCGCGGCAGCGGCGGCCGGGCCCTGTCACCGCGCCCGGGGCTGCTCGCGCTGCTCACGCCCCGGCCGTGGCCGGCGAGCGCCTGCGGTGGGCGGGCTGCGGACGGCAGCGGAGCGCTTCGCTATCGCCGGTGAGTCCCCCCGGGCCTTAGCTAGCCGGGCGCTGCCGCCCTCGGGCCCCGCGGGGCGGACGGGAAAGTGGCCGGGGCCGCGCGCGGGCCGCGGGGCCCCACGGCGGGACGCGGCTGCGGGAGCGGGGCGGGCCGGGCCGGGCGGCGGGGCAGGTGCGGGCCGGGGCGGTTGGGACCAGGCCGGGCGTCGCCGCTGGGCAGCCGCGGGGCACGGAGGGCTCCGGCCGCCGCCCCTCCGCCGCCGGGCCGCGCCCGCCGCTCCCTCCGCCCCTCAGCGCGGCGGGCCCGGGGAGCCGAGCCCCGCCGGGGGAGCACGGGGCGGCGGCGAGCGCTGGGGCGGGCGGGGTGTCCTCACGGGCACGGCCTGAGCGCGCGGCAGTGCCCCGGCAGCGGCCACAGCCCGCGCCAAGCGTCCGGGCGCTTCTGCCCAGCCGGCCCGGCGGCACCGGGGGCACCGGGCAGTGCGGAGCTGCCCCCGGGCCGGGCTGCCCTGCCTGGCGGTACCGGGCAGAGCGGAGCTGCCCCCGGGCCGGGCTGCCCTGCCTGGCGGTACCGGGCAGAGCGGAGCTGCCCCCGGGCCGGGCTGCCCTGCCTGGCGGTACCGGGCAGTGCGGAGCTGCCCCCGGGCTGCCCTGCCTGGCGGTACCGGGCAGAGCGGAGCTGCCCCCGGGCCGGGCTGCCCTGCCTGGCGGTACCGGGCAGAGCGGAGCTGCCCCCGGGCTGCCCTGCCTGGCGGTACCGGGCAGAGCGGAGCTGCCCCCGGGCCGGGCTGCCCTGCCTGGCGGTACCGGGCCGCGCTCCACGTCACCCGCGGGAGTACCCAGCAGCTGACGGCGCGAGTTGGCTCTCATGACCACGCACAGGGGTGAAAGAGTGCCGTGATTTCAGATCAAAGTACAGCGCTTTGGCTGCTGGCTCTTAGATGATACAAAACAAAACAACCTCCGTGGAAATACATACATAGTTCAGTAGAAAGGAGGAGTTTCCGAATTCTTTTTTCCCTGCTGGAGATGGAGATAAATCTTGACTATAGAAATCTCGAAGAACTGTGATCATACATCTTTTCTAATTTCTTGTGTTGCAGGTTGAAGCAAGTCACTGCTCCAGATGTGTGACATGTGCCGTTGCGTGGCTGTGTCTTAACTGAAGACATCTTCGTTTCGATGTCCCCTTCTGAATGTGGTAGGATATAGCTAGGGAAATATTTGATCATGCCTCACCTCCTGAGATAGGTAAACAATGCAATGTATTTTGAGCTGTTTGGCTGTTTTGGTTCGGTGTTGCTTTTGGATTTCTTATGCGGTCACAAAAATAAGTGTCTTGTTTACTGCGTTTTGACTTTTGCAGAGGAAAATAGTTTATCCTGTTGTGCTGGCAAGAACTCTGCCCTTTGGTGTATGGAACACTTAGATGTTAAGTGTTGGCTTGCTTCTTTGAGCAGTTTGAGATTTAGGTAGTTTATACATGTTATCACCCTGCAGAATGTCTTCTAAATAATGGTCACAGATGAAAATTTATAGTAATTTCCCGTTAGATTACATTGACTTTTAAATTGCTCTGAAAATCCAGGGAAACCTACTATCATGGAGATGTGGTGTAAATAGTGAAAACATTGTCACGAATTCTCTGTCATATGCACTACTGCAAATGAAAGAGAAGGGCAGCTTTGAATCCTTTCCAAAAAGGTACAGAGTCTGTCAGCACAAATCCTGGTAATTGTAATTTAGGGATTAGGAGTGTGGGCTTGCTTGGGGCAGCTGGTAACTGAAGCTGTAGCTGGTGTTGATTGCAGTGCAAGACTGGGGACTCGAGTTTCAGCTATTTATTTTCTTTTCAATCGTAAGTTCAGTTGTTTAGATGTAGTGACGGTATTGCATAACTGGATTGATCAGAGCTAACCAATTTTTTCCAAGCTATGAGTCAAGTGTTGTTTTTGGTGATGATCTTGAGGCCCTACACGGTGCTTGATGAAGTCATGCAAGTAAAGAAAGTAGCATGTACTGTCTCCTTGGAAGATGTTTGAGGTCATTTCCACTGTCTGGAGTTGGTTGCTACGGCAAGTTTGTATAAATTTGGATTAGGGATTAAAGAAGTTTTACGAAGAATGATATTTTGAGTTTCTGAAACCAAGTTATGTAAAACCACTGACCTGCACATCTTGAAAGTTGTAACTGAAATGGGAAAGAAAGCATTTTACTGCAGAGTTAATGCAAATCCTGTCCAAGAAAGCAAGTCACACTCCTAAAAATTGTTCAGGGTCTTAATACATTGGTATAGAGAAAGTGAGCTCATGGATTACATGCTGTATAGAAGGTAATGTAAATGTTGGGGACAATACTGAAAAGCGTACATTTTCCTTTTTTCTTGACAGCTGCACAGAAGGAATATTCTAGAAAAGTGAAGTTGGAAGATCTCTGATACAAAGAAGTGTAAACATGTTGTGCTGGGGCAATGCATCTTTTGGACAGCTTGGATTGGGTGGAATTGATGAAGAGATTGTTTTAGAACCCAGAAAAAGTGACTTTTTCCTCAACAAAAGGGTCAGAGATGTAGGATGTGGACTGAGACATACTGTTTTTGTCCTGGATGATGGGACTGTTTATACATGTGGATGCAATGATCTAGGACAACTAGGGCATGAAAAAGCCAGGAAAAGACCCGGTAAGTCTAGAAGTGATGAATTGTGGAGATTCTGTATGGTGGTGTGTGTGGTTTTTGTTCTATTGTGCTTCATCAAAGCCAAGATTGCCAGTGTCTGTGCATGTGGCAAATTCACGTGCAGCAGTTCTTCCAAGAGTGGACACATTTTTAACTGGAAAAGCATTGCTTTGCTGGGATGGGTTCTTGTCACAGTTGGAAACAAACAGCAATGAAACATGGCAGTCCCCCCATATCTTTGCATGCTCTGCAGCTGGACACTGCCACTGTTTTTTATTTCAAGCATTGCCTGGGAGACTGGGTGACTTTTTAATCTCAAGGGGAGCTGACCTGCTGCAATACAGGGGTTGGTATTGTGCTTCATGTATGGGTTTGGCTGGTGGAATATGGTGGAAGGGAGTATTTGGCATATCACAGCAGAGAAACATGCAGTATGTTTTTAGTTGTCTAATACGTGATGCACAGCAGGTCTGATTAGAGCAATGTTCTCTTTTTTTAAGAGCTAAAAATAAAACTTTTGATAAAAGACTTATCAGCATATGCAGCACTACGGGGAGAGGATTTGGAAAAGCTTAAAGGATGCTGTGTAACACTTCTTTGGGCTTCTTTCCTTCCCACCTATGTTCTGTGTGTGTTTCTGCTCCCTCCTAGTGCAGTTCTGGAGCAGAAGTGGGTAAACATCTCGCAGGGACTGCAGAGGAGTGTGCACATGGGCTCCCTTCAGAGCCTGCCTGTGAGTCATAGCTGGTGCTGGGAGCCAGGGAACAGTGCTGCTCACTCTGCCTACAGCACAGCGTAACAAACTGGAAAGGCTTACTGAGACTTCATCCTCATCACTCCTAGAGCACTTTCACAACTTGCTTGGCTCAGTATTTGCCACAAATTTTTCAAGTGGAAACGTGGTGTCATGAGGTATTTTAGTAGTTCTCCTTTATGGAGAGCTTCGGGTTTGGTGCCAGTTAGATTTTGGTTGGTTGGTTTTACTTTTGCTTTTGCTTTTTGCTTTGTTTTTGAGATGTAACTTTTTTAAAGGAATGTGGACTTTTATTGGGAAACAGTATGTGGATATGAAAACTGATAAATTTTAATTCTGTGCAAACATCTGCTTCATGAAGATGAAGAAAAACTCAGTGTGTGAAACTTACCCTGACCACTTTGAAAATTATGCTGAATTGTATTTTAAATCCAAAGGTTACAACAAAAATATCTGACTTTTAAATTGTACAACCTTCCATATGTAATGGACCTGCTATAATTTTTTTTAACATGCTCAGACACTTCAGGATTGTAATGTCCTCCCTAATTTTCCTTTCACCCAGAGGTTACTGATAATACTGCTGAGTGTTGTATGAAGTCAGAGCTTTGGGGTAACTTCAGTTGCACAGTCCAAAGAGGCTTGGTATCTTTACAGAAGGGTGGATTCTCTCTTTTGAATGTGTTTCTGCTAACTGGAGATAATTTGTTGCTGACTGTGTGTCTGTGCTACCTCCTTGTCCTCACTGCCGTTCCCCTTTCCTCCTCCTAGAGCTCTACTTGCCATGGGGACTGCGTGCCTGCTCCTTAATCCATTTTAGGCAGAGTGAGGCTGGCTGGTTCAGCAGCTGGGGGAGATCCTGAGCTAATCTGTGTTCTGCTGCCCGAGCTGGAGAGTGCTTCCACGACCTCTCCCACTGGCAGAGCTGTGGGAGGAGGCTCTGATGGGTGAATTGGGGTGGCAACCTCTTTAGTCAGACCAGCTGGATGTAATAAAAAGAACTTATATCTGCTGCCTGTGTTAGTTTATTTTGGAAGCTGAGTGCCTGTCATGCTGCAGATAATGTGAGCTACTGTTTTGAAGTTGACTTGGGCTGTGCTAGGCTGTGTTCAGAGTGCCTGTAACACTGATGATACACAGGCTTTTTCAGCAGTGTGCCGTTCTTAGGCTAGACTAGAATTTGTGTTTGAAACCTGGGAGTAAAATGCCCGAGCAGTCCCTTATTTAAGGGAGCTGTTAAAAAGTCTAGCCTTAATGACAGCCCTGATGATATTTCTCCGCTTTACTTATTGCTAAAGTGGAAATGTTAGACTTCTGATCACAAATCATAAGCCCAAAACCAAGCTCTGAGTGTTTCCAAATGCATTGGTGCAGGCTACTGGAAAAAAAATCACAGATGTTTTAGTGTGTGCTTTTCAGAGGCATGCAGTGTATGTCTAGAAAAATTACTCTTTAGGATCTGTTTCCACAGTATTTTGCATTATAAAGAAGACATTGTGTAGCTCATTGCAAAATCAGTAGCTTTAGTCTGTAATTTGCCCTGCCTTGTTTTGCAGGCTCTTTCTTAATCATGAATAGGTGAATTAATTTGCTGGGGTGGAATGTTTTCCTCTTACATAATGTCTACACATGTAGTCATTTGACAATAATCTATTTGACCTTACTGTTAATTGAGTTTCTGCACTCATTTTCAGGTGGCCTCAAGAGTAGAGGGAGCCGTTAAGATCAAGCTGCAGGTTTCATGCACTCTGTGTATTGTTTCAGAAGCAGTCATTATTTGGTTACTTTGGGGTGTCAGATTTAACTTAGTTCTCCTAGAATCTCATGTTTATCATTTTAAATCCGGGGTGTTTCGGCAGAACTTACGGGCTTAGTTGAATGTCACGCCAGTTGATGTCTTAGTACTGTGTAAGCTGTTTGGAACAAGCCTAGCTTGTCAGTAGGTTTTTGGGGTTTTTTTTAACCAACTGATTTTATTTATTTCTTTTTTTAGAGCATGTTGGTGCACTGGATGCCCAAAATATTGTAGCTGTGTCATGTGGAGAAGCCCACACTCTTGCATTAAATGACAAAGGTCAGGTATATGCTTGGGGCCTGGCTACTGATGGACAGCTTGGCTTGCCAGGAACAGAGGAATGCGTCAGAGTGCCCAGGTTAAAAATAGTGCATAATAAGTTGCCTTTTTTTAATATAATGTACTTAAATCACATTGGTTAAGCTATTCTGCTGTTACAGGTAAAGCCATATAAATATAGAAAATGTGTATTAGCTGTGATGCTTGAATGGCGTGTGTGGACAGTTTCCTGTCTCAAAAAGTCATGTGAGAAATGTGTCACAGGTGTGCTTGGTTTGGTTTGGTGCTTTTTGGGGTGTTTTTGTTTGTTGATTTTTTAATAGTCCTCCACTAACAATGAGACTTATATTGGAAAAGTAGGATGGGTATTTTAAGAGTATGAATGCCATTAAAGAGAAGTAAGGTGTTAAACTTTCAATTTGAAGAAGGTGCATTTGCTGTCCCATCTTTGTACTTCAGGTTTCACCCCAAAGCTTCTCAGCTGTACTTGAATAATACACCTTCTAGTTAAAAAAATTCATCTTGGCCAGGGTCACGGGCTTGTTTTCAGAATGCCATAAGCTTTCCAGCTACCTGAAACCCACACATAAAAGTAACAATTCCTTGGAACCTTAGTAATTCATGACTGTAATAATAATCTGCATGAAATTTCAAAGCCCACAGGCCCTTTAGAAACTTTTTCTTGTCCAAAGTTGAAAGCATTATTAGTTTTAGTGCACATGTGGGTGTATTTGCAACTGCTTTATAATACTGTGCAATATGTATTAGCACTGTAAACTGAAGTTTTGGAAATTAGAAAGTAAGAATGAGTTTCTTCTTGTATTCTGTATTCATTCCTCCATTCAGCTGTGTGAGATTGCCTTCCCAGCACATGAACCTCCCTAATTCTTCATTGTGGACTTTTACAGACTTTATCTATTTGAAAATAAGACAGAACCTGACCTTAAAAGGTTTAGAAAAGACACAATTTTGACTTCAGATTTTACTAAATGGTGACTAATTAAAGTTGGGATATTTAATGTACTTCTAGAAAAGGATTCGCATTTTTTATATTACCCTTTATTTCATACCATGATCTGGTAGCTTAATTCTTTCTCTGTTTTCTTACCTCAATAGAAATATTAAAAGCTTGTCAGAGATCCAGATTGTTCAAGTTGCTTGTGGTTATTATCACTCTCTAGCACTCTCAAAAGGTAAGCCAAATTCTCCTGAAGTTTTGTGTCATTTCCTACCAGGGAATTCAAAAGTTTTCAATTTTTATTTTATCTTTTTGGGTTTTTTTTAAGGAAATGTGTTTATTAAACTTGCTACCACTTAGCACAGATGGGATTTCAGATTGGTAGGGGCTGTGTAAGTTACTGAGGCTTGCAGGAGTGACTTCCTTGTGTGCTTTATTATGGCAAAGCCTCTCGGTTTTGGTGCTTCTGTAGTTAAAATGCTACATCACATACAAGCCACCTTTTGAAACTTTAAATACCTGTCTTCAAATTTTTGCTGGGGCTGTGAGCACTTATTTAGTTGGCCTCACTTGTACCACATGTCTGGTTAGTGCAGCTCTCCAGAAATGGAAATTAATTTCAATTTTTGTTGCTGATCTCATCATGACATAGGAAAATTGTGGCCAAAACTTCCACTTGGAAGAAGTGGCTGCTGAAGAGGGTTAATGGCAATTTACCAGTCAAAACAAAATTGCAGAAAGATTGTAGTTTGTCAGTATTTCTTAACAACGTGTATTTAAAATATGAACCAAATTAACTGTGGGGAGGCAGGTGTTCATTGTATGCTGAATGATTTTTTTTTCTTTAAATGCAGTAGTTCTGAATATGAGTTTTCCTCGTATTGAGCATTTCCTGTGCCATTATGTATTCCCAGGTGCAATTATCATGCTAAGCCAAAGAGATGCCTTTGTTTTCAGGGCAGGCAGAGCTTTAGGAGTAACCCTTTGCCTGAGTGAGGATCCGCAGTAGAAGGCAGGGAGTAGCAGAGTTGTGTTGTTAAGTGTTCTGTTGGTCAGAGATGCAAGAATGTCACCGGAATTTGTGATTTAAAATTTCCTCAGTGTTTAAATAGTTACAGGCTTCAAGTACAGCATCACTATTTTATTGCCAGTTCGAGGATTTGCAGCTCTGTTTCTGTTGCTGAAGTGCACTGTAGGGTTTTCTGGGTTTAATTGTTAATATAAATAAATAAAATCTGAGAAACCAGTACTCCAGGGGATGGTTTCATTGTTTCCCCATCTGGATAAAACTGTTACTGGAAAGGTGGAGATGGGAGAGACATAGGGATCATTTTGAAGGTTGCATTGCTCTTGAAAACATTCACCTCAGCAAAAGTAAATTATTTTGTGTCTGGGTGTTAATGTTTAGGATAGTAAATACCTTGGCAAAACATTGGTTGTTCAAGGCAACAATTTATTTTAGAAGCAGTCTTAACATAAATACATCTTTGATTGTCATTCTTCAAAATATTTTTTTCTTTGTAAGGTATCAGATGGCATTATAAACCTTGTGCTTCATTGATTGTATAATGAAGAAAATATTTTAAAATATACGGCTCTGAAATCGTTTGTGAAAATTTAAGTAGCTTACGTTAGAAAACCTTAAATGAGACTTTTGATTGGAAATCAGAAAATTTTCCACGTCCAGGGTGCAGCTTTAGCAGATCTGAGCAGTAGTGAAACTTGCCATGGAGCAGTGTCTTGCTTCATAATAACCAAACTAGGTTGATCTGGCACTGATGAAACAGGAATGTTAAGAGCCGTTTTGAGGGTTTGAATGCGATTTAAATACTTCCAGTCTGATTAAATGCTGGAGTTGAATGCCTGCAAATTACACAAGAGTGCTTAGCTTCAGAGGTCAGTAATTTGTATGCGTTTTCAAACTCAAAAATATTTGAAGAGTGACAGTCTAACTTTTAGCTTTTCTTACAGTGGATAAACACTGTGTTATTAAACTGTATTAATTGTATTTCTTGGTTGTTTATTTTTTTCCTTCAAACAGGAAGTGAAGTGTTTTCCTGGGGACAAAACAAATATGGCCAGCTGGGCTTAGGTTATGAGTATAAAAAACAAACCTCACCACAAATGATTAAATCTCTGCTGGGAATCCCTTTTGCACAGATTGCAGCAGGAGGAGCTCACAGTTTTGTACTAACTCTTTCTGGAGCCATCTTTGGATGGGGACGCAACAAATTTGGGCAGCTGGGTGTTAATGATGATAATGGTGAGTAAGCATTGCTTCAGGGGAGTCCATGCTGGGGGGTTTGGGTTGTGAATTCAAAGAGAGCAGTGTTCCTAAGAAAGGAGCAGACCACAAACCTTGGTCAGTGTTGGCAGAGTGTGCCAATGCCAATTGAGATTCCATGAAGATGACACAGAGGAGTTTTCTCCTTGGCTGTTTTGTAGTGAGAATGGTAGTGTTACGTTGAAATTCTTGCCTGCTTCACTTGTATTCTTCCCCTGTTCTGCCTCTTCCCGTGACTTAATGGGATTGAATTAAAATACTGTGCAGTAGTTACAGTTTGAATTGAGTTTTATGTGGATGAAATTGCTTGGCAAAAGCAGTAATCTGTCAAAACTAATTGGTTGTCCTTAGGAGTCACATTTAGGCAGTCTTCATTT
Source organism: Prinia subflava (assembly GCF_021018805.1). Classification (NCBI taxonomy): domain Eukaryota; kingdom Metazoa; phylum Chordata; class Aves; order Passeriformes; family Cisticolidae; genus Prinia; species Prinia subflava. Next base: position 34,356,952 of record NC_086255.1, read on the forward strand.
TTTACTGCCATTTACTTTTTCTTTCCTTTCTCAAGCCGCTTTTGATAATCATTCACAGTCTTTGGCTAACCATTTCCAAAATTTACTCTGCTAGGTGAATGACACTTAATGAGTTTTAGCAAATGGTTAGGTTAAACAAAAATTTGTTTCTTTGTTTATTGTATTGTGTTACATGCACAGTGTCTGCTCACAGGGCTCCAGGATGGCAGTGTTTGCTGTCAGGGTCCTGTAATACACAATTTAGTCATGGATAATCAACCTATAGGTTGTTTCATGAGTTCACATTTTCTTACTGGTTCATTATTGTCAACACCATTCAAAATAGGAAAAATGGTCTGTAAATGAAATGCCCATCTGAATGCCTTAAAAATTGTCACATTCATGTAGTAAGAAAATTACAGTTATTTTTCAGAAATCATGGGAGACTTGCTTCTACATACCCTTTGGAATGTGTGTAACCCCAGATTTTTATGTAGCATCACTTCTCAATAAAATCCCTTTAGAATGTCTTCATAGGGTTTCTTGCAGACATGTTAGCATGCCTGACAGGTTTGAAGACAGTAACATTTTAAAAAAGTGCCTCTGTGCAAAGTTGCCTTGTCCTAGCGATGGAGGGAAGTTGGGTTTGCTTCCTGTTTGCTCAGTGCTCCATTCTGTCATGCAGTTAGTAACATTAAACTGTGTGTGTAAATACACTTCCCAAAGAAGCCAAACCGATGCTGATGCTAGGATGGTTTTTTTGCCTCTTCTTTTATATACCTTTTACATACCTGTTATGTATCCTCAGTACTCTTAGTGTGCATACTTGTAATTCCTTAAGGCCGATAATTTAGCATAATCCTGGCATTCTCTTAGGCCAGAGACCAGACATCCTGGGGACTGGAAAACCCTACATTATCTTGGAAAGCAGGGAGCATGTGGACCATATCCTGTAAACTAGAGATTTGGCTCATCCAGGAGGGAATCCCACAGGATGGGAGGATGTCACCCTGTTCCTTCAAGCCTCTCATTGGGGCATCTTTGTTAGAAATGCTCATTTGTAAGGTCTGTACAGTTGTGTGTGTGCATTGTGGCACATTCACCCTGTTCCTTCAAGCCTCTCATTGGGGCATCTTTGTTAGAAATGCTCATTTGTAAGGTCTGTACAGTTGTGTGTGTGCATTGTGGCACATTCCACCTCGGTGAAGTAGTGCACCGTAAGGATCCTCACTAAATACTGAGTAAAAACCCTTTTATCCCTTAACTGTCTGGCCCTTAGTTTTTAGGACCAAGGAAAAGGCATCAATACCAGCTTACAGGAACATTTTAAAGACATGAAACACATGAACAATTCAAAACAAGGGTCATTTCTTTTCCTTTCTCATGGCCAGTGCCAGGTCTAGTGTAATGTTCCATATTTAGTGGTCTGTGTATTTACATATGATCCTGTGCTAGTGAAAATGAGAGCGTGGGCTACAAACTTTTTCAGAGTAGTAGTTCCTGTTTTTTTCTGTAGCAACACTTCCATCCCCAAGATGCACTAACTCAGTCACAGTGATTGCATTACACCAACAAGTTGAAAGTGCTTGCTTGATTAGGACCAGATTAGAATAAGTGAGCAAAACTATTTGGGGTTTGATTTGTATCATCAAAGTAAGTGACCTCTGTTTATTAAATCTTTCAGACAGGTATGTTCCTACACTGCTGAAGTCCCTGAGAAGTCAGAAGGTTGTTCATATATGTTGTGGAGAAGATCATACTGCTGCCCTTACGAAGGTACAGAACTTAAAGATACAGTTTAATGCTCCAATTTTTTTGATGTTTCCAGGAGAAGATGCTGGACAGGAAATAATAAACTAATTTCTGAATAATGTTTCTTCTAAATTCATGGGATTAAGTTGAGGAAAGATTGGAAGAATGGTTAAATATTTGAAAAAAATTACCGAATACAAGAAGTCCTGCATTCTATATGCTCGTTTTCCTTTTTCATGCATAGAAGTGAACTTCAAACTTGCTTTAAAAGCTGATGGGCTGGGTTGAGATACTGAATGTCCTGTGAATATTTGTAGTTTGTCACCCAGGTGTATGGCTCTGTTATTGCCTGCAGAGGCAGGGGTTGGTACACCTTTTGTAGGCAGTACTGTGTGTCTTTGTGAGCATTCTCCAAGGCCTTGTGAAGTTCAGAAAAACCTGGCACTGTTTGCTGTCCTGACCCAGTGACTGAGGCTGTTGGGTGTTCTCAGTGGATGCTGCAGTTTTGGTGATGGTTTCCAGCCGAGGGCCTGGCTGGTGCAGAGTGGAGTTGAAAGAAACAGATTTACAATTTCAAAGCATTTGAAAATGGCAAGTTTCAAAGTTGTTGTGAGGTAAGATGCACAGCCTCTGAAAATGTTTCTGGTTTAAACATTGAAGGTGTTGGTTAATTTCTTGATTAATCAAAAACATTTTAAAAATCACATGCCTTTCAACAACGTTGAAATTTTTGGTTTCTTATGCTTTCAAATAACGAGGCTGTTTCATAGTGTGTCATACATGTATCATCTGCTGAGCAGGGCAGCTTCCTGTTTGCTAATGACTTCAAAATTTGTATTCAGAGTTTCAAGGGCAAAGTATACTTTTTAATAGTGTGAGTTTGTAGATGGATGAAGTTCATCAAGAAAACTGGAAAAGAGGAAAAATGAGGATTAGGATCTATAAATGACAAGTTAATGGCAGGAGTGTTGTATGATAATAAGGAAATTAGATGAGTGTCATTGACACAAGTAAGGTTATAGTTCATAGCTGTGCCACGTTTTCATAACTCCAATTAACTTGTGACTCTTTGTCTGAGGACCTTGTTGTGCCCTGTATATTTTCTGTCCTTTCCCTGCAATGCCAAGATCATCAGGCAAGATTTATTAAACCCCTGTTTCTGTGAAGTTTCTTGTTCTGAGGTATATGATCATCTTAATGTCAAAATTTTATTTGTTTAGGAAGGTGGGGTTTTTACATTTGGAGCTGGAGGCTATGGTCAGTTGGGTCATAACTCCACCAGCCATGAGATAAATCCAAGGAAAGTTTTTGAGCTTATGGGGAGCGTTGTCACACAAATCACCTGTGGCAGGTAAGGTCTATTCTGTGCTAGCCCTATGTATCTTACAGATAACTTGTTTTGTAGAAAACTTTATATCTGTTGCAATATGAAGTGGATGGTTTTTTACCCTTTATAGTCAGGGGAGACAAAATGACCCCTAACAAAAGAAATTTAGGGCTGTTTTGGGGATTCTAAAAGCATTCATAGAAGAGCTAAAGGAAGTTTTTATTTGAGAGGCTGTGATTTACTAAACTGGCAGTGTGAGCAATAGTGTGAGGTATGAAAGTATTTGTTGCTGTCCCTTCATTTCCTCTTGAAGAACAAGCGTGTTTGGGAAAGTACAAAATAGTTTACACGAATTCCCAACTGGTTCTTCACAGGCTGTGATAGGAGAGGGGGCATCTGGAGTTGAGCAGGTTGGGAAGGGAAAGGAGATGCAGGCAGTCTCTGGACATCCATTTCTGATACGCTCCAGAGGTCAGACAGGGGCTAAGCACTGGCAGCTCCATTCTGGGAACCTTTCCATAGAAAAGGAGGATTGCATTGGAGTATAAATGGAATGTTGCCAGTGGCGGGGCATTGCAGGAGAGCAGTGGAGTGTTGGATATGGCAGGACCTTTAACACACAATTCCTGGCCAGGCCTGCACAAAACATGTTCCAGTGCTTAGGTGTGTGTTACTGAATTCTCTTTGCCCTAGGCAGCACACCACTGCATTCGTCCCTTCTTCTGGAAGAATTTACTCCTTTGGACTCGGAGGCAATGGGCAGTTAGGTACAGGGACCACCAGTAACAGGAAAAGTCCCTTCACAGTGAAAGGAAGCTGGATCCCCTATAGTACCCAGAGCCCCATGAGCACAGGTAAGCACCAGCTGATGGAGTTACTTCTTGATTACCTGTTCCTTTATAGTGGCTTAAGATTTAAATGAAATATAGGCTGTCATGATTTTTTCCAAACAGTTTGATTCTGCTGTGCTCTCTGTTCCTGCTGTAGGAATTACATGCCTCTGTCTGGTGCATGAGGTCCTCTGGTAGCACCAGACCTGGAATTTACCTCAAGGAAAGATGGTCTTAACTATTGTATCAGTGAGGTTCTACCACAAGGGAACCTTTGGAACCGAGTGTGGATTGCAGCATCTTAATCATTTTCAATCTCACGTTTTCACAGTGGCCTGTTTTTTATTCCTATTGCAGACAGTGAGGAGTGCTACTGTGTAAAGAGAATTTTCTCCGGCGGGGACCAAAGTTTTGCACACTACTTTTATCCACAGGTAACAGATTAAGGTTAATTTGCTTCCAAAGCTTGTGAAAGTTGGATTTTAGGGTTTTTTTAACCATTTTAAAGGATTTTGATGTTGAAGGTGCATGTGACTATATTGTAAAGTTTGTTAGAGCAGTGTGGAAGCAAAAGGCTCTAAGTCATGGTAGCAGCTGGAGGACTCGGATCCAGTGTCAGCTGTCAGGAAGCTCTTGAGACTTTTTGGCAGAAGTTTTCGTCTTGATGAATGAATGCACTTCTTTTCATATCATAAGGGAAGAATTGATTGAATATTTGAGCTCTTTGCTCCTTGCCCAGTCCTCCTCATAGCTCCTGACAGCAGCGGCTTGGGTGTCCTCTGCTCTGCAGCCATTTTAAAGTACCACAGTGGTAAGGAAACAAATGGAGCTTTTTGCCAAAAATTACTTGTGGTGACGTAGTTTATGTCACAGTTTTATCATAAAGCTTAAGTTCTAAAGTACACAAGAATTGATCTGTTTAAATTCTAGTACGTATAAGAGTCTAGAAGGACTTTACAGTAAAAACGACAGTGTGGAAGTGTGATGGAAAGAAAATGCCATTGGAGGGTGAGTTGGGAGATAAAATAAAAACAAGGTGAAGATTGATGGGACTGTTTCCAGTACAGCCCAGCTGATAGTAGACCATGGGGATTGATGAAGCATCAAGAGTTGAGTATGTAGGATGAAAACTAATTTGGGCACAAGGGAAAATGGATTTTAGTGGGGAAGCATATTTGTGAGGAAAACTGAGTACACGTCAGACTTGCAGCAGTGCTTTGTGCTCAGAGCCTGTTCTGGTTCTACAGAGTCAGCAGTTTTGCTAGGATTGATTTGTTGGATTCTTTTTCTAAGTTCAAATCATTGCCATATTTGAAAGAAACTTGCTTAGCAGGTGTAAAGTGGAAAATTGCTTATAACAGACTCAAAACTTGTCTATTAAAACTTCCTTAAAAACTTTATCTGCAATTTTCATAATTACTGGAGTACTTTCTAACTGACTAAATTGAGGTGAACTGGAGACTGTATGAATGCAGTTATTGTGACTTGTTCTGTACAAAAAGTATTAGCAATAGATGAACTTTGATGCTGCAGAAGTATCCCTTTTAGTACTCTTTAGTTTGGTAATTTGTGTTGAATTCTTCCAAAGTTCTGTGTGTGCTGTACCCCTGGGGGTTGTGTGTCCCTGCCAGTTAAGGGGACCTAGCCAAAATCAGTTTTCTCAAATCAGTTTTTGGGCAGCTCAGTTCCCTGAGCTGTTTTCTTTGGCTGGACAGAAGGGAAATGGCAGAACTGTTCCTTGCCCTGATGCTGCAGGATGGGATCAGAAGTGCTGACTTGTGGCAGCAGATAGTCACTGTCACACTCACTCAGCTCAGTGTTGTCAGATGGCACCCTCAGGAGGAATGTTTGCTCTTGATAGTTTCATCTCATTTTCGGTGCTATTTGCCATCTGTTTTTGAACCAATGCTCCTGCTGAAAACAATGACCTTGCTTCTTCTCCTCCTCTTTACTATTACAGCTCTTAGTGGAATTCATTTGATATGAGCAGCACTTCCAAATGCAGCTCCTGTGATAATGCAGGGCATGCTCACGGAAGCATGGTTCATTCCCAGAGGAGCCTGATGGAAGTGGGGTGGAAGAACATCTGTGTGAGAAATGGACTGGCTCCTTTTCTGTGTGCTCACAGCTTGGCAGGGAGCTCAGGGCTCCTGGTGGCTGCAGGGGAGATGCTTGCTGCTCACATCTAGAGCTGGGTTAGTTCATCACACAGACTAGCGATGTTTAGGAAGTTGGCCATTAAGCAAGGTGTGTGAATTAACACCTAATTGAGATGGGTTTAGTGTATGCTCTGCAAGAATGCAGAACTGTTAAACACAGAGTATTTCACAGCGGTAGTCTGGGTACAGGAATTGTCAGCTAACTCAGCTCAGCCAGAGGGCTGATTTTTCTGGAAACGAATTTTGTGTGCCTGATTCTTTATGCTTTCTTTAAACTTTGTTTAGAACATGGTGCCGCCAGATGATTTTAGGTATCCTGACCTTTTGAAGCAGATCTGGACTGTGAATGAAACGTTTATTCAAAGATTGCTGAGTTTCCCATCTGGAAGACTTCCTGTAGAGATAGCTGAGTAAGTGATGTCAGGGGAAGGAGGAGTCTTTGGTGATTGTGCTCCTGAGCATGAGTGGGGCTTTGGGCACGAACAGCAGAGCCATCTTTAGTCACTGATTTTGTGACGTGCAGAGCTCTTGCTGTGCTTTCACTGACATGCTTGGTGAGTAGTTTAGAACCTTGAGACTGTGTCATCTCTGCTCCACTTCAGATGAGTGTCCAAGATGAAATTAAGTGTCTAATTGCACACTGGAAAAAAGCAATACATGTAAAGGGCTGTGAGAACAACTCAAAGATTATTGCTTCTATTTTAATAAAAGAGTATGCAAAGCAATTAAATTGCAAGGCTGGCTGTGATTTGAGCTGTCTTAAGTGTTGAGTCTTGAATGGAGGTTTTATCTAGTATTGTTTTGTCACATTTCAGTCAGAGTCCCATCCTTTGCACAATGTAATTTATCAGGGATTAAATACAGGCTTTTTTATTGCAAGTGCTGACTTTTAAAAGGAAAACCAAACGTAACATTTCATGTGACCAATTTCAGTGAAATTGATGGAACGTTCTCCTCTGCTGGGTGCCTGAACGGGAGCTTTCTGGCATTGAGGTAAGTGGGTGGGTTTTGAACAAGTGCTCCTGTGGACAGCGTTAGTGGTGGCTGCCTTCCCAGTGTCCCTTGTGTCACCTGGGACCCCTTCCCAGGGTTTCCTCGCCTCACTGGTGCTCTGGTACCCTCAGCTGAAACTCCTGCCCCTTCCCTGCCCTGTGTTCTGGCAGCTGCCCCAGTGAGAACGGCTCCTGCCTGTCTTGGCTGCTGCCATGTGAGCCAGCAAAGTTCATCGCATTTGTCAACCACAGGTTGTTTGTAATTCAGGGGGAGTTCATTGTGTGAGCTGTTTTACATCCTAGTCTTTTTGCATGATTTTCTTGAAGTTAGAGAAGCTTTTTTTCAGTTGTTTCTAAGGTAATGTAAAAAATGGAAGTCTGATATATTTTAAATCCGTAGTCAGTAGGTCTGAAATTCAAGGAGGAAAAATCTTGAGTTGCTGAGAACACAGGATTCAGTCTTTGTTTTTTCTTTTTTTTCCTTCCTGCAGCAATGATGATCATTACAAAACCAGCACTAGATTCTCAGGGGTTGATATGAATGCTGCTAGATTACTCTTTCACAAACTCATACAGCCTGAGCATACTCACATATCCCAACAGGTTTGTGCTGGGTATTCTCCTTACATTTGGGATTGTCTTTCTGGGTTACAGCTCTCCAGAAATACTAGTTATGCTTGGTGCAACCCTGTAAATAGATTTATTTACTCAATAATATATTGACTGCAAATATGTAAAACTGTATTTTGTTGTGACAATTAGGTGACACATCAGCATATTCTATTTTCATATTTACTGTCATTTTCTAAGTGTATAATAGTTTTCACTGAAGCTCTTAATTACTGTTTTCTAGATTAGATACACATGGGCATTTGTTTTAAATCTCAATTATCTTAAAATAAACAGAATTTTCTGATGTGCTGTAGGTGGCAGCTAGTTTGGAAAAGAACCTTATTCCCAAACTGACCAGCTCCTTACCAGATGTTGAAGCTTTGAGGCTGTATCTCACTCTGCCAGAGTGCCCACTGATGAGTGATGAAAACAATTTCACAACATTAGCTATTCCTTTTGGAGCAGCTATTCTGAACCTAGAAAAAGCTCCTCTGAAAGTTCTTGGTAAGAAACTGAATTTTTACTCTTAAAACTAAGGATCTGCAGATGAAAATGTACAAAAATTCCATCTGTGAAGCCCTGGCCTTGGCAGCACCTGCTGTGTATTTACAGCTCTGTACAATTCCCCAGTGAGAAAGTTAAGGCTCAGCATTGCTTGGTGTAAGAAAACACTTATTCTGTTGCTTCAGGGTGAGTTAACAGGCCATCCCTGTGAAATCATCTGGCATTGTAGTTCTTGGATTGATGCCATTGGGGAGGAATTAAACCGTGCAGTTCAGTGTAATTGATACGTGTCTTTGCTCTTTAAAGTGAAAATTATGTGGTCAGACAGCTAACAAGCTCTAAGCAATTTACAGAAGTGTTGCAGAGCAGATGTTAAATTGTCTTGGTTGTGACTACAGCACCTGTTCTGAGCTTCTGAGGCAGTAGATCTTTTCTCACTAGTGCCAGGATGTAGTCTTCAGATGTGCAGCTGAGAATGACTATGGCTTTTTAACTCTGCTTCTTTACACTTTTTTGTTGTGACTCCTGTCAGCTGAAATTCAGCTGAAAGAATTGTTTTCAGAATATTTTGCTTTTAATTGGTTTATTTTTGTGAGGCTACTTTCATTTTCCTCAGTTATGCTTTGCTTTGAATCTCTCTGTGGTTTTTTCAGTAGTTTTTGGTGAGAGTGAAGAAAAGCAAACTGATCATTTTTTGAACTCTAGACCCTTTTCCATCATTTTCTATTGCTCTCACTACTGTTTACTTAAAGATTTCAGGTTTTGAGCCGTCTGTTTTTATTAAATGTTACACTGTGATACTGTTGTTTGTCTGGATGAACAGACTTGGAAGGACTTAGATTTGATGTGTAACAATAGAGCATTTGTTGTGTTACACCTTATTTTTCAGAGTCTGTAGTAAGTGGTGCTTATGCTTTCTAGCCAAACACGTTTCTTAGTAAAAGGATGACATGACAGTGTGGCAGTGACAAGCACTAAATTTACATGTTCACCATGTGTTGACAGAAAATTGGTGGTCTGTACTTGAACCTCCCTTGTTCCTCAAGATAGTGGAACTCTACAAGGATGTCGTAGTGCACCTTTTGAAGCTGTGCAAGATGGGCCTTCCACCTTCTGACAGAAGAATACTCACCAATTTCCTACACACAGCCTTCAGAGTTCTGGAAATACTGCACAGAGTACGTTTGGGGCATTTCTAAGCAGTTCCTGGCTGCCTGGCTGTGTCAGCATCTCTGTGCTGGGGAGCTGGTAGAAGCTAAGTCACTGATCAGTTTGAAAGATCAGAATTGCATCTGCAGAAATACTTGTAGTTGTTCCATCCAGACCTATGAATCATTTGGGTTCTGGGTTCCAGTCTGACACGATGATTGAATTAACTGCTTTTGGGGAACACAGAGTGACCCAGTCATGTGCATCTGTGAGGGTATGGGTTACAGTGAGAGGGGAAAAATGGGGTGACAGCTCTGGGGTATTTCACAGATTGAGTATCTGGTCGTTTGGAGGGGGTGTGGGAGTTATTTGTGAAAAATAGGCTTAGATTATCTGGTTATAAAGGCAGGGTCTTTAGAACTATCTCGGTGCTTTGCCAGTCAGCAGGGCTTAGCAGTCCTTGGGAAAAGAAGTGTGTATTAGGAAAATGTGGATACTTCTGGATTAAAATTATACTGTAGAGACAAGCCTGTGTATAAAGTTACTTTTCCCACATCTCTCTTTTTTTTAAGCTTGATGTTTTTAAATGGAAACTGTTCCTCTGCTCACAGGTAATAGTGTTCATACTATAGCTGAGACTAGAGTTATTGAATCATAGCTCCTAAATCTGTGCAAATACAGGAACAAGTATTTATTCCACCATGTACATGAATATGTGTATTATCACTGTTCCTGTGAGGTCATATGATGTTTCAAAGTGGCAGTCCTGTAATGCAATACTGTATGCAGTTAACTGTATTTTCCTTCACTCTTTGATGGGATTTTGAATAGTCCATGTACCCATGTCTGTAACGTTGTTTTTTGCTTTCTTGTAGGCACTGTTGTTTTTCTAGAGTTTTTTTAGTAGCTGGGTATCTGTGGCTGACGTATCAGATGCTTGAAAAACGTGGAAAATATCCCTTTGAAAGCTAATAAAAAAAATAAATTGCACTTCCTTAGGTAAATGAAAGAGGACAAGTTATACAGTATGACAGATTTTACATTCATGAGATACAAGATTTGATAGATATCAGAAATGACTATGCCAACTGGTTCCAGCAGCAGGTATTGGGAATGGTAAGTCATGTTGATTTTTATTTGGGTTTTTATGGGTGTTTTCCTCCCGTGTATTGTTTGTTTCATCCCTTTAAAGAAATCCATAGATCCTCTGAGTCTGGGCTCTTTTTTTCCCAAAAATACCCTCACAGGTGGCCAGTGCTGAACAGCCTCGTGTCAGGTACTGGCTGAGCAAGAGTTGTTAAGAGGGTGTGTTTCTTCTAGGGTGTCATTTTAGGACTGACACTGCTCAATATTTGAATCTGTCTGTTAAAGAATGATTTAGAATGCTGTCACTGGAGACTTGCCATGTCAAAAAAGTTGGGAATGTGATAATCCACAACAGGAGATAACCTGAATAAATAGAATAACCTGAGTTGCTGCATTAGCTAGGTTGCATTTAGTCAATGCAGAGGCTGCAGCTGCCTTGGGTAATGAGGCAGGAAGTGCAGCAGGGAGCTGCTGGTGGGGTTTTCTGCTTGGAGTTTAGCAGCCACAGAGATAATGAATTCCTGCATCTGTAATCAGAAGAGTGATAAGTGGGAGTAAATTAAGGACTGTGCAGAGCATTAGTGACTTGGAGAGGTTTTTGCCACTGTTCCTTGACCTTAGCTTTGAAAGAATATTGTAAGTCATTTAAGAAGTTTTCTCTAGCAACCCATATTTTATTCTTTTGCAACAGTACCAGCAGATGTCATTAATTAATGTGTGGAAGTGAACATTTTAAGTGTGTAATTTTTTGCATCCAAGCAAACATGATACTTTAGCAGCCCTGTTTTAAAGACTGATAAACAGGGTGTTGAAAGACAAGCTTGTATTTAATAAATGAATTAGAATGTTTATGGTTAATGTTTATTTCTCAGTAAACATTCTCTTGGGGGGAAGCAGTAAATAAATATTTTTTAAATTCTACATCAGAGATGAGTAATTAATGCAGACACTAATGCTGCTTTTTCATCTTAATTGTTGCTACCTTTGTGCAAATGCTGTCATAGGATGTCAACCATGGATTAACTGAGGTAAGATTGGTTGCAATCTGATTTCTTTTGAAGAATGTAAGGAAATCAGAAATGTGAATGTCAAGGATTGTCTGCTGTGTTCTGTTGGGAGTAAAGCTTCAAATCATCCATGGCTGTAGTCTGAAAAAAAACCCCCTTTGTGGTGCAAAAATATGTAATTGTCTGTATTGCAAATTCGGAACACCAGTTGGAAAAAAAGGGCTACTTTTATCCCCACTAGCTGCAATAAGAGTTCTGAAATGAAAATGTGCTAAGTGAGAGTGTTGTTTGTGTCTGGCTTGATTTGGTTTGGCTTGATTGAGTTTTGATGGGGTTTTCTTGTTTGTTTTTGGCTGAAGTACTAAACAATTAAAAATCTACTTAATGTTCCTAAGATGCTTTGGTTCTGCATTGATAATAAATCAAGGTTGAGTTCTCTTACCAGTAAAATAAATATATTAAATGAGTGCTGCTGCAAAGGCTTTTTTAACCGCAACTGTGGCTTTTGAATAAGCTGAGCTATGACACGGTTCTTTTCATTCCAGTTAACAGATATTCCTGTTATAATTTGCACGTACCCATTTGTATTTGATGCCCAGGCAAAGACAACTCTCTTGCAAACAGATGCAATCATACAGATGCAGGTAGGAGGCTCAGTTTTCAATGTTACAAATTCAGTATTTTTTTCTCTGGTTGGGGACCTTGGGGGTTCCTGTTGTTTTTTGTTGTTGTTTGGCTGGTTGGTTTATTTTGCTTTTTTGTTTGCTTGATTGTTTGGGGTTTCAACTCTGTGTAATCTCTCCTCCATAAAAATCAAGGATCCAGAGTTAATCTCAGGGTTATGTACATAGTAGAGGGTAGTGGGTTTGAGTTCACATTGAAATGAGACTGTTTTGTAATTGCATACATTTCCAAGGAACTTCTTTTTCTTTCCTCAGTACTGAGGTGGCTTCATTATGTGTTAACAACCCAGAGTACAGGTACAAAAACCAAAACAAATAGCAATAAAGAACCCCAAACCCCAACCCAGACAAACAAACATAAATCCCACAACCAAAGAATAACCCCACCTCCCAAATGAGCAGACTTGGAGTTTTACCTAGGTCATTGATCTGAGTCTGCAGATAACCAGATGTTGTAATCCATGCTCAAGTAATGGGCTCGTGCAGGAAAATACCACCTTCTTCTTGTGATTAATAATAAATGTCATTTCATGTGCCTTTAAAAATGTACAGGCACAGTCAATACCAACATTTGATGGATCCAGGGAAATGTTCACATTAAATGTTTCTATTAACAACGTTAAATTGTATTAAAACACACAAACTCCCAAGAGTTCTCTGCCATATTCAGAACATTTGCAACAGCATTTTCTTTTTCAAACAATTTTAATACAGAAGTTAGCATGCAAGTTAAATAAATGACTTTTCATGCTGTGAATTAGTTTTTAACGTATGTTTGTGTTCATGCCTGATTTATATTAAACAACTTAGTCTTCATTAGATAAAATGCAGGATCTTTTTGCTTCCTTTTGTTATCCAAGGTATTTTGACTGGAATGTCAAAACTTGGGTTCTTATACTTCCCTGAGCATTAGCATTGGTGAGAGCAACGGGTAAAGGAACAATATTCCCTGGAATCAAATACTTGCTGAGATAAAAGGAATACAAAGAAAACTTGGGCAAATTCACTAGCTCTTGTAGAAGTTATTCCCACCTGCACTTTTGCAGACGAGGCTGCTGACAGTGACTGCTGGCAGGGGTTTTTGGTGCCTCCTGACACTCTCACCCTGTTTTCCTGCAGATGGCTGTGGATCAGGCCCACAGGCAGAATCTGTCTTCCCTCTTCCTGCCCGTGTTTGAGTCTGTCAACCCCTGCCTGATCCTGATGGTCCGGAGGGACAACATTGTAGGGGATGCTGTGGAGGTGCTCAGGAAAACGAAGAATGTGGACTACAAGAAGCCACTGAAGGTATTGGAGCACAGCCTGCTCCGGTGATGGAGGGTGGGTTTGGAGCAGGCCTGCTGTGCAGTGTCTGTGCAGCTCAGCTCACTGAGTTGTGTGTTTCAGGTCATTTTTGTAGGGGAGGAGGCTGTCGATGCTGGAGGCGTTCGCAAAGAATTTTTTTTGCTCATCATGAGGGAGTTGCTAGATCCCAAATATGGAATGTTTAGATATTATGAGGAGTCCAGGCTGATCTGGTTCTCTGATAAGGTAGGCTGTGATCTGTGATCTATATTCTATATTCGATATTTCAATTTACAGTATTTATATTAATATATATGAACATTGTAGTTTGTGGTTGTTTCATTTCAAGAGTAGGAGCTGAAGCAGGTATTCTCAAAACAAGATTTTTTTGTCATTGTTAGGTCAAAACTTGCCCCCATTCCTGACTGTTTCACTTTTGATTTCCCCATTCCTTGTTTACTCCTTACTGGTTGACCCCAAGCCAGCCAGGATTTTTAAGAAGTAGCCAGAACAAACTGATTCCAAGGTCAGGATCAGGAAATCAAGGTGGCAGAGACAAATTGTGGAAGTGGCCTGCTGAACAGGTCTGTGTGCAGCTGCATTTGTGGGTGATAGGTGATCAGGGAGTTGTACCTTCTCGGGAGGTTCGATCCCTGACTTTTCAGCCTCCTTCAGAGAACACTGACTGGGGTGGCTGGATCCCAAGTACCTGAATATTTACATTGCCACAGGTGTGCTTAAAGCCTTGGTGATTAATTCTGAGGGTGTCAATAGTGAACTCTTCCCTCTTCCTCCCTAAAATAATTTATCATTATTAATTATTTATTAATTATATATTAATTAGTTATTATAATATAATAAATATTATCATATTTAAATATAATTTAAAATCTGACATCTTTAATCACTGACTAGTGCAATAGGTAGTCACTGACAGAACCAGAATCCTAGGGCAGTATGAACCGCCTGTAACACAGAATCTGTTGCAGCTCAGCCTTTTCTAATTTTAAATAGAAAGGATTCTGTTCCCTTGGATTTCAGTCTCAGCTGGTTAAACTTCATCCTGTTTTCCTTGGTACTTACAGATACATATGTATTTAAAGAAAATATTAATTAAATTCACTCAGATTATACTGTAATGTACACTTCTTCCTGGACTCTGCAAGGTTAAAATAACTTCTTTATTTTAAACCATCTTGTCTGTTTTCTGTTCTTAGACCTTTGAAGACAGTGACTTGTTTCATTTGATTGGTGTTGTCTGTGGGCTAGCAATATATAATTTTACTATTGTAGACCTTCATTTTCCTCTGGCTTTGTACAAAAAGCTATTGAATAAGAAACCATCCCTGGATGACTTAAAAGAGTTGATGCCAGATGTTGGCAGGTAAGCAAGAAAGAAAAGTGGGTGTTGCTAGAAATTAATTTTGAAATCCACATTTTCCTCTAAGAACATAACATTTCTTTTGCACAGTATCTGAGTAAACAGCTCAGTGTCATTTGATACTTTTGACACTTACTGTTGTTACCTGCATCTCAGTGCTTGGTGTTAGTAATGATTGTCCCTTCTGTTTCATGATCCTACAAGAATTTTAGGGGGAAATAAAACTTGAAATTCAAACCCCTTGGGTTTTAGCCATTATTTTTATAACCCTAAATGTGAACATAGTTTCAGTTCTGAATTAAATCCATCAAGAAAATATTTTTGTTTATTTCAGGAACAAATACATAAATATTTACTTTTGACTAGGGATTTGAATAGTACAAGCAGCAGGTGGGAGGCTCAAATGAGCAGAAAAGGATGCCTGATTGCCTCAGTGTTGTGGATGCCAAAGTTTTCATGGATTGAAGGAGAAATCAGATGTTAATAATGGAAGAGCCAGTCAGTGGTTTCTAAGTACCAACTGCCTCTGCTTTGGGAACTCCTTAGCTGAAGTCTTAAGATAAAGAGTGTTCTCTCTTCACCCCATGAGATAATCAAAAGGAAATGATTGCTTGGGATTTCCCAGCACTACCCAAGGTGCAAGTCAATAAGATAATAAATGAAATAGCACTAGAAAGATACTTCTTAAATTTGCATTATCAAAGCATAAAGAATACTTCAGGAAAATGAATTCATCTTTCTTTCCCCTGGTGCAAATATTTTGTAACTTATTTTGCAGGGGAATGCAACAACTACTGGACTATCCAGAGGATGACATAGAAGAAGCATTTTGTCTTAATTTTACTGTAAGTTTTATGTAGTGTTTGAAGTATGTCTTGCCAAGCTCACGCCATCTGTTTTAATTGCCTCTGATGGAGTGTTTGAACAAAAGCATCAGCAGCTGATTCCCAGGAGTTTTAGCTCCTGTCTCTCCATTCATGTTGCTGTTAACTAAGTGGTGGGAAGAAGTACTTTATGCAATAAATAAGATGTATACTGTTTTTGTTTGTTTCAAATAGATCACTGTGGAAAATTTTGGTACAACAGAAATTAAGGAGCTTGTTCCTAAAGGTGCTGACATTCCTGTAGTCAAACAAAATAGGTGAGTTCTGTGGGTTCCAGGGTAGCTCGGTGTTGCTGTCTGCCTTGGGAGTGTTGCTGGGCTGCTGTAAATACCCGTTGCCAGGCTCTGACAGTGCTGTTGGAGGCAGAACTACTTTGGCTGTTTTCCCAAGCTCTTCTCACACGTGCTGTTAAAATAGCTGCCTTGTATTGACACAGACAAGCTGTGGCTGCCCCATCCCTGGCAGTGCTCAGGGCTGGGTTGGACACGGCTTGGAGCAGCCTGGTCTGGTTGAAGATGTGGCAGGAGGTTGGAGTAGATCTTCAGAGGTCCCCTCCAACCCCAGTCATAAGTGTTTTATAAGATTAAAAACGTTTAATCTTACAAAAACATCTGTAAGATTAAAAACATTCTGCTGATGCCTTAGAGTGGCTACCTAGGACAGAGCTAGACAAAATTAAGAGAATAATGTGAGTATTTATTAAAGGCCTTCAATAGATACACCCTGGGCACCCAAAAGCCTCCCAGAGGCTACGCCCAGGAGGGACAGTGATGACAGTTGTTCAGACAGATAAAAGTTTGGTCTGTTTGCATATCAGTGGTTAATATTAGCTCGAATTACAGCTTCAGATAATGAAGTCATTTGCCCCCAGTTTGCTCCCCCCCCCCCCGATTCACTGCTGTTTATACTTCTCAGGGCCTGAGGCTGTAGGGTGTCCTTGGATCTCAGGATTTGGATCCCAGAGGGATTGTTTTATCTAACTCAAATGTGAAGAGAGTTAACTAAAACTTTATGTGGAGTTTAGAGCTATGCACTAATGCAGTATAGGATTTGAAAAATACAAAAGCCAAAGTCTGAAGGCATCACTGCAGGAAGGGACATATCATTGAAATTCAGTGAGTAATGATAAGAACTTGAACTTTAGGGCTATTCTTACAACTACTCATTCATACATGAATGTCATTTCAGTGAAGTCTTCCCTTTGTAGAGTGGATACCATTAGATAAATGAATCCAGTGTTAATGTCAGAAGAGTGTGACGGGAGGGTTTTTTTCCTCAGTCAAGGATTCTGTAACTTTTATTTACAAAACCAGCCTTTCCTGCCCTTGGTTCCCTTTCTGCTCCTGGAGGATAGGCAGAACCATACCTGATGGTGCTTTTGTCCCCTTTGCAGAATTTTCCAGTCTGTTCTTTAATCTTTATGAATTCTCTGTGCTTGTACTCTC
Organism: Prinia subflava; assembly: GCF_021018805.1. NCBI lineage: Eukaryota > Metazoa > Chordata > Aves > Passeriformes > Cisticolidae > Prinia > Prinia subflava. The sequence continues at coordinate 34,374,026 of NC_086255.1, forward strand.
CCAGGGTAAAGGGAGAATTGAATGGAAAGAGCCCACTCTGTGAGAACTGAATGCACATGGAAAACACTGTAGCTTTGCAGTTCTCTGGTGTAGGTTTGATGTTCTGTCACTTAGTGACTGTAAAATTGGAGTTGAACTATGGGGAAAGTTTCAAGGTGCCTATGGAATGGCTGCTGCATTGTTACCACACGTTGTCTTGCAGCAATGCAGAGTTCCTCTTTCTCAAGCTCTGAATATTCCATGATGCTTCAATTAATTTTTTAATATGGATTAATCACTGTGACTTCTCCCTGGAGCAGCCTTGCAGTGTTAGTGTTACACAAGCTGCCTGCCCCTCTGTAATTACACAGCGTGGATAAGAGGGAGATCTCACGGAGTGCTGAAGAGGAGGAGTGTGGATCACCCCTTTGGTCATCTCCAGCACTTTCAGTGCAACAGCTTTAATAAATGTATCATCTGAATGTGTGGATAGGATTCTGTCAGTTACTGGTGATTTACTCAGGGGCTGGGGGTGGTGTTGGAATGCATCCTCTCTTTCCAGCGACCA